>NC_143223.1:719938-1068941 GCF_030267445.1 Bombyx mandarina | reverse complement strand
ATGGATGGACGAGCTCATGGCCCGCCTGGTGTTAAGTGGTTGCCGAAGCCCATAGACATCTACAACGTAAATGTCACCACCCACCTTGATATATGAGTTCTCGGGTCTCAGTATATTACAACAGCTGTCCTACCCTTTAAACCGAAACGCATACTGCTTCATGGCTGAAATAGGCAGGATGGTAGTACCTACTCGTGCGGACTCACAAGACGACCACCAGTAAACAATTGAGACATCGATCTCATATCTGTAGGTGCACTATCAAATTTGAGTCATTACTAATTACAACAGTTATCAATCACTCACGTCTTACACACACACACACACACACACATAGATGCACACGCTACCAGTAGAATATAATTATCTAAACACTTTATTTCTCACTAATTCTCTGCTTCGC
Organism: Bombyx mandarina; assembly: GCF_030267445.1. Taxonomy (NCBI): domain Eukaryota; kingdom Metazoa; phylum Arthropoda; class Insecta; order Lepidoptera; family Bombycidae; genus Bombyx; species Bombyx mandarina. The sequence continues at coordinate 1,068,538 of NC_143223.1, read as the reverse complement.
CCACGTGAACGTTCGTGTGGGCGAAAGGGGCAGTGGGATGAAAGGGACCCTATGTATTCACACAGAGCTCAAACAATTTCCATATCGAATTTTGCCAAAATAGATTCACTGGTTTGGGCGTAATACCGTAATAAAGAGGCAGAATTAATTTGATATAAATAAAAATATTTGTTATTTAACTTGTAACATACAACAGTATTTAAGTAAATTCAAAAATTGCGACGATTGATCTTAATGAAATAAAGTCTATGTATTTTTCTACATAGAAATCCGTGACATGGTCCCATAAATGTGCGCGAACAAACCAAAACTGGTGGTAGGACCTCTTGTGAGTCCGTACGGGTAGGTAGGTACCACCACCCCACCTATTTCTGCCGTGAAGCAGTAATGCGTTTCGGTTTGAAGGGTGGGGCAGTCGTAGTAACTATACTCACCTTATACCTTAGAACTTATATCTCAAGGTGGGTGGCGCATTTACATTGTACATGTCTATGGGCTCCAGTAACCACTTAACGCCAAGTGGGCTGAGAGCTCGTCCACCCATCTAAGCAATAAAAAACAAATATAAAATAGTTTTTGCTGTTCCTCCTTCGATTACTCTTCTTTAGTTACTCCCTTTCTATTTTTATTACTTTTAGTCAGTTAGTTTTCTATAAATACATATTTATGTAGGATTGGTAAGAACGGAACGTATGTAAAGAGTGTGGAACGGGTCGTTAATATCTGAGTGAGGAAACCGAAAGAAAGGGAGAAGAGAATGACAGACAGAATGACACAGAAATAGGAAGATGGCGAAGACGGTTAAAAAATGAGCAAGGCGTGATAAAAGTGCTAATTAATTTTAAAGCTATTGCATAGCTTTTATCGCGGGCTTTGAGCGCGGCGACCGAATCAAGAGATTCCGTAACGAAAATAAAACCTAACACCCCCACTCTGCCTACCATGTAGCTCGCGTTCAACACATTCACACGTTGAGCTTGTGTAGTGTTTGTGAATTACCGCACGGCGTGACGTCGCACTGCATGCGCATCATGAAAAGTCTGGCCATCTCTCTCTCGCGCGATCTAGCTTATGAGTGTGAAGGGGACAGTTCATGTTTTGCTTTTGTTAATGTTTATTAATATAGCGTGGGTCTTATTTTATTATTGTTTTGATATTAAATTATTATGGTCTAATTATAATTGCATAAGTTGATAAAAGATGCTATGCAATAGTTTTACCGCGGTAGTCCCCGAGTGCCACACGTGTATTTTAAATAATTATTATTATAACGGAAGATTTTGGAACAGTGGAAGTTTTATTTTATGCGCTGCGATTCCTATTCTACATTTATTTATCTATGAAAAGCACTAGAGGCTTTAGCGGATCATTTTTAGGAGCATTTCGCTTTTACCCGAAGCTCTTACAACATGCTCCTAGTCTTGAGCGCTCGTGAACACGCTCCATTATTTTATTTTAGTATTACAGACCCGATAAACGTGTCATTACTTTACTTATATCCCCGTTACTCGGCAGACAGGTATCCTTGGGTTTTCCGCACCGCAAGGTCGACCTTCCGATCTCCCGGGACTACCAGGTTCAAGCATTACCGTCCTCGTTCAGTGGTTAATTCCGTTTCATCCGAGTTTCGCACATCATTATACCTTTTTAGATTGAAAAAAGTAAAAAAAATATACAGCTTTTACCGCTCTAGATTGGTATTATTTGAGTATATTATATTTATTATTGGTATTGGTATTGTTATCCAGCAACACTTCCGGCCTCACATAATAAATTTACGAACTAGTTAAGGTACAGGGTGTACCTTATTAGGAAATATATAGAACTTATTATTGTCTTATAATATAATTAGTAATTTCATAAACAAGTAAATAGTTCATTCATATTTCTTTATACTTATAATATTTTATTGGCGCCTTCCGCTTGACAGCTTCCTGACCCATAGTCCGGTAAAATTCTCAATTATTTATGATAAAAATACGTTGATTGCACATTGGTGGTAGTGCAGCCGCACTAGTTAGTACCTTTTTATTTATTTATTGGTTAGGTGGTTGAACAAGCTCACGGCCCACCTGATGTTAAGTGATTACCGGAGCTCATAGACATCTATAGTGTAAATGCCGCCACCCAACTTGGGACATGAGTTCTAAGGTCTTAGTTTAGTACAACGGCTGCCCCACCCTTCGAACCGAAACGCATTACTGCTTTACGGCAGAAAAATAGACTGGTGGTACCTACCGGTGAGGACTCACCAGACGTCCTACCACCAGTGATTACGCAAATTATAATTTTGCGGTTATGATTTTTATTACACGATGCTATTCCTTCACCGTGGAAGTCCATGGTGAACATTTGTTGAGTGCCTATTTCATTAGAAAAATTGGTAACCGCCCGCGGGATTCGAACACCGTTGCATCGCTCGACACGAATTCACCGGACGTTTTATCCTTTAGGCCACGACGACCTCATTCATACCTTGTCTCCGTCTATTTCTGCCGAGAAGTAACTGTATATTTGTAGGGTGATATAGCTGTTATAGAATAAACTAGCTGTACCCGTCCGCTTCGCTGGGCATTAAACATTAACATTATTATTTCTCACTCCCACAAAGATTCTCATCATTAACGCTCCCGCAACTGGTGCAGGGAGTCCAACACCCATATAAATATTAGCCTATCCATAAGTACGTGTATATTTTCTACATGGATACCAAGTTTCAAGTCAATCGGATGCATGGTTCAGTAGTTATAACGGAACATACGTAAAAACCACTGTGGATTTATATATTAGTATAGATAAAGATAGAATTTGTTATTGTGTCACAATGAGGGTAAAAAAGCTTAAGTTATGAAATGAATGACTAAACAGTTAGTTCTAGGCGAATTGAAAGCGTGTTCACTCATATTTTTCTACAAAAATAACTAACGTATTGTTAGTTCGTAACTAAAGTAATCAAATAGTAAACCAGTCTACAATTTTCTCTTGTGTAACGGGCACTGGATACAAAGACAAGTTCATCCAGCTTCGAAATCCGAAGTAACAGATATATGTTTCACATTGATATTAACTTTCGCATAGAGATCAAACTCGGGTAGTACCACTAAAAGTATGATTCCGAACTACGCTACACGCAGCAGTATTGTCGCGGCACTACTGGTCCCCATACAATCTCTATAAGCTTATATCATGAGACTAGCGGCCAGCTCCGGCTCCGCTCGGGTCTTTAACAAAAATTTCAACGATATTTGAAGTTGTTTTATTTTTTTAAATAAGAGAAAACTTATTGCAGCACAACTATAATAGTTAGACATTTGCTGTCGCGACACTTTTTGTAAATAATAATGTGTTCTACAAAGTCGTAGTACATTATTTTATTCTATCATCAATAGTTTTCGCAGGGCACGCGATGTAAAGAATAATTTTAGGTATTTTTTTACATCTTGGGTTACATTATTGGAGTTTTAGTCAGAATCCCTATTTTTTTTCAAAAAAGATTATAGCCTATGTCATTTGGGAATAGTGTAGCTTCCAAACAGTGAAAGATTATTTCAAATCGGTTCAGTAGTTTCGGAGCCTATTCAATACAAACAAACAAACAAATCTTTCCTATTTATAATATTAGTATAGATTACATTCCGAGCTAGGGAGCAATGTCACGGCAGTAATGTAGCGGCGGCACTGCTGCGCGTCAGTGTCGCCCTACCGCAGCGACAGATCAAAACATTCACGTAGGTACTCTTACTGCGGCGGCAGACGCGTCATTACTGGGCAGCACCATAGTGGTAGCACTGCGGCAATAGCAATGCTGCTTGTTGCCGATTTCGGAATCATACCTTTAATCAACGATAGACTTCCACCCTTTATCTAAAACATCTATTCGATAGACGATAGGAAGATCGGGAATTATTTTGTATACCAACAGGAAAAAATATACAAGATAACTCATCACTAACTATTACATTCCTTTAGTGTTAAAAACAACAATTAAAGTTGAGAATAAATAAAATAAGCCATTTTAAAAAGCTTTTGCTTGTACTAAATAAATATAGTTATATAATATTGAACAATACATATAGTATCTTAGAGTTCTAAGATACTTTTAAGATACTAAGATACTTTTTCACAAGACTTAACAATAACGAGGGTTAATAATAGGTCTTAGGTATTCGAATTTTAGAAATGTTTTCATGGATTAACGAATTTCTCGAAAAAATATTTTTCATAAACCAATTTCAAAATGTCAAAAATAAAGTCGCCAATTAAATAAAACAGGGCAAGTTTCTAGAAACTTCTAATAAGTCTAACGAATTATATCGTAATCGACATCGCCTTTAGCGGTCAAGGCGATATAAAACTGGCTGCAGTCATTCTACAACGTTGCCACATTCAAAGTAATGCCCGATAATTGCGATTATTATTTGGATACAACATAATTATGCCCAAAACGAAAACTGTGTAAATATAATTCTCTCACAGAACACGCGCCGATAGAGAGAATTCTTTCATTAAATCCTTATTTTAATTGGCGTTCAAGAGGGCTGGACCCACTCGAGCGTATATCATCGCTTGCCTGTTGAGTTTCTTGCCAGCGGGTCACGATTCTGATCCGGTAGTAGATTAATTGGCGAAGTAGCTGCCCTTGAGTTGTTAGGTCTCCTTTGGAGGCGCTTGAGCAGCTGTTAGCAAATACCATCCCTCCTGGCTGAACCTTTGCTCGTTCACTTGTCCCGGTGTAACTGAAAAGGACTCCGGGCCACAAGTAATTCTTTCTTCCTAAAATATATACATCATCACCTTCGCTTGTGGATATCCCATAATACAATTACAACCTTGGCCTCATGTGTGCCTTGGTAAGTTAGGAAAGGTGAGCCTGTCTGCACAATGTATGTCATTGGTAATTGAACAATAACAATGTACGAAGCTACTTTTACTGTTTAGTATCGTATTTTTATTGTCATTACATTATTTTAGAGGCGTTGAACGATGACCGCAACTCTTTTAATTAATTTATTTTTTATTGCATACATTGGTGGACGAGCTCACAGCCCACCTGGTGTTAAGTGGTTACTGCAGCCCATAGACATCTACAACGAAAATGCGCTACCCACCTTGAGATATAAGTTCTAAGGTCTCATGTATAGTTATAACGGCTGCTCCGTCCTTCCAACCAAAACGCATTACTAGGCAGAAACAGGCAGGGTGGTGGCACCTACCCTTGCGGACTCACAAAAAGTTCTACCACCACTAAAGACTCTGTCAGTCTTCCGTGCCTACGAAAACCGCATATAGTTTGAAACGACTAAAATGATCCTTTATAAGGACAATAAAAAAGCACGAGAGCAAATGATGAATGAGGCTTTAATTATGTCTAAAAGTTGCGAAATTAGGAGCAAATGGTAAACCTATATTATTTTTTTGTATTATATTTTTTGACCGATCTACAGATCTATTCTTTGAGTCACGCTTTACGCAATGCGTTAAGAGCTACTACGTCTACGAGCACGAGTGATCCCATTTTGGAGGTCACTATACAGCTAGTTTTTACACAATATTTCCATGATGTTCCGTGGAATCTGACTTTGAATCAATGGTAGACGATAGCTTCATTAAAGGCACCAATTTTAGAGAATTTACAATGTATATGTTTATTTTTTTTATTATATTATAAATAATAATAAAACCAGAGACTGACATACATAGTTGTATACGTTTAAACATATACTACATAAGTAGGCAATAAACGCCCACAGAAAAGCAAACAGACCAGTTAGTTCATCACGCGAACTATAAAATATACCAATATAAAACAAAAATTTAAGGCTGCAGGTAATGGTGTCTATGACAAAAGCTTATTAATACATCAATAATGAATTTTATTAAAAATTAACAAGAGACGTACAAAAAAATAAATTAACCATTAAATTATTGTATTTTGCTATCGTGTAATAACGGAACATGACACCGGGCTCTGAAAAATGAAAAAAATAATTCAGTATTGTACACTTGTAAAACAATTGACATTCAAATTTTTTAAAATAAAATGTGTGTGCGTAGTGTGAAACTGATTAATATTAATAACCATAGATACAACAACGAATTTAATTTAATAAATCGTGTAATTTAATAATAAAAACTGTTTCTTTACTTATGCAATTGGTTTTTCACAATACTGGCCATTGGAAAAGTAGTTCACGTATGACTGGCATTAAATCCTAAATTCGAATATATTTATAATACCAGACAAATAGACATCGGTGACAAGATTTTAAGTGGACGCAAAATAAATGTCTTCCTTACATACATACATGCGGAGCTAATAAAAAAGCGTAATAATATAATAAAAGTCTTCACCTAAACAATTAATAACTCACTAGCTAATTTCGCTTTCAGTTAATTACACATTTAAAGGTTGCGCTCGTAATCAACCCGTAAAGGTTAATGAAGAAAGTCATTATTGCCGGAATATGATCGTTAAAATGATATGACATTTGGCAGCCGTCGCCTTCTCTGGTTTACCTCTAACTCGTAAAAGAATTATATTGGACACTAGTTTTTATGCTGCGCTATTTTACTAGAATATTATAGTTTTATTATCTAGGAATATACCTGATACGGCCACCATCCTATACTAGGATCCATACTAGCCGATAGATACAAATCGATGGGTGAAAGGCTTAAGCGACATTTCTTTTACGATATTTATCTTCGTATGTGCGTTTTATTTGGTATTAGCATCAACAGTTCGATGCTTTGAATTGAACTTTTATTATGTTTACTCCATTTAAAAAAACTGAAGAAGTTTTTTGTTATGACATTTATTCCAAATTATAAATTTCGGCCTGAAGGGTGGGCAACCGTGGTAACTATACTGAGACCTTAGAACTTATATCTCAAGGTGGCGCTTACGTTGTAGATGTCTATGGGCTCCAGCTAAACTAGGTGGCCTGTGGGCTCGTTCAACCATCTATGCAATAAAAAAAAGAAAAACAACAGCAAATCTTTATCCTGTAAAATTGTGATGTTTTTAATTTGTCTCAGGGCTTTAATGTCTAGGGCTCTTTTAAAATAGTTAAAACTTTAATGTTACGCGTCAGAATAGGCGATAGCGTCACGTACAGACATGTTTCGTTTAGTTTACAAAAAAAAAAATCTATTGATTTCTAGTCAAAACGTGCGATTTACATGCACTGTCTATGAAAATAAGTCTAGCCTCTGTGTGTGTTTACCTAAAGTTATTTTTTCTAATTAGGAGCACGCAAACGTTGTACACACACATTATGTGGGAACGTACAAACGTACGATATAAATAATTAGTACAGCTGTCGATCGTTCACTGCGTGTTTAGTGTTACGATGCCCTTACTATTTGTTTTCGCAAAATAGTAAGTTTTCGCAAAATATGTTTTTAACGTGACAATGTCTTAAAATTCGATGGAGCCGGCTGCACGCACGAAAAAACATGACTCATGCGGCGTTACCTCGCTATGAGGCGTTCCATTTAAGGCTTGAAGTGCAAGCGAGAGCGCGCAACGAACGACAAAGAGGCACAATCGGCTTCCGCGTTCGGCAGCGTTCGACATCTGTCTCTCTCCTACTTGAGTGAGCGATGCATCCGCGTGGACAGCTGCTATACAATAATACATTTACATGTTTTCGTCAAGTATGAAGTTCAGTGAAAAATGAATGTGGTGTCAATTGTTTATAGCAACGATAATTGCGATAATTGAAAAATGAAACCATTCCATCAGTATTTTCTTATGACGTTGTCACGTTCAATTATCGTCAGTAAACCGACCCTACAGACAACCGATTTTTTTAGGATTGAAGGATTACTGTTGGCTCTGTGGCCTTTCCAGTTTCACCAGGACTGTGATGGGATTTGCTAACATCTGCCCGAGCGCCTTCGAAGGAGACCTAACAACTCAAGAGCAGCTGCTTCGCATATGAATCTACTACCGGACCGGAATCGCGACCCACTGAGAAGATCCGGCGAGAAGCTCAGCGAGCTGATTCATGGGTTAGGTTGCACGTCGAACTCTTTGTCGAGTTCGACGAGTACGGTTACCGGGATCCCTAAATCTGCTCCTAGTGCTAGAGCTGAAGGCGCCTAGACATATGTCTGAAACTGGATTCATTGCCGATATGAGTTTTCGAGTGTGACCTAAAAACCACTAAGTTGATTTACAAGAAATTTTAGTCTCAAAAAATTATTGCAAGCCGTGAAATCCGTAATAATATGTATTATATTTTTAAGATAAAAATGCCGGGCATAATTCAATATAATTATCAATTGAAATGTACATGGCTTAGCGGATCCCGTATAAATATTTAATTAGTGATGCGGCTGAGGTTTCCTTGGACAAATAAGCAAAGAGACAGTAGAGCAAAGTAGTGATTCGTGGCAGAATCATGCATGGAATTGCATACAACAGTCTTCTGGACATCATAATATCGAGTAAGATGGACGGACTGCTAATTAATAATCTTTGCAGCAGGCACTTGGGAAAGACTCAATAGTCACATAGTAATGTGGTAGGTTTTTAAGTTACTAACATAGATTATAAGTAATATTTACTGAGAAAATGTATGGTTTTTTATTGAAATAAAGATTTCATAATAATAATAATTACATAAACAGCAGAAGTAGTTTACGTGGTGGTATCCACTCATATCGAACTAACAGTAGTCGTATTGTTACGCGCTGGGGTTCGGGATAAATAAAAATTCTACCCTAGCACAAATTAGAACTCTATTTAATTTAAAGCACTTTAAAATTCTCAATTCACTCCTTCCGCTTCGCTTCGAGTAGAACCGATTACTAACTATCTTCGCGTCATCTCTGCAACGCTTTTATAGTTGATACGACATCTCCAAAATTATCGAGAACATTCTTGGCAGGTTGAGTAGCTTCAATATAGTTTCCGCTATCTGACAATATATGGCGTTGTACTTCTCGAGCGTTCTCGTTTTTTTCTAGTTCCTTTGATTTTCACTTCCGCAATCCGACGGCAGATGGCGTTGCTCTTACCGGCGTAACAGTATAATAACAATAGTACGGGTCAACTAAACGTAATTGTCGACCGCTGTCACGTAAGCATCGGTTGAATATTGTATGAGCAGCCGCCATACAAATCACAAATCACAGCTATACGCGTTTTTGTGTTACGTAAAAATTATTAATGTTCATTTCAGGTGAAATTTTGTTACAATTTGTTGAATATGTAACAAATTTACGAATAATTATGCAGGTTGTGTTTATAAAATATAAAGTTAAAATAGAGTTTTCAGTTAGAATGTTAATTCGTATCCTGAGGGCACGCTTTGCTCTCGATTCAAGAATGTAGAAAATAGTTTTGTTATTCTACAAAATAGCGCACGTATACGTAGTGGCTCGTATATACATATTTCGTGGAAAAGGACTTATTAAGATATAAAGACATTATTTTTCTTTTTATTTTATTTATTTCATTTACTTCAGATACTACATCAAAATTACATTAAAAATAACACTTCACATAGAATACAAAAATAAAATAAAAAACATCAACAATTTCGCAATAAAATTAAAACAAATTTACCTTAACCTTAGGCTGGTTTGGATACAGAGTGCTCAACATGCACACTAAACCAGTGTTGCATTATTTGGGCAGTCCAGATCCATCGGCGTGGCGAACAGCGTTTTGATTATTATTTAAATGATAAGATGTTGTTTCCATTGACATAAAAAACACGTGTGGCACTCGGGGACTGCCGCGGTAAAGCTATTGCATAGCATTTCTTATTAACTTATGCAATTATTATTAGACAATAATAATTTAGTATTAAAACAATAATAACATAAGACCATGCTATATATAACCATTAACAAAAGCAAAACACTCATAAGCTAGACCGCGCGAGAGAGAGATGGGTAGACTTTTCATGATGCGCATGCATTGCGACATCACGACACGTGCTTATTCACAACCACTACACAAGCGCAACGTGTGTTGAACGTGAGCTACACGGTAGGCGGAGTGGGGGTGTTAGGTTTTATTTTCGTACGGAATTTCTTGATTCGGCCGCCGCGCTCATAGCCCGCGATAAAAGCTATGCAATAGCTTAAAGAATAGGGTAGATTAAGTGACGCCAGTATACATATAAAGGCAGTAACATGGACAGAGTCGAGTGAGTCACAACGAAACTGTCGGCTTACTCAGTTGTTGTGAAAATTATTTATTGAGAATTTCAATAATATAAAATAATTCAAAAAGCTTTATTGAATTTTATTGCTATGAACTCGGTTCCACCGAATACCAATGATGATGAAACTGCTGCTCAGCCATGCCTAGCGGCGTCATATATAATATATGAGTAATTATGATCTATTAAGACACTAAAAAGCACAGGCGGAGAACTTTCTTGTAGGTCTTCGAAGGAACACGAACCTACGACCCTTGCTGGGCCACGAGCTCTACTTTAGTCTACAATTTAAATGAGTGGAAATAGACAATTAGGGCATGTTGTCAAAGCTCGCAATGGTAAGTAGCTATACTCTATTCCAATTACGAAGTCCTTTTTGAAACTTCTTAGAACGTAACTCTTCACGTTACGCATACTTTGAAATAACAATCATTTTTTGTTCATAGTCGTAAACATCATCTATATATTAATACGTGAAGCAAAAACTTTGTATCCCTTTTTACGAAAATTGCGCGGACGGAGGAGTATGAAATTTTCCACACTTATAAAGAATATAGAGAAGAAGTGCACAATGCTAATTTTTTTTTTTAAATAATGCATAACCGATACATTAAATCAATAAAGAAAACATTACACACACTACATACCATGTATTTGACGCACACACGCATGCATACTATTTATTGTCAAACTTTTGTTCTTGGCGTCTGTTGTCAAATTGAGAATAGATTAAATATTGTTTGCCTTTGTTAGTATTTTTTATAGTGTAGTCTTGGCGAAATTTGTGATTATATAATTAGTATAAAATACAATCATAATAGTGTACGAACTTACAATTCCAATTAATTATAATTGAATTTCGACTACTGCGGGACTTCTAGCTTAAAAAAATCCACATTCAATCTAAATCATTATACAATTAATTCACACACATAATAATAGCACCTGTCTCATGGGACTTCGTAATTGGAATACAGTATAAGTATTGGAGAATAGAACAATAGAACCAATTAAAGTTATACTTTGGTCTTATCTCAACGTCAGCACAATAATGATATCTATGGACTCTGATGATCAGTTAAAGTTAGATTGCTTATGAGATCGACTGTCTGTCTATCTTAGTCAATGACAAGTAACATTTGCTTTTTTTCCTTAAGATTTCCTTTAGATTTTGTAAGTTGGAGTAATGAATTAAGCTAAGCTTATTATAGTACTCAGAAAAATTCAAACGCATTTAATTTTCTGGTACAAGTAGTTGCTTTTCACTCTCTGGTCCTCACACTACTAGTTCTATACCACGAAAACTTTTGCTATGTGTATGTGTAGCGCCTTCATTCTACGAAAGGTAACTAAGTTGAAACTTTAGCGGACTAATTGTTTCGGAAATGTCGTTGTAAATTTGTGGTATTTCACTTAAATATAGGTATAAGTAGGTCAACATTTTGTAAGATTACTGGTGGTAGGACCTCTTGTGAGTCCACACGGGTAGGTACCATCACCCTGCCTATTTGCGTCCGCCTAATGCGTTTCGGTCTGAAGGGTGGGGCAGCCGTTGTAAATATACTGAGACCTTGGAATCCATATCTCAAGGTGGGTGGCGGCATTAACGTTGTAGATGTCTATGGGCTCCGGTAACCACTTAACACCAGGTGAGCTGTGAACTCATTCACCAACCTATGCAAAAAAGGATTAGTTTTCGTTTTCCGTCTATCTGTTCTCGTGTCGCTTGTGTAAATAAGGTTTTCTCGTGATACCATCAAAATAAAGGTACTAGAACCATTATAACAGATGAGTGCAATTTATAAATGTAATTGTTAAGGTTTATTCACAGCCAGAACTAATACTGTATTGAAGTCTGGCAGCTCACAATACATTCATTATGTGTCGTAAATGTGAACAAAAGAAACTAACACCGGCAGTAGTTGAGCCTGAACAAGTCCGGAACCTGTGACACAACCAACAAGAAAATTGTGCGGTTTCGATGACATAGCATACAACAAACACAGAAGGCTCAGTTCGCTTTATCGTTGGGACTTCAATATTTATATGTCGCAAAGAGATGAATTCATTAAGCGATTCACAGTAATGAAAATAATATTTGACTTGGAGTTTGAAAGTCAAGAATGTCATTAAGTTATTAAATTATTTAATCTCACTTTTGTTATAGTGACGTTTTGAATACTTAATTTTCGAGATTACGTGGTTACCAATCAATTGAAGCTTTGGGGATCGCTTAACGGCAAAGGGGAAAATCTTCCACCGAAATTGCTTTGGTAGACCGACGGTCCTAATGTTGTTGTTCGGAACTTGTACATATATATGCGAGCTTATCTTAAAAATGTCGTAAGCGAGATTCAGGCATGTCTTATGTTTTTGTTTATTATATCTTATATTTTTTGTTCTAGGATGCCATCACAAAGATATTACGTGATTTAAAATGATTCCGTTTTAGCTTACGAATAAATAGACTAATTATTTATTCGTAATAATAAATAAATAGACTTATTATTTATTCGTAGGTTTTAACAGATTAAACTTTTTTGTATGTTCCGGCCGCAAGTTCCGGCCACATTTCGCTAAAGTAAGAACGAATTTTTTGTATGAAAATTTAAGGCAGCGTCCCCGGGAGCTGAACCTAAAAGTACTGAGCACAATTAAAATGTCAATATACATAACACTGTGTAAAAGTCGTTTTTCTTATTCGTAAAAAAACCATTGCTTTCCAGGAACAGCCTTTTTGGTAAACATAAGTTGAATACGACTACTTCGCTAATGCTTTGCGTGCTTCTTGAATATTCGTCGTCTTCATCCCATAGGTGTTAACTAGTTACTGGAAAATAAAGAAAAAAATAAATCATTTATTCGCTAAGTATAGTGAAAATGAGTTATTACATAAATTAAAAGCGGCGTGTATGCTTTGTCATTATTTGACATGCGAATTTTATGGAGCTCATAGTCAAACTCAGATTGCTCGAGGTTCTAGTAGTATTGTAAAACGGATAACCCATAACTCAACACAAACGGCTTTCTGGCGAAAGTACACGAGGTAACGGTGGCTGTCCGTGCGGGCTTGGAATACGACCTATTAGTATTTAAATTTATAAATTTGTGAGTTTCATTTTTTACACAAAATAATACGTTATGAACGAAAAGTGTCCAGGATTGACTTAAGCAACGAAATTACAAATATTAATAGATTGCCTCCTCCTTTTTTTTATTGCTTAGATGGGTGGACGAGCTCACGCCCCTCCTGGTGTTAAGTGGTTACTGAAGCCCATAGACATCACGTAAATGCGCCACCCACCTTGAGATATAAGTTCTAAGGTTTCAAGTATAGTTACGTTGTTATAATTAAAGCTAGACAGATAAAGTGTTTATAGCACAATATTTAACACGAATAAAATTTCTATGTAAATAACAGTACTAAATGTAAATAGATATTTAGGTCGCCTAGGTAGGTAGGTGGGTAATTAGGTAATAGGTAGTTTATCTTACTACAATATAATTACAGTGATGTAGGTTACTTGTGTACATTTATACACCGATATTGCATATAAAATTGAGACTTCTGTAAGTTATTGGTGCTTAGTATCTCAAAATGCTTCACGGGTGGTGCAGTGGCGGGCGGATTACGTACCGTCTGCGATAAGGCCTCCCTCAATCATAATATTAAGGCAATGTGTGCATTCTGCATTAGAAATGTTGAAACATTTTTCCTGCACGAAATTCGCAAACCTGAAAACGCAAACGAACATAGAAATTGCCGAAATGAATTTTTTTTCGCAAGCTACTTTGCTTTAGCTAGGTTTTAGGCTAGTGGTTTTATGGAACATTTTGTATTGTGAATTTATTTTATGTTAGTTGTGGATATTAGATTCTGTTGTATTAAAAGAAGAGTGACGTCAGAGCTCACGAAATGTATTGTCATAATGCCCTGATAACCTGATCTATCTGGTGTGAAGTAGTCACAGAAGCCAGCTCCCCCCTTGGGATTTTGAGATGTTATAGAGGTTTATTAATGCTGTGAATTATTGTTACTTTTTTTTTCTTAGATGGGTGGACGACCTCGCAACCCACCTGGTGTTAAGTGGTTACTGGAGCCCATAGACATCTACAACGTAAAACGCGCCACCCACCTTGAGATATAAGTTCTAAGGTCTCAAGTATAGTTACAACGGCTGGCCTGCCCATCAGACCGAAACGCATTACTACTTCACGGCAGAAGTAGGCAGGGCGGTGGTACCCACCCGCGCGGATTCTCAAGAGGTCCTACCACCAGTACGGCTCCACCTTTAAAAGTTCGTTCATTAGTAATAATTTTTTCCTTCGCGTTATTTGAACATTGGTATTTTCACATCACCTAATATAAGCCGGAGTATTATCCTTTAATTCGGGCGCATTATTATTACGTTAACACCTTTTTATTGTTATCTGCCCGGCCGCTGAATTTTATTGATATACTAGCTGACCCGGCAAACTTCGTAATGCCTCAATCGATAAATGAAATAAAACAAAAGAAATCCGTTCGACTGTGTCCCCCACACATCAAAGGGAAAACAAAATTGTTCTTTTTATTTCGAGCATTTTCATATTTATCTACCTTTTAAACCTTCTCTGGACTTCCACGAATAATTCAAGACCAAAATTAGCCAAATCGGTCCAGCCGTTCTCGAGTTTTAGCGAGACTAACGAACAGCAATTCATTTTTATATATAGTATAGATAGATACATTATATTCCATCTCAGATTGTTCTACATATTTGATGTTCGAAGTCTGAGGAGAGCAGTTATTGTCTAATAAATGTGTTACTCATAACACAGAAGAAAATAAGTCGTTTTTTTGTTACACTTTGTAGGTCTGATGATGAGTGCTCACCGTCTGTCATGAACGTGAGCAATGCCAGGGGCACAGCAAAGCCTCTGCGCAAACCTCGTTAAAAAATTCCCGAAATTTTATTCGACCCAGAAAAAGCATGAAAAAACCAATAAAACCTTTCAGCACTTAATTGAAATTCTCAGTATTTTTGTACTTAAATATTTCGTTGGTTCATTGCTTGGGGCAGCGGCAAATAATTTCTGTCTAGCTATCAGCTTTATAATTAAAATTAAATTACAATGAATACTTACCCTGGTGTATAGTTCTGTTGTGTAGAATAGATAGGCGGATCAGCTCTTTTTTTTTTGCTTAGATGGGTGGATGAGCTCACAGCCCACCTAGTGTTAAGTGGTTATTGGAGCTCATAGACATCTACGACGTAAATGCATCAGCCACATTGAGATATAAGTATAGTTGCAACGGCTGCCCCACTCTTCAAACCGAAACGCATTACTACTTCACGGCATAAGTAGGCAGGGTGGTGGTACCTACCCGCTCGGACTCACAAGAGGTCCTATCACCAGTAATTACGCAAATTGTGATTTTGTGGGCTTGATTTTTATTACACGATGTTATTCCTTCAACGTGGAAGTCGATCGTGAACATTTGTTGAGTACGTATTTCATTAGAAAAATTGGTACCCGCTAGCGGGATTCGAACACCGGTGCATCGCTCGACACGAATGCACCGGCCGTCTTATCCTTTAGGCCACGACGACATACTCTATTATGCTTGTCTATTTTAAATATCCAACACAGTCGGGTCTTAGCCCGGCGAGCGTAGTCAGAACACGTCCTAACGCCACTTACATTTAAATATTAGAAAATAAAACATACCCTTGTAAAAGATATCTTGAAAAGTAATTTGTGAACTTCTGTATCTTTTATCTATGTCGGTTGGCCGACGCGTCGCGTTCCGAGACACTATTCTGTGATATTACGATATAAAAATAGGTTTTGAATACAATTTATTAGCAAACAAACTGCTAGTATGGACGACTGCTATCACGGATGACTGCAAAATTAAGATTAATCGTTCAGGTAATTAGGTTCAGGTATTTTAATGTAATAGTGTAACGCTAGAAAAATTTAATTTAATTTTTTTTAGAAATTAACGCTATCTAGCGTATACGTGGCGCAGTGTGGGGAAATAATATAATTGTGAAACACTGCTTAGTTCTCTCACTCGACTGTGACTGTGCTATCTTGTCTGTGGTTCGAAGGTGAGATTAGCGCAGCACTATAGGCGGAATCTTCGAGAACCGTAAGACTATTCATATAAAAGGACAAGTCACTTGGTCCGAAGCTTTTTCGATCAACATCTCTCAAGCTGCAGTGAAAGTTTTCTTACGCATTTACCAGAGTAAATTAAATAGTTCCTTGGTGTCTTGTATTAAACCAGGGTCCTAATAACTGGTACATTATATGTTAGGGTGCGGAGTGTGACCTTTAGTTCACCTTCGACATTCCGCAGTACCTTTCTGCGTGGACGCTGCCGGAAGCGAGGTGCTCTGGCTAGGCGATCCAAGAAAGAGTACTTGACTATAGTAGACCAAGAACACACCTGCATACACAACCTAGCTCGGATCCAGCAACCCCAGTTGCTGAGAAGCAATCCGGTGAACTTTCATCGTCCGTTTGTGAATTAAACTGGTGAAACCGTCGTTGTTTATAGTATTTTAATTTTAATCTCGTTTTCATTGATTACTTTCTCGTGTGTTCGGTATACCTACCGACACACATGTAACATAGTACCTTACCACTAAATTAATCTTTGTGAACTATTATAACCATTGTATCTGTGTTATTTGTAATGAATAAACACAAGTGTTATATTGTAATTGTTTTCATTTATTGGTGTGAATCTCCCAGAGCGGTAAGTGGTGGCGCCCTGAGATCCTCCTCTCAGAGTCTCCTGTTCACCGGTTGTCTACCGGTGGTAACGTGTCTAGAAGTGGTGCGACTCGGCCCCGTGTCTCTCGACCCATAGACCACCTTTTGGGGAGTGACGCGACTGGGCCTCATGTAACACCGGCATACCAGGGACACCCTTAGACACAAACACGTAACAATAGCTTAATTTATTCTTTTTTTTATTGCTTAGATGGGTGGACGAGCTCACAGCCAACCTGGTGTTAAGTTGTTACTGGAGCCCATAGACATCCACAACGTAATTGCGCCACCCACCTAGAGATATAAGTTCTAAGGTCTCAAGTATAGTCTCAAGTTTTGTTGGTAATGTATTACAAGTAACGAAACAAAATATTTGTTCAATATAATTCAGTCATGCGTTCTGGTTCTCCGTTTGATATCAGTAAATGTCGAGGAAGCTCAGAATAGGCCTGTTCGATATCTCGTGGAAGAACTCAGCCCGGGAATACACAACGCTGGTTATCTTTTCGCGTGGTCGCCCCTCCGCTGCTTTCCCTGGATCGCAGTATAAATTTATCGTCCTTTAAACTTTTTATTCGTATCAATAAACATGAACGTGAAATTTTATGCTTGTTTAGGCTTTTATTTTGGGCGAATCTCGCCGCCGGCCGGCCGCCCGCTTGTGTTATGCCGGCTGTATATATATTGTTATAGCGTAATTTAAGTTTCATGTGTTTATAAAACGGAGATACTGTTACTGGTGGTAGGACCTCTTGTGAGTCCGCGCGGTTAGGTACCACCACCCTGCCCATTTCTGCCGTGAAGCACTAATGCATTTGAAGGTTGGGGCAGCCGTTGTAACCATACTTGAGACCTTAGAACTCATATCTCAAGGTGGGTGGCGCATTTACGTCGTAGATATCGATAGGCTCCAGTAACCACTTAACACCAGGTGGGCTGTGAGCTCGTTCACCCGTCTAATAATAAAAAAAACATTTCGGTTTCCGTGTCACAATTGGAATGGAGTAATAGCTTGTTTCCTACTAAAAGCGTCTTAAGCGACTATGTACATAAGGATTGAAATCTTCTAGCAGTCTTTTGAACACATAGCGCGTTTTCTCGTATGTTTTACACGATATAGGAATTATTAAAGATAGTAGAAATAATATTTGTAAATTTGCATTCTTATTTGTGGTGGGACGTGCTGTGAGCCCTTACGGCCGGGTCACGGGGAAGCCATGACTTGTGGTATAAAGGTTACAATAACAGTTAAGTTTGTATTATAGAAACTTGCTCGTTTGACAAAATATTCAATGATAAATTGAATGCAACTAAATAATTTATCGTGTCCAAGGACTCTTGCAGCCACTTCTGATAGGCAAGACTTCAAAATGACCCGATTGAATACATTTATTTTATTAAAGTGAAACTTTTATTACATCGTTTCAAACTTTTTCGTCTGTGTGTTGCATGTCGCGTGACGGTCGGCCGCGGAATAGGGATAAAGTGAAAGGCGCTCGTCAGAGCAGCCAAGGCCAATACGGCGGCGCCTATAGTTCGCAGCAGCTGACCGTGTAGTGTATAGACTATCATTACTCATTTGTGCCAGTGCTCCACGCTATTTTGTTTGTTTTTGTCAGTGTTTAATGTAAATGTTGTTTGTCAGAGTTAAATGTCTATAATGTGAAAAAAAGTTGCACTTTTACCGTGGTTTCATAAAACCACACAATCCTTTTTTTTTAAATGAGCTAAAAAAATTGTTTTATAACTCTGAATTCGTAATGGCATCGATAGAGAGAATTTTGTTTAGGAATCTAGTGATATTGGCAGGAAGAGCTCGCAAGCGTCAGTGTCGGGTAAATGTGCAGCTAAGTGCATTAATTATACATGCTTCGAACTACCGGTGATCCCCTACCATCGGCTCCTAAATCAATTTAAGTCGCAACGGTGTGATTACAACTAAATGCTGTATGAAAACACTGAATTGTTGATATCCAGGCCCCAGGCGTTATTGATTAGCGCCATAAGGAACTTCATAAAAACCTAAATTACACACACTATAATAATTATTTTTTCATTGCTTTGATGAGTGGACGAGCTCACAGCCCACCTGGTGTTAAGTGGTTACTGGAGCCCATAGACATCTACAACGTAAATACGCCACCCACTTTGAGATATAAGTTCTAAGGTCTCAAGTATAGTTAAAACGGCTGCCCCGCCCTTCAAGCCGAAACGCATTACTGCTTCACGGCAGAAATAGGCAGGGTGGTGGTACCTACCCGTGCGGAATCACAATAGGTCCTACCACCAGTAGACGATTTCTACGATTGGTACGACATACCCAGAACCCGCCAGGGTAGATATTACCATCATCATCATCAGCCTATAGCAGTCCACTGTTGGACATAGACATCTCCAATTGCTCGCCACTGAGCACGACCCTCGGATTCTCTCATCCAGCTCCTGCCAGCCACTCTGCACAGATCATCACTCCACCGAGCCTGAAGGCGTCTTGCTCTGCGTTTGCCAATTCGCGGTCTCCACTCAAGAACGCGTTTACCCCAACGGCTATCGGTTGTCCGGCTAATATGGCCAGCCCATTGCCAGAGTAGGGTAGGCATCACATCTTACCTATTTCTGATATGAAGCAGTCGTACATTATGTTCTAAGGACAGCCGTTTCAAACTTGATACATGAGGAAATAATCACGTTTTGACGTCCACGGATTCTAGTAAGCACTCGACAACAGGAGATCCGTGAGCTTATCGTCATAGATAGCTTTTAGGGAAATAAATTCAATTGATTGTAGTTTAATACAGATATCTATACCAATGTTGTAGAAAGAGAATCAAAGATGAGACTACAAGAAAAATGATTCTAGTTTAATACAGATATCTACACGAATATTGTAGAAAGAGAATCGAAGATGAGACTACAAGAAAAAGAAAACTTAGATCGAGTCCCTACCAATGTGATTTTTGTTAAAGTAAATACCATATAATTATTGACTACTTTTAATCTAAAAAAGGAAACGCTTCTTTTGTCATTTTTCGACGTTAAGGTGCAGTATTCGAAACACAATATTAAACCGTAAGTTAGTTTTACTTATGTACGCAGCTCTTGAATAGCAAAGTAAATACGACTTTATGTTCCTAATGTCGAAATATGTTATATGGATGTGTTCGAAAGAATGGTACACTATGTAAATGCAATTTGTTTGTGGTGTTTTAAAAAATTAGGTCTTGTTTTGATTTTGACGTTCGTTATCAAGTATTAAGTAAAACTAGACGATGACCGGCTTTTTTTTTGACAACGCCATTTTGGTGTGTCTTTAAAGCGGTTAGTTAGTTGACCTCAATTAAGAAAAATAGTATTATTATTCGCCAATAGATGTCGGGAAGAGTTGATTATTGAAAACACGAATAAAACAACATTTTCTGAAAATAAATCGTAGCTAGATCGATTTATCGCCCCCGAAATCCCCTGTATACTAAATTTTATGAAAATCGTTGGAGCCGTTTCCGAGATTCAGATTATATATATATAAATTAATATACAAGAATTGCTCGTTTAAAGGTATAAGATATTCGAAAGAAAACAAAGTCTCATCAAAGGTCATGCGTGAAGCGAGAGTAAATAATACAACTTTCAAATTTATCATTCATGCTCATTACTATTTTTGTATACAGCGGCGGGAAGCGACAGTAACAACTGACTATCAGATAGGGGGTCATATGGTCGTCTAATTACAAAGACAATAAAAATTATATCGTTATTAAGCAACTCATTAGGACCCCTACTTCTTATTACTAAAAGGTAGGGGTCGTAGTGGGTCTAGGAAAGGCGACAACGATTATGCTAACTGCGGTAAAGTTTGGAGCTGCAAGCCCGATGTTCTCACAATTAAAACTTTACCCGGCGGCCGAGATGTGAAGATCAAACGTGGTTCTGAACTAAACAAGTTTTATAATTTTTTTGTATGTCATTTATAGAGCAGAATTTCTAGAATTTTTTTTACTGCTTAGGTGTGTGGACGAACTGACGGCTTACCTAGTGTTAAGTGGTTACCGGAGCCCGTAGACACCTACGATGTAAATGCCGCCTCCTACATCGAGACATAAGCTCCAAGTCTCCGTTTTTACAGAACAACGGCTGCCCCACCCTTTAAACCGAAACGCATTACTGCTTCACGGTAGAAATACGCAGGGCGGTGGTACATATCCGTGCGTACTCAAGACGTCCTACCATCAGTAATTACGCAAATTATAATTTTGCGGGTTTGATTTTTATTACCTACACGACTAAAATAAAATTATTTTATTTGTGAACGAAATTAGTGCATTACAAATCTAATCTGTTTTTTTCTTTTCTTATTGCCCTTGTAAGCAGACGAGCATACAGCCCAACTGATGGTGAGCTACCGTCGCCCATGGACTTCAGCAATGCCAGGGGCAGAGCCAAGCCTCGTTTGAAGAAGGATATAATCAATGTAATAATCTAGTGCATTAACAAATCCTAACTAACTTACTTAATACGATAAATTACACTATTTAAATGAAGACATTAACTTGAGTACACATATATCGTAGCACGTGCTACGGCGTAGCCTCGTAGAGAACGCGTAGAGCTACAAATACGTCGCGCAAGGGTTTTTTGTTGCATTCGCTGTGTAGTGTTGTACATGTTTATGTTTGTGCTTTAATTGTGTATTTTATGTTTTCAAATGTTAAGACGCTGTTGGACTAAAAAGCGTATTCTGATTTTAGTAGAGCGAGTTTAACTAAACTTCTGTGTTTCTAGGAAAATGAGTGGGCGTCTAGCATTTGCATACAAAAGACTTTCGGAATGAAAAAACAGTATTGTTATTATTTTTTTAATCGCAACTTTCTTTATTTTTTTTTTGTTTGGAAACTGTTTATTAAAGAGCTTTCAAATTTATTATAAAAAAAAGAACACAATATTCCTAACCTAAAAGTACATGTTATTATCCGCAACATGCTTCGTCAGATTACAGAAATAAAGTTATCAGCAACATGCTTCGTCAAACTTTTTTTATTGTGTATTATGAGTCTCAGGTATTAGTGTAAGCGCTAGTCAATACCTCTTTTATATTGAGTAGTTTGGTATTTGCATTATTATCTGTATTAATGTTGTTACCTTCAACGGTGTTCGTTTTTGCGTATAAAATAAGAAACACAGGAAGAAATTCTGGTGCACAGTCTGTAACACTATGTAATATTATTAACTTACGATAATTAGAATTAGTTTAGCTAATGACTTTCGAAAAGATTAATTTGTGTATTAGTATGATTCTAAAATTCCTTGTTTGATAATGATACATGCGTGACTTTTCAAGTATTATGCACAATTTTCTTCAGCTTTTTTTATTGCTTAGTAGGGTGGACGAGCTCTCAGCACACCTGGTGTTTAGTGGTTACTGGAGCCCATAGACATCTAAAAAGTAAATGCCGCCACCCACCTTGAGACATGAGTTCTAAGGTCTCAGTATACTTACAACGGCTGCAGTTTCAAACCGAAACGCATTACTGTTTCAGGGCAGAATACAAGCAGGGTGGTGGGACCTATCCGTGCGGACTCACAAGAAGTCCAACCACCAATAAAAACTAATTAATACCAAGCTGTAAGATTATGTATTCATCTCGTAAAATAAAGAAATAAATAAATATTTACTAACAGTCACGCCACGTTAACTGGTCCCGTGATAAGTTCGTAAAGAACTTGTGTTACAGGTACCAGATAACGGATATAAATGTAAGATTTTTATTATACACATACATATATTTAATAGACATCCATAACCCTGGAAAATACATTTATATTTATCATACAAATATCTTCCCTTGGCGGGATTCGAACTCGCGACCCCCTTGTGTAGTGACCATGTCACTTACCACTACACCAGACGGATGCAGAAAAAAGCCGGCTAGGCTATGGACAGATAACCTCACGGTATACATTGTACAAAGTAGTCTTCAAAGTTCGTAGATACTAAAGTATTTCCCGAAATCCAGCACGTTTTGAGTGGTCCGTTCTCATTAAACTTATAATATAGGGCATAGACACTCATTAATGTTTTGCGTGTTACGTGACTGGAGTGTAAACTAAGAACAATCATCGATGCTCTAATCCTTGCACGAAATTGTGTTACATTCAGAGACGGAATCAGGTTTTGTGAAATGGGAACCTTTATGAATTTACGACTCGTTTGATTCTGTGTTAGGTTCTGTGTTAGGGTCTGTGGGTTAGGTTAGGTTAGGTTTGTGCTTTAATTGTGTGCTGTTGGACTAAAGGCGTATTCTGATTTTAATACAGTTTAACTTTTTTTTTATTGCCCTTGTAGGCAGACGAGCATACGGCCCACCTGATGGTGAGTGGTTACCGTCGCCCATGGACTTCAGCGATGCCAAGGGCAGAGCCAAGCCGCTGCCTACAAATGTACTGTAACTGTTGTGTATCCATGGATAATACACATAAATTAGTTATAAGATAAGCAACTCAAGCACTCAACAAAAATGTTTACGGGCGTCGGCCACTAGATGGCTTCGCTTCGATTAGTTTCTCATAGCTTCTGTTGATGGCAGTAACATTTTACCGACCAGTCGTAGCTGGTTTTCATTGTTAATGCAATGGTAAACTGGCTTCGTTGAGTAAATTTTTTGATAATTTCTTACGTGGTCGTTGCAAAGTAGACACCAAAGTTCGCTGTGCAGTCGGGCAGCCCCGCAATGCAAGTTTGGAGAACATCTAAACTCCATCATCAAGTTAATGTCGTGTCCATTACTAAGTTGCGGACTAAAAAATTCATGGTCTAAGTCTGAGGAGAGCTTCTATTTCAACGAACATGTTTGGGGTATACGGCACCATATATACACATATATTAGTTATAGATAAGCAACTCAAGCGCTCAACAAAAATGTTCACGGGTGTCGGCCACCAGATGGCTTCGCTTCGATTAGCTTCTCATTGCTCCTGTAGATGGCAGTAACCTATTACCTATCCTATATTTTACTTTTAATGAAGGATTTTGTAAATTTCCAGAAACCACAAATTGATAAAATTTAATTAATTTGTCTATAACAAATAAAGACTTGTATGCTTTTTTTTCTTTTTCTGTGTTTTGTTATACAACAATTTAATGCCTTAACTTTAACAACATATAAGTTTAGGGGCATCCGCTACAAGATGTCGCTAGTTCCCATACAGAAAAATATTTGTCTTACAGTATCACAGTTTCAGGGTCCTGGTGTTTCTAGAAAAAATGAGAGGGCGTCTAGCATTAGCATACAAAATACTTCAAGAATGAAAAAAAAGTACTGTTGATTATTATTTTTATGGCAACTAGCTTTATTGTGTATTGTGAGTCTCAGGTAAGCGTTAGTCAATACCTCTTTTATATTCAGTAATTTTGTATTTGCATTATTATCTGAACCAATGTCGAGTAGGGTCTGTAGGGAAATAGGGGGCGAGTGGACACGCTTTTTGTTAAGTGATTACCGAATCCTTCGCAGTGTGACCCCATACAAAATTGGAGTTCTAATTGTGTAATATAGCGACTGTCTAGTTCTTCCAGCCTGAAGGTACCTACCCATATGGATTGACAATACGACTTGCTAGCAGTAAAAGCCGGTTGGTGGTCGCAGTGAAAATGAAATATGAAAATATGATTAAGTATCTATCTATATATATGACGGCGTTAACGATATTTGTTATATAGCACGTGCAATAGGAGTGACTCACACAAGCCAGGTGCGCCGGCCGTGTCGTTCCACTCGTAAACAACAGCTGCAACAGAAGTGACTCATAAGCCAGCTGCGCCGGCTAGTATAAAAAGGCGGAACGTGCCTTGAAATGAACATTCGTTCGACTGCGTTTGCCCGGTGCACTTACTATATCGTTGTTACGTTGTGTGATTCAGTGACTGTTGTACGTACTGGTTAAAGTTGGACAAGTGTTAAAGTGAATTGTCAAGTTAACATATTGTTGATTAAATCAGAAACCAAAGGTGACTTCGTTTTACTTGGTGTTCAACAAGATAATATCTACCCTCAAGCTTACATCAGAAGTGAGATCAGGACTCTACTCTCACTGGCGTGACGTGTTTGAACATGTTCGAAGTACAGCAAAAAAAACATGATGCAGATCAGAATACTAGTAGTGGTACGCCACAAGAGCGTGAATGCAGCATACGTAAGTCGTGTAATAACGTCTCTGTTACCTCGATGGAAGATCTGAGCCACGAAGAAATCGTCACATCTTACATTCTGGCTCATGTTGCCCAGTTTGACTGTCGACTTCATCACATGGCATTTACTAACGGAAATACAACACGTAAGAAGCTATTGCAAGAAATTAAGGCAAGTGCAAATCTCAAGTGAAACTTCGATCGCAATAATGGATCTGTCATGACGAGTGGGTAGTTCCGACACGAATCGTTTTTAAGCCAATGACTACTGCTAGAGTTACATGGCACTAGTACAGTAAACCAGGACATGAGACTGTGAATTGTCGCTGAAATTTTAGAATCTACCCGATTCAATACCAATAACACTACACGTTCGATGACTTCGGGCTCCAGCAAGCAAGCAAACAAGAAAGCAAGCAAGTTTCCGTGGGGAAGAAAAATTGACACATCTGAAGTCGTCGTGACCTGTAAGATAAGACT
This sequence comes from Bombyx mandarina, assembly GCF_030267445.1. Taxonomy (NCBI): domain Eukaryota; kingdom Metazoa; phylum Arthropoda; class Insecta; order Lepidoptera; family Bombycidae; genus Bombyx; species Bombyx mandarina. The sequence continues at coordinate 1,042,927 of NC_143223.1, read as the reverse complement.
TCCGGTGCGTTCGTGTCTGGCGATGCGGCGGTGTTCGGGTTCCGCTGGCGGATGCAGGTTTTTCCGGTGAAGTGCGTGCTTGTGCGTGCTTGACAAGTGTTCGTGGTTGGCTTCCTCAGTGTGGGAGTAACATCGTGTAGCCGGAGGTGAGACTTCCGCGGTCGCGGCCCACCCAGTCCGCGAGAACCGGGCAGATCGCCTCGACGGTACGGAGGCCGGCCGACGGGTCCGCCAAACGACAAGACCACGCCTCCAGCACGGACTGCCGATATTGGAGCCCCCGCGCTCCGGCTGCACTTGCGCTAGGGCGCGCCGCCTCGTAGGAGACTGTGAGCAAAACCTGAACAACCTCCTCATCCGTGGGCGCCCGGCTCTCGCCTGCAAGTCAGCTGTTACGTGTGCGGTGATGCGAGTCATGTAGCTTCTGGGTGTTCCATGCGCTACAAGAAGAAAAACGACACTGCTCCAGGTGCTGTGGCAGGTGCAACCAGAGACGTCAACGTGTGTTCCAGAGCTTCAGTGTGTTACAGATAAGTGGTTTTGGCTTCCCCTTTATGTTCCATTCAGGGTCAGAATGTAGTCCTATAAAACAAAGTCATAGTAATTTATTCAATGGTAAGCGGTTTCATGAACAAGTCACTCTTTGATCTGAAAGTAACTTAGACCAATCATGATGGCAAGAGCACTTAGGGGATATTCAACTCGCCCTTAATAGTGCACGTTGTCGAGTAACAGGGTTTACTCCAATAGAATAGACGTTTGCCGTTCAGGGTAGTTCACTTGAAATATCTTATTTAGCACGGTCGAAGACCGGCGAAAACATAAAAAAAAGGGCACAAACAGAAGCTTGGTTTAGTCGAGGCAAAGCTAAAGTCAAACTCTTTTCCGCTGGGGATTTTGTTTTCGTAAGTTGACCAAAAATGTAAAGGTCCCTTCAACATTACTGCAGTTTTGGAAAACGATAGATATAAATTGAGACATGTAAATAGTTCTAATAGAGTGTACAAATTTCCCCATGAAAACTTACGTGAAATACCTCGAGGCCCGTCAGGCCTACTAGAAATTTCTGAAAATTATAGTGACGATGACGTGACGGCGTACACAGATGGGTTAATTAATCTTGTTCATGAAACTGATCTTAATGATGACGACTCTATCACTGACAATAGAAGCGACATTTTTATCCGCAAATAGCGATACTATATCTGTGGGTGGTGATACAATGTCTGTTAGGTCAGGCACCTCGGGTGCAGGTGTTGGAAATGTAGAAAACGATGGTCGGTCTCGCACTATTTCTGAAGAAATTCCGTATAAATGTTCTGGTTTAAGAAATGCTTTAACAAACGCTACCGTACACGCAGATAAAAAAAAAAAGAGAGAATTGTATGTGGCTAGAGAGATGTTAATCCGGACTAGCAAAAAAAAAAAAAAAAAGAGAAAAAAAAAAAAAAAAAATGTGAAGTCATTGAAGGGTCTGTCCGGTCCAATGACTTGGCTATAGGGATTTTCATCCAGATTAGCCACAACAATTAGCTACAGGGATTGCGATCCGGTCTAGCATTATTCGGTCCAATTCGAAAAACTGAAGAGATAAAGTTAAAAGGGACATACTTACATACCTGAAGAGTTTTAAATGAACTGACCCAGGTATATAAGCAGTCAGTATTTATAGCCAGTATAGGATTTTCTGAAGAATTATGCGAACCGAACCGTACTAGATTGTTAATATCATAGACCACGTTTTAAGTTGCATCCGTTAATGTCAGGATGAACGAACACGTTTGTTGTTCACAGACATACCATAAGAATGCGCGCACGAGGACGAGCGCACGTCAGTATGGCCGTGACGGCGTTAACGATATTTGTTATATAGCACGTGCAATAGGAGTGACTCACACAAGCCAGGTGCGCCGGCCGTGTCGTTCCACTCGTAAACAACAGCTGCAACAGAAGTGACTCATAAGCCAGCTGCGCCGGCTAGTATAAAAAGGCGGAACGTGCCTTGAAATGAACATTCGTTCGACTGCGTTTGCCCGGTGCACTTACTATATCGTTGTTACGTTGTGTGATTCAGTGACTGTTGTACGTACTGGTTAAAGTTGGACAAGTGTTAAAGTGAATTGTCAAGTTAACATATTGTTGATTAAATCAGAAACCAAAGGTGACTTCGTTTTACTTGGTGTTCAACAAGATAATATCTACCCTCAAGCTTACATATATATAAATGAATTGCTGTTCGTTAGTCTCGTTAAAACTCGAGAATGGCTGGACCAATTTGGCTAATTTTGGTCTTGAATTATTTGTAGAAGTCCAGAGAAGGCTCAAAAGGTAAATAAATATGAAAATGCTCGGAATTAAATAAAAATGACAATTTTGTTTTTTCCTTTGATGTGTCCCTCGTCGGACGGATTCTTTTTGTTTGTTTTATGTTTATTTTATACAAAAGGTTAGGACTTTTATTTATCGATTGAGGCACTACGAAGTCTGCCGAGTCAGCTAGTAGAAAATAAATTTGAATTAAAAATAGTGTAAGAAAAATGATTTTATTGTAAAAAAACGTGGTTTGCTTTTCAAGATATTAACAAAATAACCCTTCTACTCATATCTGTTCATATAAATATTTATAACTACTGATACCATGCACCCCCACGCTTTTTTTACAATAAAATAATTCGACACAATTTTTTATTTTTTTGATGAATATCAATTTTCAATTATTTTTTTTTAAATTGAATTGTCATCGGCCCTTAATAATTATACCAAATTTCGAGTTAATCCGACGTTTTGAAGGGGATCAAAATCATGTTCAAAGATTCCGTTACTTACTAACATACATACGTCTAAAACTAATAAAAGCGTATTAAAAAGCTACATCCTTTAATGATAGTGCGGTAGTAGGTGATGACGGAATCGAGTGGTGATAGCAAGCCCAGTGGTCAATAACCAGTCCTGAACTTACGACAGATAGTTGGAGCGTAATGATGCCACCGGGTCACGAGCTCAGGAGGACTTGGTGAGTGCGTCCCATTGTGACAGGTCAACATCAGTATTCAGATCGTGAATCGATTAGTTGCGGGCAGCGTTTGCCCCTGCTCACTACATCCAGACATATTGTTGACCGACCCTTGTCTGCTGTTAAAGCGTATTACTGGCGGTCAGCGTAGCTCGTCAATATTTTGAAAGTATCACAAAATACAAATTCAAAATTTTCAAAAGCGAGTTATAATAATACAATGATTGGAGTCTCCTTTTAAGCGTGCAAGCCTGTACTAGGAGACTCCGCTCTTCCATAAAAACACGTTATATACAACAATATTACTAATTATATATAACAAGTGTGTGTGTGTGCGTGTGGGCGCGTGTGCGCGCCCATTCATAGATGGGACGAGCTAACAGCCCACCTGGTGTTAAGCGCTTACCGGAGCCCATAGACATCTTTAACGTAAACGCGCCATCCACCTTGAGATATGAGTTCTAAGGTCTCAGTATAGTTACAACGACTGCCCCATCAGGCTGCACATCGGCAGAAATAATAAGGGTGGTGGTACCTACCCATGCGGACTTACAAGAGGTCCTACCACCAGTAAACAAGAGGTTCTACTACCAGTAATTGTCATCGTATCTCCCAACATGGCCACCCATCCCCATTTGAAATTTTGAGAGAAATGTAGAGCATCCTTTAGCTTGGTTATTTTCCTGTTTCTAACTCTATCTCTCAACCGCGACTCTCGATGACAACGCGATTTTAATACACGTATTTAATGAGAAACTTCGAAGCGAAATTGCATTTCCATAAACATTAACAAACAAACAATCCGACTGGCTTTTGTTCTGTCACTCGTTAGAACGAAAAAAAAAAAAATTGAAGATTAAAACCTCGAATCTGGTTCATAATCGAATCCGGGAAACAAATCGAACGGCCGACCCGTTGATTGCTGTATAATCCGCTCGCTGGCCACAAACAGCGGTAAATACAAACACACAAACGAGTGAAGCGTTCTATTGTTTGAAACTTCATTCGCGGCTCAATTGTTTAGAGTTTAACAATATCATGAAATTTGTTTACTATCATCTGTTAGATTTTATAGTCTGTTGGCCTGGAATTGAGTGCTTTTCTATCGAGTGCCTAGTGGTACAAGGCAGGTTGTCAGGTGTTCAAGTCGACGTGGCCTGAAGGGTTAGACGACGGTGTATTGGTGTTGAGCGATACACCGGTGTTCGAATCCCACAGGCGGGTACCAATTTTTCTAATGAAATACGTACGCAACAAATGTTCACGATTGACTTCCACGGTGAAGGAATAACATCGTGTAATAAAAATCAAACCCGCAAAATTATAATTTGCGTAATTCTGGTGATAGGACCTCTTGTGAGTCCGCACAGGTAGGTACCACCACTCTGCCTATTTCTGCCGTGAAGTACTAATGCGTTTCGGTTTGAAGGGCGGGACAGTCGTTGTATCGATACTTGAGACCCTAGAACTTATATCTAAAAGTGGGTGGCGCATTTACGTTGTAGATGTCTATGGGCTCCAGTAACCACTTAACACCAGGTGGGCTGTGAGCTCGTCCACCCATCTAAGCAATAAAAAAATAAAAAAAGTTGAATAATAATATGCAGAAATATAACATTTTCGATGCGTGTTTCCGCTATCTGATAATAGATGGCGTTATTATTCTCGAGCGTTCTAGATTTTACTAGATCCTTTGATATTCATTTCGGGTATTCGGCGATAGATGGCGTTACTCTTACTGGCGTAACAGTATGATGGGTGTTCGGTGTTCTGAATCCCAACGTATGACCATGTTGCGGCGGAATCTTTGGTAAGATAAATACGTGCATGCTCACCAGTTTTCGTATGCAAACAATGATAAGAAAAAAAAAGATCTTTCAAAGTAACACGTTGCGTGGAGATTTCCGAAAGGCGGCCACGATTCATTACGTCGATTGATAAACGAGGTTTCCACTAGGCTCTCTCGTTTCGGATCCGTTGAATTTGCTCGGAATATTCAAGAAATGCGGATCGAGTGCCTCGTAGTTCGGCCGTTGACTTCAATTGGGCGATCGTTGCTGTAAATTATGAAGACTTTATCTCTTATCGTGAATTGAATGGCATTTACTTTAATGGTATTTTAGCTAGTACATAGCTCAATACGTACCTAGTGGTTTCAACACGTATAGCACTGCTATACGCACTGCAATGTTATAAATTATTTACAAAATATTAAATGGAATTTGTAAGATATGAGTTTATGGAGATTTAGTGGGTTATGATTTTGTGACGGCTCGTGCAAAAATGAGATACGGAGAAGGATCGGAATGGCAAAGGGGGCCATGGCGCAACTTAATAAGATATGGATCGATAAAAACGTCTCCCTGAAAACCAAGAGCAATCTTGTAGGCACTTTAGTGTTCTCCATATTCTTATATGGCGCAGAGACCTGGACCATGAAGAAAGTTGATCGTGACCGAATTGTTGCATTTGAGATGTGGTGCTGGCTAAAGATGCTAGGAATTCCCTGGACAGCACATCGCACCAACGTGTCGATCCTCCAAGAACTCCAGATAAAGACGAGGCTTTCTACCATCTGCCTACGTAGAGTTCTGGAATACTTTGGCCACATTGCAAAAAAGCATCACGGTAGCTTAGAGAAGCTAATGGTGACTGGCAATGTGAACGGAAGAAGACCACGATGTAGAGGCCCGAGACGTTGAACTGACCAGATCCGCACTACCCTCGACACCACAGTTCACGATGCTCTACACTCGGCGGCAGATAGAGGCAAATGGCGTGGAATGGTCCGAAACTCTTGTTGCGAGGAGGCGGCCACAACCCTCAGTATTGAGGAAACCGAAGCAAGAAGAAGAAGAAGAAGTGAGTTCTATGAGACGCTGTGTATGAATCTTTATTTAAGAATAGGTTTTTTATTTGTGTCTAATCAATTATTTCAATGTTAAATAAAGTATAGTCAAATCTTTTTTTTAACATATTGTTAATTAAATTACCATAATTGATGATTTACATAATTTATTATCTAGTTTAAATAGTAAAAAAAAAACAGCTAAGTACAACTTTGGCCTCTGCTTGTGAGCCGATTTATATAATATTTATATCGGTGACTTTAAACGCCTTAACAATGCAATTAATTTACATCAAATGAAGAATCATTCTCGAATTTCGATTCTGCGCATAATTTTATTCATTTTGATCTCGAATAAGTTGTGTTATGTTTCCGTTGTGACTTAGCGAAAATGTTGAGACTAAGATTAGTTACGATTTTCACTGATTTTCGGGCGTATTGTGGGCCCGCACGGATAGGTATCGTCCTAAAGCGTTTATTGGCACGAAGCAGCCACGCGTTTGCAATCGAAGGGGGAGTTAGCCGCTATGATATAATGTACTTCATATTTCAACCTTCAACACTATAAAAAAAGACCAAATTTTCCACGTGCTCATTTATCGATTCGCTATTCCCTACGTATCGCAATAAAATATATCTAAAACATCCTGAAATAAATTCACCCGTCTATATATTACGGAGTAACCATAACATTTCAAATTATCCGACTACAAACATCAAATTACTTGATGCATGCATCTACAACACTAATAAATTCAAAGTAAGCAGCAATTTAGCAACATAAAACTAGCAATCTAGTTAAGTGCTCGCTCAGCAACCGCCGAGCACTCGTTGAGGTGCTTTGTCGGCGGTTTCAATGGAAACTGCGTATTCTACAAAACAATTTAACGGCCGTTAGGTGTAGTGGTAAGTGACATGGTCACTACACAAAGGGGTCGCGGGTTCGAATCCCGCCAAGGGAAGATATTTGTATGATAAATATAAATGTCTTTTCCAGGGTTATGGATGTATATTAAATATATGTATGTGTATAATAAAAATCTTACATTTATTTCCGTTATCTGGTACCTGTAACACAAGTTCTTTACGAAATTATCACGGGACCAGTTAACGTGGCGTGATTGTTAGTAAATATTAAAAAAAAAAAAAAATTAATCTTTGCTTTCGTAAATCAATTTATAGTTAAATGAATCCGTAAGACGTTTTTGTTTCTGTGTAATTTTCTGCTTTAAAAAGCATTCGATTCTGATTTTATATGTAACGCGAGTCTTCGAGACAGCTACCGAGGTTGAAGCTATAAAAGTTAAAGGAAACTTGACGATATCTCGTCTCAAATATTCAGCCTGCATAATCTCGCGACTAAGCCAGGTTTTGTTATGTTGTTCTCTGTACACATTTGTCGGTAAACAGCTCGAGTCTCGCGTGTATAATCGTAAAATTCAACTGTATTACGCATTCATATGAATATATAGTGGCGTCTTATTTTGTTTTTTTTTCATAAATATTGCTTTGAAGTGATCGCTAATTCTGGCGCCTATATCGCTTCCGAGAGCCACTACAGTCAAAATCTGTTATACCGACATCGAAGGGACTGCTCATATTCAGTCGCAAAAACCGATAGTCGTAACAACCGGTGATGTTTAATGTGTATCGTGCAAGTACAAACAAATCTATAGGGAATTATTGGAAAAATATATTTACATAATACGCGATTTTTCTTCAATATTAATTTGTTTTCTTTTTTTTTGCGACATTTTGAAAGTTTCACGAATAACTCCACAAAGTTTTGGTGCGTCTTGTGTATAGATAAGTAACATGGATTCTTTAGCACCTTTTAACGATGAGACCTTAAGCGCATTACGTGATAAACATCCTACTCCTTTTCGTCCCTTATCATTGCCGCCAGCGCCTGATTCTAGTTGCCCTTTTTTGACTGTCAACTCGGAGGATGTTGCAGACGCAATTAGTTCCTTTTATAGCGGCTCTGCACCTGGCCTTGATGGTCTACGTCCAAACCATTTAAAGGAGCTTATTTCCCCTTCCGCCGGTGAAAATGGTGTTCGTCTATTGCACTCAATTACAGACTTATGCAATTTCATACTAAGAGGTACGGTTAATGTACAGGTGTGTCCTTATTTGTACGGAGGTAGCTTATGCGCTCTAACTAAGAAGGACGGCGGTGTGAGACCAATTGCGGTGGGGTCTGTGCTGCGTCGTCTCGCTGCCAAGCTTGGGTGTCGGTCTGTAAGGAATGAAATGGCCTCGTACTTGCAGCCCCACCAGCTGGGCTTCGGGATTGCTCTTGGGTGTGAGGCCGCCATTCATGCTACCCGTGCATTTGCTATGAGCAGGGAGAACTGTAACAGTGCAATTGTAAAGCTTGATATAAGGAATGCTTTTAATAGCTTAGAGAGAGATATCATTTTAAATGAAATCAAGGAAAAGATTCCGGCTTTATACCCATTCTTGTATCAGTGTTACGGCTCTCCCAGCAAGTTGTTCTTTATGGAATCTTCCATTGACTCAGAGGTAGGTGCCCAGCAGGGCGATCCTCTTGGCCCATTAATTTTTAGTCTTGCTATCCACAGCATTATAAAGACCGTCAAGTCACCTTTAAACCTATGGTATTTAGATGACGGCACAATAGGTGGTCCCCCAGATTCCGTGCTAGACGACATCAGACTTTTATTTCCGAAGTTGCGAGATGTCGGCTTGGAGGCTAATACTGGGAAATGTGAGGTATACTTTTCTACTGAAGTATCAGCAAGCGTAGTTAATGATTTTCAGGAGTTGGTTCCAGGTATCAAAGTTTTGAATAAAAGTAATTTCATTTTGCTTGGTACTCCAATATTTCAGGATGGAGTTCCAAGTTATCTGGAAATAAAAAGGCAGTTATTGTCGTCATTGCGCGGCAACCTATTGAGCTTATCATCTCACGTGGCTCTCGTCTTGCTTCGTTGTTGCTTTTCGATGCCTCGTTTGACGTATTTGGTGAGAACTTGTCCAACGTGGCTTTTCACTCAAGATGTGGCCCAGCTTGATGCTTTGTTGAGGGATACACTGGAGACTATTTTAAACGTAAGCTTGGATGACAGACAATGGTGCCAGGCTGTTTTACCTATACGTCATGGCGGCCTGGGGGTGCGACAAATGGAGCGTACTGGGCTCGCTGCTTTCCTGGCTTCGTGTTATGGGGTTGTAGACTTTGTTGCTAAGTTACTGGGTACGAATGGTGATGGATCTACGATTCCGTTTGCGAGCGAGGCTTTGGCGGCTTGGGGCCTTTTATGTCCGAATGAGGCGCTCCCGGTGAACAGGAGCTCGCAGAGGTGTTGGGATGATGTCTGACTTTGTCAACTTTGCTAGGAGACGCCACTGGAGTTGAATTAGCGCGCCTGAAAGCGGTCTCCAGTCCGGAATCTGGTGCTTGGTTGCAAGCATTGCCTTCACCACAGCTGGGGACACTTCTTGATAATAATTCATTGAGAGTGGCCACAGCTTTGAGACTCGGTTGCAGCATTTGCGAGCCCCATCGATGTGTCTGTGGTAGTATGGTGGATGCCGCCGGACTGCATGGACTGAGTTGTGTTAGATCGGCTGGCCGCTTCCCGAGACACCATGCATTTAATGATATTATTCGACGTGCTTTGGTCTCCGCAAATATCCCGTGCGTGTTGGAACCACCAGGCCTCAGCAGGTCGGATGGTAAGAGGCCGGATGGTTTGACTCTGATTCCCTGGGAAAAGGGACGCTGCTTGTTATGGGACGCAACCTGTAGCTGTACGTACGCGGCGTGTCATTTATCTGGGACCCGACAATGTGCGGGCTTTGCTGCTGAGGCGTCGGCTAAAACGAAGCATGCTAAGTACGATGCTCTAAAATCTACATACCTGTTTGTTCCAGTGGCAGTGGAAACGACGGGTGTGTGGAGTTCGGAGGCCAAAAAGTTTATTGCCGCAATTGGCCACCGCCTCAGAGGGCAGGGCCACGATCCTCGGTCTGGGTCGTACCTGGTTCAGAGATTATCCACCGCCATACAGCGTGGCAATGCTGCTAGCGTAATGGGTACTTTCGGGCCGGGTGCGATCCAGAGTGGCTTGTTTGACTAGCCGATGCCTACGCGCGCATTGCTATTAGCGTTGACCTTTATGTTACTTATGACGACGCTTGCAGCTGAAAGTAAGTATTGTACTTTTTGACGAAGCATGTTGCTGATAACTTTATTTCTGTAATCTGACGAAGCATGTTGCGGATAATAACATGTACTTTTAGGTTAGGTGTTATTTTTTTTTTAATAATTTGATAAAGTTTTAGAATTTCATCATATGTCATCATACCTTTCTTGCTTAAAATAGAAGTAAATTATTTTGTTGTTCCCAATTAAAGTAACAAACTAACTGAAGAGATATGAAGAAGCGGGTTTTGACTACCGCATGCATGTGTTTTGTTTCTAAGAATTAGAAAAGACCCTACACTAAACTAAATCCTATTGTTTTCTTTCCTGATTTTAATAGCCATTGAAGACAAATGTGGATACCTATTCAAATTCTTTACAATACAGCTTAGCTGGTTGTTCTAACAGATCTAATTCTCCGAAATATTAGTTAAATGTGGTCGTTTTATGAGGTATGTCGTTATTACCAATGTCGTAGAAAGCAATATTTTTAATAAGGCGTTCATATAGCATTCAGCCGGGACCTTTGTTCTAGGTTATTATAACCGGCATGTTGTATTAAACGATGTCGCAGTAAATGGTATTGACTGTATTTAAAAATCAGCAAAAATCAATACTATAATTCTTACAATTATTTCAAATTTAAAGCAAAACTGTAAAAGGCTTCTAACTATTTTGCTAGAGTTAGTTATACGGCTATTTTTTTTCTTTTCAATTAGCATAGACTTCTCAGTGTCATTTTTTCCGCGAAAAAAATATAGAACTATTTCAAGTTATTACGAAAGCGTTTATGCGTATTTATATACTGGCAACAAATCATTCTGGATAGTCGATCGATACCTATCATTGAAAAATATACCTTAATTAGCAGCTTCTTATGTATATTTTTTCCTTCACCCAATCTTTTCAACTATACTATCGTCTTTCGGCCGTCGTGCTCCGACTACCTGGCCTTCGTAGCATCAATCCAGTATCTAGGTCGCGCGACACCTCGCAAGCCAATAGAAACTCGGTAACAGTAGACTACATCTAAACAAATGTCAACAAAAAAATAGATAAACCATATACAATATTTCCAACTGGAATAGGATTCAAAAAGATTTACGTAACATTCAGAAGCTCTTCAATCGATACGAAGTTAGCGTGAAAATAAATCGGGAGCCTTTTCTGACCCGTAGTTTGAGTTGGTCCGGGACAAAGACGAAGTTTGGCCGTAGTCCGGGATCGGATGCATTCGCAAAAGTTCAAAAGTCGGACGCGTGCAGTCCTTCAGTCTAAACTTTATGGTGTGCTCTTTAATGAATCAACAGCTTCTGCTTTATTTGAATAGTGAATATGGAAATTCGGTTATTTTTTAAAAGCGAGACAACAACAGTATACTACAGTACAACTAGTAAGCCGAGAAGCAGTAATGCGTTTCGGTATGAAGGCTTTTTATAAAAAAAAAAATGTTGCTTCGATGGATAGACGAACTCACGGCCCATCTGGTGTTAGGTGATTATTGGAGCCCATAGACATCTACAACGAAAATGCCGCCACCCACCTTGAGATATGAGTTGTAAGGTCTCACTTTTAACAGTACAACGACTGCTCTGCCCTACAAACCAAAGCGCATTGCTGCTTCAAGGCAGAAATATGCAAGGCAGAAAAGATAAGGGTGATGCTACCTGTGCGGACTCACAATACCTTCTACCACCACCAGGCTGGAGCAGTCTTTGTACAGGTGGGTGGTAGCATTGCAATTTTTAATGTCTATGGGATGCGGTAACCACTTAATATCAGGTAGACCGTAAGGTCATTCAGTTATATAATCTTTATAAAAAAATAAACTATTATTTAACGATTTTCTCATTTCATAAAAAAAAGTCGGTTCTGCGCTGGTAACACTGTGTATGTCACCGCAGGGGTCTCGAGTGCGTCGAGGGCTCATTAAATTCAAAAGGTGTCCACGAACGCCCCGAGCTAACCCATAATACTTACAATAAAGAAAGCTTCTAAGAACCGGGGCAGCAGTTTCGGATTACTTAAAAAAATATTGCACGTTTTTTTTATGTCACAAGGATTTTTAAAAGATCTTCGTTGTATTAGCGCTTGAATGAGTCAAGGACTTACACGATAACGGTATCCTCAAGATCCTGTCACTCCTTTCCTAAGATATCGATAGTACTAATATAGTCATTAATTTCCTTTACCAAAGGACTTAATTCCTAAATATATTTTTTTATTGCTTACTTAGATGGACGAGCTCACGGCCCACCTGGTGTTAAGTGGTTACTGGAGCCCATAGACATTTACAACGGTTGCCCTACCCTTCAAACCGAAACGCATTACTCTTTCACGGCAGAAATAGGCAGGGCGGTGGTACCTACCCGCGCGGACTCACAAGAGGTCCTACCACCAGTTTATGTTCATTTCGTATGGCAAATGCTGGCGGCAGTGTATATTGCAAGGTCGCACCGATAGCACGAACCCGCACAGCTGAAGATCAGCTACAGTTCTACAGCATTATAGAGTAGTAACAGCTGTTGTACCAATGGAATAGTGATTTAAATTCAAAAATTAATTGCCAATTTGACTATGTTTCTTATATATTTTTTATTGCTTAGGTACGTGATCGAGCTCACGGCCCCCCCTGATGTTAAGTGGTTACCAGAGTCCATAGACATCTACAACAAATGACACCACCTAACTTGAGATGTGAGTTCTAAAGTCAGAGTTTTTATAGTACAACGGCTGCCCCTTCAAACCGAAACGCATTACTGCTTCATGGCAGCAGTAGGCAGGGTGGTGGTACCTACCCGTGCGGACTAACAAGACATCCTATCACCAGTAAAATTGTGCTGTCCTCTTCACGAAATCCCCGTGGGAGAGATTGCCGTATGGAACCACTAAGTGACTATGAAGGATATTATATAGGATATTCTATAGGTTAGGATATTATCAAAATAACCCTTCTACTCATAAATAAAAATAAAATATTTCATAAAATATTTATAACTACTGTTACCAAGCACCCCACGCTTTTTTTAGAATAAAATCATCTTTTTTACACTGTTCTTAATTCAAATTTATTAAAATTAATTTTCTATTTTTAGTTGGATTTTCTTTATAAGCGTATTTTTTTAGTTTTTTTAAACTATTACTTATTTAATTATTAATTTTTTAGTTGAATTTAAATTTTTTTAATATTGAATTCTCATCGGTCCTTAATTCTTCTCAGTCGTGTCACTCTTGACAGAGTGGTCGTGATCGTCATGTAGTGTTGGAAGGGGCAGACTTGATGCGTCTCACGATGTCGCGCCATCTCTCCCTGCTCGAGGCCATTCTACTGCACTCATTTAGGGGACCTCCCACTGCAGTTTTAATTTGGTCGGTCCACCGCATTGGTGGCCTCCCGCGCGGTCTTGTACCATCAACGCTTCCCTGTACAACGAGGCGTTCTATGGACCGGCCATCTCGTCGCGAAACGTGTCCGAAGAAATTCACCATTCGAGACTGTACTATACCAAATAGACGCTGCTTGATGCCGAGTTCCTGAAGTATCGAGACATTTGTACGAAAGTCGGTCCACGAAACTCCAAGCATTCTTCTCCAGCACCACATTTCCAGAGCGTCTATTTTCTTCCTTTCCACGTCTCGCACGGTCCACGTCTCAGCAGCGTATAGAAATATAGAGAATATTAGTGTTCTAACGAGCCTGATCTTTGTGGTTTTGGTTATGTTTCTATTTCTCCATACTTTCCTCAGCCCGTCCATCGCCGACCTCGTGACAGCTATGCGCCTTCTGATTTAGTCCATGCATCCGCCATTATTTGAGATTAACGCCCCAAGGTATATGTAGGACTGGACCACGTCGCAACCCGCTATTTGAGCCACGTCCGGCGAGTTATTCATAGCGCGATCGACAATCATCACCTTGGTCTTACTGCGGTTAATCTTTAATCCAAACTCAAGGCTCACACGTTCCATCCTCGACAGTAACTCCCCCAAGCATTGCGCATCAGTTGCAAACAAAGTGGTATCATCCGCGTATCGCAAGTTTGCAATCCTATACCCCCCAATTGCTACACCATCTGTCCAGTTCTCCAAAGTGATGCGCATTATGATTTTTGTGTACGCATTGAATAAGAGCGGCGATACAATGCAACCTTGGCGAACCCCAGCACTTGGATGGAAGTTATCAGAGAGAACGTCATCCGCGCGCACCGAGGCCGTACCATTCTCATATAAGCGTCTCAGTAGGTGCACAAGATGTTTCGGTGTCCCCAGATCCAGTAAGGTCTTCCACAAAACAGGCCATTTCACCGAATCAAACGCTTTGGAGAAGTCAACAAAACAAATGTATGTCGGCCTGTTGAATTCTCTTGCTTTCTCAATTATCTGACGTACGATGAAAATTTGTTCCCGAGTGCCTCTCCCCCTCACGAAACCGGCCTGTTCCGGAGCAATCTCTTTGGACAGATAGGTTTTTAATCGCTCATTCAGAATATGTAACATAATTTTGCTAGAATGTGATGTAAGAGCAATTAGACGATAGTTGTTACATTTCTTCGTAGAGCCCTTTTTATGCAGGGGAGTAAACACGGTATGTGTCCATTCCGACGGCCAAACTCCCGTCTGCCATACCCTGTTGCATATCTTATGAAATATGTGGTCACTTAATAAGTAAGCCAAATTTCGAGTTAATCCGACGTTTTGAAAGGGGTCAAAATCATGTTCAAAGATTCCATTATATACTAATATACTCATACGTCTGAAACTAATAAAAGCGTGTTAAAAAGGTGTTTTTACTATAACAATAAATTACGGACCAGTCGTAGCTGGTTTTGATTGTTAATGCAATGGTAAACTGGCTTCGATGAGTGAATTTTTGATATTTTCTTGCGTGGTCGTTGCAAAGTATACACCAAAGTTCGCTGTGCAGTCGGACAGCCCCGCAATGCAAGTTTGAAGAACATCTAAACTCCATCATCAAGTGAATGTCGTGTCCATTACTAAGTTGCGGACTAAAAAATTCATGGTCTAAGTCTGAGAAGAGCTTATATTTCAACGAACATGTCTGGGGTATATGGCACCATAGATGTTTACGGGTGTCGGCCACGAGATGGCTTCGCTTCGATTAGTTTTTCATTGCTCCTGTAGATGGCAGTAACATATTACCTATCCTATTTTTTTAATGAAGGATTTTGTAAATTTTCAGAAACCACAAATTGATAAAATTTAATCAATTGTTATAACAAATTGAGGCTTGTATGATTTATTAATTTTTTATTTTCTGTGTTTAGTTATACAATAATCGAAAGCCTTAAATTTAATAACATATAAGTTTAGAGGCATCCGCTACAAGATGTCGCTAGTTTCCATACACAAAAAGTCTTAAAGTATTGTTTTAAAGTATCGTAGTTTCAGGGTCCTGTACGGCACAACACGGCACGCATATAACAAATTCAATTAATATGTATGTCGGTGCGCGCACCAGGGATGGCTGAGCGGTAGTTTCCGTCATCACTCGTATTTGGTTGAACTCAGTTTATAATAAAAAGTTTATAAGAACTCAGTTTATAATAAAAATAAATAGTCAATAAAACCTTTTGAATAATAATTATTGAAACTTAACACACACAACTTTCACAATGACAGGGTAAACCGACGGTTTCGTTCCACATGCCGACAGACTGACTGCCAGAGACTCACTGACTGAGACGGACGGACCGTCTAATACGGACTGAATGACTGTCTGACTCGGAATGCCACGACTCTGTCCACGTACCGCCGTTTTATACTGTGGCGTTACGGAGACTACCCTACATTTTGTGATATTTATCAAAACAACATCATTTAAAATAATAGTCAAAACAACGTCTTAATATTACTAAAAGTCGTTAACCACGACATGTATATGTCGCAGCATCAGCGGAAATAGCTGTGATATATTAGATTGGAAACTTCAGGCTAATTACGGATCTTCGGTCCATGATCCGTGTGCAAACTTTCAAGTTAATCCGACGCCTTTACATACAAACAAACATAATATATAAAATATTATATAACCT
Organism: Bombyx mandarina; assembly: GCF_030267445.1. Classification (NCBI taxonomy): domain Eukaryota; kingdom Metazoa; phylum Arthropoda; class Insecta; order Lepidoptera; family Bombycidae; genus Bombyx; species Bombyx mandarina. Next base: position 1,026,839 of record NC_143223.1, on the reverse strand, counting down.
ATAATTATATTGTTTGTCGGCGCAACGTTACTAGTCAGTTAATTAAAAATAGTTAAACATTCCGACTCGAGCAGCCGAACGAGGCGGAGCTCTCTGTTTTGAATACAATAAATGGAATTCATTGGAAAAGTGAGTGCTAATTACTGTCACTGTGGAAGGCAATGATAATGATGAAGAGAATGGCGTCAATGACGTCATCATTTTAAAAACACCATGGAACAGGCCAATCCGTCATATATATATGTTGGTACACGTCAGGGATGGCTGAGCGGTAGTTTCGTCATCACTCGTATTCGATTGAACTCAGTTTAGTCAATAAAACTTTTCAATAATAATTATTGAAACTCAACACACACAGCTTTCACAATGACAGGATAAACCGACAGTTTCGTTGCATATAGCGACAGACTGACTGACTGACTGACTGCCAGAGACTCACTGAGACGGACGGAATGACTGTCTGACACGGAATGCCACGACTCTGTCCACGTACCGCCATTTTATACTGTGGCGTTACGGAGTCTACCCTTCATTTTGTAATATTTATCAAAACAACATTTCATCATTTAAAATAATAATCAAAACCACCGTCTTAATATTACTAAAAGTCGTTATCCACGAAATATATATATATAAGTACATACCAAGCTAATAAAATCGTCTTAAAAACATTCTATCCATATGCAACAATAGGAATTCCGCATTTTAAGTCACTTTTAATACTATTTAGACTGATTTTTCGGATCTCAAAAGAATGTTACAAAAACAAACAACATTAATCATTTGTTAGGGTGGACTTATAACAGTAGATTTAATAATAAAATGAGTGATAACACAAAACCTTCTATCTGTCCTCGGTAAGAAAGGACCATCAAGATAGACAAATTCTTCCACTTAACATGGCCGCGACCTATGCCGGTGATATTGGTCGCACACCGCTCTTATCCTAATACATTTTTTCCATGACTCGTTTTATCTAAGAACGAACTATTTTATTGTTTTTGTAATATTGGACTGGGCAATGTTTCTGTTTTATGTAAAACTATTTTGGTATGATATTCACGATCGAGTTTATTCTTGATGGTGTGCTAATGTTTTAAAGGAATGGCTGTTTAAGGCAAAGCTTTTTCAGGAACGCTTATGGCGGTGGCTATCGTACAACACAAGGTATATGGCTTATGCATGCGATAGGCAGCGGATTGGCTCTGCCCCTGGAATTGATGAAGTCCATGGACGACGGTAACTGCTTACCATCAGTGGGCCATATGTGCGTCTGCCTACAAGGATAATATTATAATAATAACAAAAAAAACTCGCTTAACACATTTTCAAGATAAGCTTGCATATACATATATGTCTTTGATTATATACACGTCGTATATAATCAAAGACATATATGTACAAGTTCCGAACAATTAAATTTGGACCGTCGATCTACCAAGCAATATCACCCGCACGGAGGAAGATCTTGTCTCCGTCGTTAACTCCCAACGTTATTATACAATTGTGTACGAATTTAATTATTAATACATAAATTAATCATTATCGTCTGGTTGTTTTGTCTTAATTTGATTTTGATCTCCGAAATAAGATATTTTTAATAATTTCGAACTTACGTTATCTGCTGATCGTTATTAACTTGAATACATTTATTACAGTCTCTTTAAATTTACTAACAAATATTTTTGAAGTCATACGAGTCATCGTGATACGAGTAAACTAGATATCTCATCGTTTAGACCATGAGGCTAATGATGATTGAATTATAACTACATTTATTGTCTGTCAGCACAAAAGCAATCTATCAAATTACCACAGCGCCGGCTTCAGTTGTACGTATTTTAAAACATTTTTGAACTGATAACGATTTGCTCTTACAAACTCGACAGAAGTTAGTGCATTAGTGAACAGAAACAAGAAATGGGTCGTCTGGCCACCGCGTGGGCCACGAGAAAGTCTAGCGAACTTACAAGTTAAATTATATCGGTTTAACTTTGTCAGCCGCGAGATACAGGGACGGATTCGATCTACTTGAAAGATTATGATTTTAACCGATATAGTTTATAAGCTCTTGTATCTCTAAAAAAAATAACGTCAACTTATCTGATAACTATAAATAATGTCACAGGTTTTATCGTTTCTTCTTCCTACGATATGACACAGAAGTAAAAGTGATTTTTGCAAACAAATACGTATTTTCCCCAGTTTGTTTCCTTCGAATCTTTAAGTTTGCCTCTACTAAAGAGTAATCCCATTCATTTTAGCCGTTCTGTTATACGAAACTGTTTTAAATGTCATTCTTCATCCAAGAAATCCATGACCTCTAAGGTCTTTAATTTTTTTAGATCATTCTAATGTGTGTTTCAATTGATAGTTAATCAGATGATAAGTCGGTAAAAGAGTTAATAACGCTAATAAAACTGGGACGTTGTGATATTGCTTTTTTGATCCCGCCTTAGTTATTATTAGGCTAAATAACTGACCCGCCCTAAATACGTCCCTGGACCGAAACACCGAAGCAATTATAACAACTAAGAACAACGACAAACATAACGCCTCGCGACCGTGTTTACTGACGTAATATTGCCTTTCAATTGTACTTAAACTGTGTTATTGTTATGTTTTATATACACGTATGTATGCTCATAATCGAAACGAAACATGAGCCGGGTAACAATAACAATATTCGATCATTTCACATTCGGGTCGTGCTCTCGATATTAATATCGCCAAGGAAATCGGTGACGATTTTGAAATAAAGCTGTTCTCTTGCCGCCAGTGGGAAATTAAATCAATTGTACAACGCAAAAAATACTCTACAGATGTGGTGTTTCTGAAGTATAACGTGTTCTTCTTCAGAAAATATTTGAAACTAGCTGACCCGGCAGACTTCGTAGTGCCTCAATCGATAAATAAAAGACCTAAACTTTTGTTTAAGATAAACTTAAAACAAACAAAAGGAATCCGTCCGACGGGGGACACATCAAAGGAAAAACAAAATTGTTATTTTTATTTAATTCCGAATATTTTTATATTTATCTAACCTTTTAAACCTTCTCTGGACTTCAACAAATAATTCAAGACCAAAATTAGCCAAATCGGTCAAGCCGTTTTCATGTTATGTCGTGACAACGGAAACCGGGTTTCATTTATATATATGACGGCGTTAACGATATTTATGTTATACAGCACGTGCAATAGGAGTGACTCACACAAGCGAGGCGCGCCGGCCGTGTCGTTCCACTCGTAAACAACAGCTGCAACAGAAGTGACTCATAAGCCAGCTGCGCCGGCTAGTATAAAAAGGCGGAACGTGCCTTGAAATGAACATTCGTTCGACTGCGTTTGCCCGGTGCACTTACTATATCTTTGTTACGTTGTGTGATTCAGTGATTGTTGTACGTACTGGTTAAAGTTGGACAAGTGTTAAAGTGAATTGTTAAGATAACATATTGTTGATTAAATCAGGAATCAGAAGTGACATCGTTTTACTTGGTGTTCAACAAGATAATATCTACCCTCAAGCCAACATCAGAAGTGAGATCAGAACTCTACTCTCACTGGCGTGACGTGTTTGAACATGTTCGAAGTACAGCAAAAAAAAACATGATGCAGATCAGAATACTAGTAGTGGTACGCCACAAGAGCGTGAATGCAGCATACGTAAGTCGTGTAATAACGTCTCTGTTACCTCGATGGAAGATCTGAGCCACGAAGAAATCGTCACATCTTACGTTCTGGCTCATGTTGCCCAGTTTGACTGTCGACTTCATCACATGGCATTTACTAACGGAAATACAACACGTAACAAGCTATTGCAAGAAATTAAGGCAAGTGCAAATCTCAAGTGAAACTTCGATCGCAATAATGGATCTGTCATGACGAGTGGGTAGTTCCGACACGAATCGTTTTTAAGCCAATGACTACTGCTAGAGTTACATGGCACTAGTACAGTAAACCAGGACATGAGACTGTGAATTGTCGCTGAAATTTTAGAATCTACTCGATTCAATACCAATAACACTACACGTTCGATGACTTCGGGCTTCATCGAGCAAGCAAACAAGAAAGCAAGCAAGTTTCCGTGGGGAAGAAAAATTGACACATCTGAAGTCGTCGTGACCTGTAAGATAAGACGTCCGGTGCGCTCGTGTCTGGCGATGCGGCGGTGTTCGGGTTCCGCTGGCGGATGCAGGTTTTTCCGGTGAAGTGCGTGCTTGTGCGTGCTTGACATGTGTTCGCGGTTGGCTTCCTCAGTGTGGGAGTAACATCGTGTAAGAGAGGTGGAACCCGTAAAATTATAGTTTGCGTGGTGGCTGGTAAGATTTGTTGCGGTAAGAAGTTTGCATGGTGGTAAAATGTCTTGTGAGTCTGCACAGGTAGCCGGAGGTGAGACTTCCGCGGTCGCGGCCCACCCAGTCCGCGAGAACCGGGCAGATCGCCTCGACGGTACGGAGGCCGGCTGACGGGTCCGCCAAACGACGAGACCACGCCTCCAGCACGGACTGCCGATATTGGAGCCCCCGCGCTACGGCTGCACTTGCGCTAGGGCGCGCCGCCTCGTAGGAGACTGTGAGGTGCTGTGGCAGGTCCAACCAGAGACGTCAACGTGTGTTCCAGAGCTTCAGTGTGTTACAGATAAGTGGTTTTGGCTCCCCCTTTATGTTCCATTCAGGGTCAGACTGTAGTCTTATAAAACAAAGCCATAGTAATTTATTCAATGGTAAGCGGTTTCATGAACAAGTCACCGTAGTCACCCTAGACACGTCCTTACGGATCCATCAGATCCAATAACTCTTGCATTAGATACCTTCAGCTCTAACACTAGGAGCAGGCTGAGGAACCCCAGTAATCGTACTCGTCGAACTCGACAAAGAGGTCGACGTGCAACCTAACCCATGCATCAGCCCACTGAGTTTCTCGCCGGATCTTCTCAGTGGGTCGCGATTCCGATCCGGTAGTAGATTCATTCGCGAAGCAATTGCTCTTGAGTTGTTAGGTCTCCTGCGGAGGCGCTCGGGCAGTTGTTAGCAAATCCCACCCCTCTTGGCTGAGCCTTTGCTCGCCCACCCGTCCTGGTGAAGCGGGAAAGGCCTCCGGGCCACCAGTAATCTTTCAATCATCTGCAGTTTTGGAAAACGATAGGTATAAGTTGAGATATGTAAATGGTTCTAGTGTACAAAGTTCCCCATGAAAACTTACGCGAAGTACCTCGAGGCCCGTCAGGCCTACTAGAAATTTCTGAAAATTATACTGACGATGACGTGACGGCGTACACAGATGGGTTAATTAATCTTGTTCGTGAAACTGATCTTAATGATGACGACTCTATCACTGACAATAGAAGCGACATTTTTGTCCGCAAATAGCGATACAGCAAACATAGTCTGTGGGTAGTGATACAATGTCTGTAAGCTCAGGCACCTCAGGTGCAGGTGTTGGAAATGTAGAAAACGATGGTCGGTCTCGCACTATTTCTGAAGAAATTCCGTATAAATGTTCTGGTTTAAGAAATGTTTTAACAAACGCTACCGTACACGCAGATTAAAAAAAAAAAAAAAGAGAATTGTATGTGGCTAGAGAGATGTTAATCCGGACTAGCAAAAAAAAAAAAAGAGGAAAAAAAAAAAAAAAAAAAAGTGTGAAGTCATTGAAGGGTCTGTCCGGTCCAATGGCTTGGCTATAGGGATTTTCATCCAGATTAGCCACAACAATTAGCTACAGGGATTGCGATTCGGTCTAGCATTATCCGGTCCAGTTCGAAAAACTGAAGGGATAACAATTCCGGTCTAAGTTAAAAGGGACATACTTACATACCTGAAGAGTTTTAAATGAACTGGCCCAGGTATGTAAGCAGTCTGAAGGTTATTTATAGCCAGTATAGGATTTTCTGAAGAATTATGCGAACCGAACCGTACTAGATTGTTAATATCATAGACCACGTTTTAAGTTGCATCCGTTAATGTCAGGATGAACGAACACGTTTGTTGTTCACAGACATACCATAAGAATGCGCGCACGAGGACGAGCGCACGTCAGTATGGCCGTGACGGCGTTAACGATATTTATGTTATACAGCACGTGCAATAGGAGTGACTCACACAAGCGAGGCGCGCCGGCCGTGTCGTTCCACTCGTAAACAACAGCTGCAACAGAAGTGACTCATAAGCCAGCTGCGCCGGCTAGTATAAAAAGGCGGAACGTGCCTTGAAATGAACATTCGTTCGACTGCGTTTGCCCGGTGCACTTACTATATCTTTGTTACGTTGTGTGATTCAGTGATTGTTGTACGTACTGGTTAAAGTTGGACAAGTGTTAAAGTGAATTGTTAAGATAACATATTGTTGATTAAATCAGGAATCAGAAGTGACATCGTTTTACTTGGTGTTCAACAAGATAATATCTACCCTCAAGCCAACATATATATAGATGAATATGCTTCCAAACAAACAATGAAGTCGTCGTGGCCTAAAGGATAAGACGTCCGGTGCATACGTGTTGAGCGATGCACCGGTGTTCGAATCTCAGGCGGGTACCAGTTTTTCTAATGAAATACGTATTCAATGTTCACGATTGACTTCCACGGTGAAGGAATAACATCGTGTAAAAAAAATCAAACCCGCAAAATTATAATTTGCGTAATTACTGGTGGTAGGACCTCTTGTGAGTCCGCACTGGTAGATATCACCACCCTGCCTATTTCTGCCGTGAAGCAGTAATACGTTCCGGTTTGAAGGGTGGGGCAGCCGTTGTAACTATACTGAGACCTTAGAACTTATATCTTAAGGTGGGTGGCGCATTTACGTTGTAGATGTCTATGGGCTCCAGTAACCAGTGACACCAGGTGGGCTGAGAGCTCGTCCACACATCTAAGCAATAAAAATAAATAAAAAAATACCATCATGTGGGCTGTAAGATCGTCTGCCTACAAAGGCAAAAAAAGAATAATCTGAGAATGTAACAAAGATTGTTTTTTGGTCGTATTTCGCCCAGAAGCGATACTAGTTGTACAAATATCAATAATACCAAGTAACCTGAGATAATTTTTTCATCATTTCGTGTCATTAATATTGTGGGTAAAGTAAAAATAACATCTCCAATTTCTCAGAGAACGCTGTCGTATTTTTTTCTGTCGAAAGAACCGTTTTCCTTGAGGCTTATTTGAAAGATTTTATTATTCTGCGAATCTAAAGATTTTTTATTAATATAAATTTTGTCTCGACTGAAAGAATATGACGAAGTTTTTTACGTTTTCGGACAAACTGACACATGTTCTATCTTACTTATTTAAATGAAGATGCTATTAAAATGGTAGCTGACAGTGATCATGTGAAAAAAGAAATGACGTATATGGGTCGACTAGTTCAGAACCCGCCACATATGTTAAGGTTACTGGATATCGTAGTTGCCTACGTAGGCATAAATGTGGCCAAACTTGAGACATGAGGTCGATATCTCAATTGTGTAGCATACCGGCTATTCTACGCTTCAAATGTTAATGATTGACTGCATTGTGGTAGAAATAGGTACACGCTGGTACCTGCCTATGCGGGTTACAACACCAGTTTTCGTGTTGGGTGGTGGCAATGATATTGTAAATGTAGGGTCTTGGAGTTCCAGTCTCCAGAAAGCGCCAGGTAGGCATTGATCTTGTGTACTTTGAACTTCTAGCCGTGATCATCACTGAGTTATGTAAATCACTACATAGTATAAAACAAAGTCGCTTTCTCTGTCCCTATATCTGTCCCTATGTATGCTTAAATGTTTAAAACTACGCAACGGATTTTGATGCGTTTTTTTTAATAGATAGAGTGATTGAAGAGGAAGGTTTATATGTATAATAACATCCATTAGATAGTGGAGAAATCAATAATAAATTACAGTTTCCAAAGCGAAGCGAGGGCGGGTCGCTAGTCATAATATATAATGTAAAAATCGATGTGTGAACTAGCAGAAGTTTAAAACAATTTGTAACATAAAAGTGTTTTCTAGAACTCAACTCTGTCTAAAATACGTAAAGGGACTTATTTTTAGTGCAAACAATAATTAATATTGCATTCTGAGCTTCATTGTTAAATAGCACAACGCTAACTTTGAATAAACTGACAGTTCCACAGAGGACACCATAAAAGTTAATTAAGACGTTGACGTACTGCGGTCTCTAATATCTAGCTCGTTAATGAGAAAGTCTAGACCTGATATACAGTTAAATATACAGCAAAATAATCAGTTCCTTCTTTTTTCTTTGAGTGGCCGAAGTTGGTAGCGCAGACCGCGGGCCCAGGGGTGTTTTTAGGGCCCTACCGCTCTAAACGACTCCCCTGCACTCTTACACCTGACGTCCAATCTCCGATCTCCTTCCAGCGTCAGAATCCGGCCAGAGTAAGAGGGTTCCCGCGGTCAACACTACAACCAGACTCGCGGCGACACACCGACGACTCCCGACCGACGGGTCGTCGAGGCAATAGTCGACGATCAATGACGTCGGTCTCCGCGGTACAGCAACAAGTAACAGTCCTATAACGCGGTAGATGCGTTCCTACAAAGTTTCGTGCTGTACGAAGCCGTGTTATATAAAACTAGAAGCCAGTACAAAATTGAGAGTATTTTTTCTGAATGAAACATTTCAACTACGCCTGTATGTTTTTTTTACCTATTATACATAAGAAATAGGAGTAAAATTTCGGTTTTTCCCGTATATTGTGTGTTCGTAATGCATAATGTAATTTTCTAAATATATAATTTGAAACGAAAATCTCGTTATCGCGTTGTGAAAGTACCGCGTTATAAAGATGGTTTTGGGATTTTTCTTTTTTTGTTATAATGAAACCGTGTTGTAGAATACCATTTTACACGAGGGTTACCCGTATAGAAAAAACATTGAATGGAAAATCTCATCTCATTGTTAAAAACGGTATTTTATAGCTTAACGTAGCAACAACTTGTATGAATGTGATTGACAATTACGCAACTGGTATTACAAACGAGGACCAAACCATATATAATTTTAAATATGTATTTCATTAAAACTCAGCGTGCGTTTAAAAACCAGGTGGACTGACGACTTAGTGCGCACGGCGGGAAGTCGTTGGATGCGGAAGGCGGAGGACCGCATTATGTGGAAGGCATTGGGGAAGGCCTATGTCCAGCAGTGGGCAGATAAAGGCTGATGATGATGATGATGATGTGCGTTTAAAAGTCCCTATCGTTTTTCTTTCTTTTTACGAAAAGATGATTAACCAAACCCTCAAAATCGTTTCTAAAATGTCATTGTAAGATTAATAAAATTTATACAATAAAAATGAAAGTTAGAATTATAATATTAAATAGCAACAGCTTACTGGCACAAAACCAAAACTCCCTGCAATATGGGAAATGATACACTTTTAATAAAATAAACAGGTAAATATTAAACACATCCATCCAAAAATTACCAAACCTGCTGATCACACGTATGTGGGAATCGAAACCACGACCCACGGCCAAGCAATCATGACGGTAAGTACTATGTCACCAAATATGTGAGTCAGGGGCATAAAATATATATTCATCAATCTAAATACCTAGAAACCCATGATATCTACTACCTTAGGTATGGATGACACGTTAAAAAATATATTAATATTCAACATTTGAATTTCTGAATGGTTTGAATGTATTATTATATAAACACCCTTAGTAACTATTTCTGCAGGCATATTATATACAAACAATTAGATGTAGAGATCCGAACAAAAATATCAAAAAGGTTACCTTACCTTTGTGTGTCCGTAAAGAGATTTTAGCGAATAGTATACATTGCGCCTCAAACTACTGTCAGTATATATACCGAATAAATAAGTACATAGTAAATAGACAGAATAACGATACTACAATGTTTATATAATGTTGTAACATGATTATGTCATAACTGCCAGAAGAAATCTTAACAGATTAATACAGATGAGAAATGATGCTCTATTATTTGATTGTAGAAATTCGTCTGTATAATTGTTTATTTTGAAGCCACCGTGGCCTAAAAGATATGACGTCTGATGTATCAAGAGTTGCGACTGTGCCGGTGTTCATATCGCCTACCAATTTTTTCTAATGAAATCAATATATAGCATTTTTCACCATTTTCGACCCAGGCGAAGCCACTTTACTAGTGGTAGGACCTCTTGTGAGTCCGCGCGGGTAGGTACCACCACCCTGCCTATTTCTGCCGTGAAGCAATAATGCGTTTCGGTTTGAAAGGTGGAGCAGCCGTTGTAACTATACTTGAGACCTTAGATCTTATATCTCAAGGTGGATGGTGCATTTACGTCGTAGATGTCTATGGGCTCCAGTAACCGCTTAACACCAGGTGGGCTGTGAGCTCGTCCACTCATCTAAGCAATAAAAAAAAAGGTCAACCCAAAGCCGCGGTCACCTGAACATGTCTGGTCGGATTTCTCGGATTCCCTCTAGATGCTTTTAGGCTCCTCGAGCACCGGTTATCGTCCTCGTTGAACTCGCTGATTACCACAAACAGTTCGACGACCGAACTAACCCATAGACACAAACCACTGAGTCTTTCGCTGCACCTTCTCAGTGGGTCGCGATTCCGATCCGGGGCTAGATTCTGGGAGGCACTGTTCTTGCTAGGGAAGACGTTAGCAAACTCTCTCAGCATGAGCCCGTAAAGTCACTTATCCGTCCGCGCTCTCTGGAATAGCGCCTAAGGCTACCAGCGCATAGGTAAAAAAAAAGCGTCCACTATCATCATGAACATTGTGTAACAAAAATCAAACCCGAAAAAAAAAAATTTCCAATTACTGTGCAACGACACGTCCTATGATGGCTACGTGGCCCGGTAATTACTGTGATGTAAAAAAAATATTAGAGTATCTTGTTTTGATGACTGTACTCTTATTTTATATATTCAGAGAGATCTCTAACTCCAGATTAGTTTCAGTTCATACAACAATTTGTTGTAGGTTTTCTTTTTGAAGATAAACCCGCAACCCGCATAAGAGAGTACTAGGGGAACAGGATGATATATTGTATACCTTTAAACATATAGGTACATATATAAATAATAAAAACGTAGACAAAGCACAAACAAACCTGTTAATTACACGAACGCATGCACGATGCGGGAATCGAAGCCACGTAGCACTATATAATCACACTACTGCATCACCGAGTCAGTCAATTATATGAGGATTTATCTATATATTAATACGTGAAGCAAAATCTTTGTATCCTTTTTTACGAAAATTGCGCGGACGGAGGAGTATGAAATTTTCCACACTTATAGAGAATATAGAGAAGAAGTGCACAATGATAATTTTTTTTTTTAAATAATGCATAAAAGATACATAAAAATCAATAAAGAAAACATTACACACACTACATACCATGTATTTGACGCACACACGCATGCATACTATTTATTGTCAAACTTTTGTTCTTGACGTCTGTTGTCAAATTGAGAATAGATTAAATATTGTTTGTCTTGGCGAAATTTGTGATTAAAGAAGTATAAAATACAATCATAATAGTGTACAAACTTACAATTCCAATTAATTATAGTTGAATTTCGACTACTGCGGGACCTCTAGTATATATAAAAACGTATAGTAACATGCGGTACTCTGAAGATCTTTCTGGAATATCCACTTCGGTACAGCGGCTATCGCAAAACGGATTTCACAAATCCCGGTCGTAACTGATCCAAACGGATATGCACTTTATTATTTTCTTGCCGACCAAACCGTTTTAAATTAGATATTTTATTATTACGTTTTGGTGTGGTTATCTATATATGTTTGATTTTGTTAGTTTATAGCTTTTTATACTGCAATAAGGCGGAGGTTCATATAAAAGACGCGTGCATATTAATGGTTTAGACGAATCTCTAATTAAATTTGAGGTTAAATTAATAAATGAGAAAGGTACGCATTTAAAATTTGATTTTATTATAAACAAAAAAATCTGTAAAATTGTAAACATTTGGTAAATAATAGGAAAAACAAGTGGTATTCGAAATTCGACTATAATGACATAATAGAAAGTTTGTACCACTGAAGTATGAAAACTAGGTCTATGGTTTGTACACTATTATGATTCTATTGTCAAAGCTACTTCTATAATCACAGATTTCGCCAAGAATACACTTTAGACAAATATGAATAAACACAAACAAGTCATACATTATCAATTTGACCATAGACTATAAGCAATAAGAAAAGTTTGACAATAAACAAATAGTATGCATGCGTGTCTGTGTCAAATACGTGAGTGGTAGTAGGTAATGTTTTTTTTTATTGATTCAGATTGATTTTTAATTGATTTTTTATGCATAATTTTATAAAATATTAACATTCTGCACTCCTTCTCTATACATATTCTCTATAAGTGTGGGAAATCTCATACTCCTCCGTCAGTGAAATTTTCGTAAAAGCCGGTGCAAAGTTTTTGCTTTACGTATTAATATATAGATATCATAGTACTATTTTCGAGTTCTCGTGAATACAACCGTAGTGTATATCGTGTTTCAGCTTGTATCAAAGCGAATTGCTATGAATATAATATAAACGGGATAACGATACATGCACTTCTTGAATATTCTGTTACTATAGGTACTCGAATGTAATTTTGGAAACATTTTTTTATTTTTATTTATTGCTTAGATGGGTGGACGAGCTCACAGCCCACCTGGTGTTAAGTGGTTACTGGAGCCCATACACATCTACAACGTAAATGCGCCACTCGCTTTGAGATATGAGTTCTAAAGTTTTAGCATAGCTACAACGGCTACTCCACCCTTCAAAGCAAAACGCATTATTGCTTCACGGCTGAAATAGGTAGGGTTGTGGTACCTACCCGTGCGGACTCACAAGACGTCCTACAACTAGTAATAAACATGTTGCTCTTTTTTAATACGTGACCTTTGTGCCCGCTGATGTATCTATATGGCGCTGTTCAGGTGTGCTTTGGGTATTTCGATAGCCCGGACCACTGAACTGTCTATACGTCAAACTGGGCTGGCATCTTGTGGGATGAAGTGACGATATACTTAGACCGTGTCACGCTGTTTCATTTCCTTGACTTTGGGTTCTGTATATAAACGCACGGATAACGAACGAGGTATTTTTAATTAAAATTAAAATAACAATTAATATCGACATTACTAATTTATCTATACTAGGTATTTTTAATTAAAATCAAAATAACAATTAATATCGACATTACTAATTTATCTATACTAATATTATAAAGCTGAAGAGTTTGTTTGTTTGAACGCGCTAATCTTTGGAAGTACTGGTCCAATTTGAAAAAAATCTTTCAGTGTTAGATAGCCTATTTATTGAGGAAGGCTATAGGCTCTAGGCTACATCACGGTAAGACCAATACAAGTTGAGCATGATACAATACAATAAAGAATGTTTCAAAATAAGGGGTTTAAATGACTCCTTAACATTCTATAATTAAAAAATATTTTCACTTTCTACGTAAATGAAGTGGGGGGTAAAATTTAGCGTTAGGCCAAGTAACTATTCCACGCAGACGGAGTCGCGAGCAAAAGCTAATAAAATGACGTATGGACTAACTCTCGTCCAGGATTCCTTGTGCGTGGATACTACAAACTACAGACACTTGAACAAAACTGGATTTCCTGTCTCGGTTGTTGTTATTGTTTCCTACAAAAAAATTCGTGGTGGTGTGAGGTGGTGAGTGGTTAACGTCGCCCATGGACTTCAGCAATACCAGGGGCAGAGCCAACATGCTTACCTACTGTTAAACCGATATATCGGTTATATATCAGTTAAACCGATATACGATCACGAACAAAGAGTAATAGCAGAGTTTCACAGTTCAAAGTGAATATCAGTCGACTGAAGTCGTCGCATACATAGGTACTGGACCAGAGCTGAACCCGCTAAGAGACTACTCGAGTGTAAACGATTCTCGAATTCGAACCTTAAGTCTTAAGCGTTAATGATTGAAATCGAATGACATTAAATTTGATGTAGCTCGTTTTCTAATCCTTTTGCTTATGTTAGTTTTAGGTTAGCTTATATAGATGGATTTATGTATTTATTAATTTCTCTACGATTTAATTCGGTACAATTCTAATTCCTATTTAAGTACGCTTGGCGGTCTCATCAAATTTCAAATATATAATTCTATATAATGAAATATTTATTAAGCTTTAAGTCACTACACTAGCTAGCTGAAGCAACCGCCTACAAAAGTTTTGTAAGATAATCTGGTTCCGGAATGAACCTCTCTTCGATGAACCCTGAGCTTTGTGTCATACCTAACATGGTTTCAAAAGAGCTATAACGTAACATTGGCTTATTACTGGTAGTAGGACGTCTTGTGAGTCCGCACGGGTAGGTACCACCACCCCGCTTATGTCTGCCGTTAAGCAGTAATCCGTTTCGGTTTGAAGGGGCAGCCGTTGTACTTTAAAAACTGAGACATTAGAACTCTCCTCAAGGTGGGTGGTGGCATTTACATTGTAGATGTCTATGGGCTCCGGTACCAAGTGAGCCGTGAGCTCGTTCATCCATCTAAGCACTTAAAAAAAACGGTTTAATTGTGACTCTAGTATGAGAGCAGTGACCATTTACGTACGTCTGCTTTTGATGATAATAAAAAAAATCGGATTCGTGATAAGAAATAACCTTATCTAATAATTTTCCTCTAAGTTTCTATTTCTTTCTAATCTGATACGTTCCGAAATTGTCCAGATTTACCTTATTATATTAAAAAAAGGTTTGTATCGTTTGACTTCGGACATCTTTTATCCTTACTATTGGTTATTTCTGCACAAAAGATACGTTTTGTACCTAAGCTATAGTCAATACTTGGTTGCTAATAAACAATTTTTGTAATTTATTTCCCCTCACCAACATTGAAGTTAAGTATTTCAAATAAATATTCCATGTTTCGAAATCCGCAGATCTACTGATGCAGATGAGAATAGCTCCAGCAGCCAAAGAGCAATGAGTACCGAGCATCATCATCACGACTATATCAAGTCTGTTGATTTTGTCTCACTGCAAAGAGAACGAAATGCTTATAACAAAATCAATGGCACCAAAAATAAAGCATAACTATAAAAGTGATAAAAAAATATCCGAAGATTTATAAGTAACTAGCCGTACTCGCCCGGTTCGCTGGGCATTTAAAATTAACATTATTATTTATTGTCATTATTATTAGGGAGTCCAACACTCATATAAATATTAGCCTATTCATTAAGTACATGTTTTTTCTACATGTATACCAAGTTTCAAGTCAATCGGATGCATGGTTCAGTAGTTATAACGGAAGATCCGTAAAAACCACTGTAGATTAGTATAGATTTAACTGAATGTGAAATTGAGTCACTAAAGTGTATTTAAATAAATTACTGCTAAACTTGAAAATTTATCTGCACAAAATTAATATAATATATTCTGGAAATTTGTATATTAAGTAGTGTATTTGGTGTAGATTATACAAACTAGTTAAAAACCAAAAATCAACTAATAGAATAAATACGAAATACAAAACTACGAATATCTATCGGAGATAATACGAGAGCTGGGAACTCCCTCGTGAATCACGATTCATTCAGAAATAAATCATCCAAAGAATAATTGAATGACCTCCTGAGATATCTACGTACTTTATTTACTTTAGATGAAAAGCCACATTAATAGATCGATGCCAAGACATACGGCAGTACAATATAAAAAATTATGAAATATGATTATTTTCTTTTTTTTTTTATTGCTTAGATGGTTGGACGAGCTCACAGCCCACCTGGTGTTAAGTGGTTACTGGAGCCCATAGACATCTACAACGTAAATGCGCCACCCACCTTGAGATATAAGTTGTAAGGTCTCAGTATAGTTACAACGGCTGCCCCACCCTTCAAACCGAAACGCATTACTGCTTCACGGCAGAAAATAGGCAGGGCGGTGGTACCTACCCGCGCGGACTCGCAACAGGTCCTACCACCAGTAATTACGCAAATTATAATTTTGCGGGTTTCACTTTTATTACACGATGTTATTACTTCACCGTGGAAGTCAATCGTGAACATTTGTTGAGTACGTATTTCATTAGAAAAATTGGTACCCGCCTGCGGGATTCGAACACCGGTGCATCGCTTCAACACGAATGCTCCGGACGTCTTATCTTTTTAGGCCACGACGACTTACAAAATATATATTATATATTTATTAGAATATTATTATAAAATATATATTATATATTTTGTATAAATATATATTATATATTTTGTAAGTCGTCTCTTATATTATATTATCTTATATTATCTATCACTTTTCTATTTATGAACGAGTAATCGACATCATACGGTATTCATTAATTGATGTACTGTTTTGGTTACGTGTTTGACAATATCTCTGACATCAGCAGTGTAATAGCTCCTAGTTTGCGAAGCCCTTGTCGTCATGTTTTGTTTTATTAAGTCAGTATCACATCCTGTAGCTCAGAATTTTAAATCAGTATCAAGCTTTTTTTTCCCCTTTATTGATGTACAAAACAAATTACAACCATAGAAATTATGAGTTTAAATCTACATATATACCTAGTCAGGTCATAAATTCTGTCACATGTTTAATGTAAAATAATTGAAACAAGTTTATTCATTATGTAACCATTCATATAACAAAATGAACTTTACAAAACATAGATTCTTATGACACTAAAGTTTATTCAAAATGACCTCCGTGATTTTGAATACAGGCCTTCAATCTGCGCGGCCAGTCGTCTATCGCAGCACGAACGAGGTCCATGTCAATATCGGCGGCTGTCTTAATCAAGGATGTCTTGAGTGACTCCAAATTGGGATGAGGCTTTGAGCACGCCTTTTCCTCCAAGTGTTGCCATATCTTGTAATCTAACGGATTCAAATCTGGACTGGAGGAGGGCCAGTCTTCGTGCCGGATGAAGTCGATTTCACGCACCGCCAGCCAGTCTTGTGTGCTCTTCGCTCTATGAGCTGGCGCCGAATCTTGTTGGAATACCCAGTGCCTGTTATTGAACATGGTATGAGAAACAGGTTCCACAAGGTTCGTCAGGACTGTATTTTGATACACAACTGCATTCGTTTTTACACCTTTCTCACAAAAATGTACCTCTGTTAAGCCCCAATAAGAAACTCCCAACCATACCATGAGCGAGGATGGAAAATGACCTCGTTGGACACGCGGAATACGGTTGCTCGCTTCTTCACTACCTTATCATTTTGTTTGTTGTAGCTCTCTTCTACGGTAAAAATTTTTCATCCGAAAAAAGAATTTCCCGATTATTTTTTTCCGCGTACCGCTTCAACAAAGCGCGGCATCTCTTCAGTCTCAGGTCCATTAGACGAGC
Source organism: Bombyx mandarina (assembly GCF_030267445.1). Taxonomy (NCBI): domain Eukaryota; kingdom Metazoa; phylum Arthropoda; class Insecta; order Lepidoptera; family Bombycidae; genus Bombyx; species Bombyx mandarina. The sequence continues at coordinate 1,009,475 of NC_143223.1, read as the reverse complement.
ATTCAAACGATGTCCTGTTTTTCTTCGATATGCCCGAAGCCCTAAGTCTTCATTTAACACCCTTTTCACCGTGGTTCTGCTTAACCCCATCTGAAGGGCCAACAGTTTCTGCTTACGTTTGGGATTTCTTTGAATTCGCGCCTTCACAGCTTTTATCACTGCTGGAGTCCTAACAGACCGAGGGCGACCACTTCTTGACCTGTCATCTACACTAGAGTCTTCATTGTATCGTTTGATGGTACGATAAACGAATCTTTTGGTTATATTCAAATTTTTCAGTATGTTAAAAATTTGAATTGGCGCGTAACCGCAACGATGCAACGCAATAACTGCAACACGGTCTTCTTTAAGCGTCCACTCCATATTTAAAAATGAGTAAAATTCTAAAAGTATACATTTTTATTTTCATGAACAATTCGAAGTTCGAATTCAATTAAAATTTTGGTGGCCAGCATTCTAAAAGAAAAATTTTTACTGTGTGACAATACTTATGACCTGACTAGTTATACGTAGTCAGGTCATAAATTCTGTCACATGTTTAATGTAAAATAATTGAAACAAGTTTATTCATTATGTGACCATTCATATACCAAAATAAACTTAACAAAACATAGATTCTTATGACACTAAAGTTTATTCAAAATGACCTCCGTGATTTTGAATACAGGCCTTCAATCTGCGCGGCCAGTCGTCTATCGCAGCACGAACGAGATCCATGTCAATATCGGCGGCTGCCTTAATCAAGGATGTCTTGAGTGACTCCAAATTGGGATGAGGCTTTGAGCACGCCTTTTCCTCCAAGTGTTGCCATATCTTGTAATCTAACGGATTCAAATCTGGACTGGAGGAGGGCCAGTCTTCGTGCCGGATGAAGTCGATTTCACGCGCCGCCAGCCAGTCTTGTGTGCTCTTCGCTCTATGAGCTGGCGCCGAATCTTGTTGGAATACCCAGTGCCTGTTATTGAACATGGTATGAGAAACAGGTTCCACAAGGTTCGTCAGGACTGTATTTTGATACACAACTGCATTCGTTTTTACACCTTTCTCACAAAAATGTACCTCTGTTAAGCCCCAATAAGAAACTCCCAACCATACCATGAGCGAGGATGGAAAATGACCTCGTTGGACACGCGGAATACGGTTGCTCGCTTCTTCACTACTGTGTGCGTACACCTTATCATTTTGTTTGTGGTAGCTCTCTTCTACGGTAAAAATTTTTTCATCCGAAAAAATTATTTCACGATATTTTTTTCCCGCGTACCGCTTCAACAAAGCGCGGCATCTCTTCAGTCTCAGGTCCATTAGACGAGCATTCAAACGATGTCCTGTTTTTCTTTGATATGCCCGAAGCCCTAAGTCTTCATTTAACACCCTTTTCACAGTGGTTCTGCTTAACCCCATCTGAAGGGCCAACAGTTTCTGCTTACGTTTGGGATTTCTTTGAATTCGCGCCTTCACAGCTTTTATCACTGCTGGAGTCCTAACAGACCGAGGGCGACCACTTCTTGACCTGTCATCTACACTAGAGTCTTCATTGTATCGTTTGATGGTACGATAAACGAATCTTTTGGTTATATTCAAAATTTTCAGTATATTAAAAATTTTATTGGCGCGTAACCGCAACGATGCAACGCAATAACTGCAACACGGTCTTCTTTAAGCGTCCACTCCATATTTACAAATGAGTAAAATTCTAAAAGTATACATTTTTATTTTCATGAACAATTCGAAATTCGAATTCAATAAACTTTTTTGTGGCCAGCATTCCAAAAGAAAAGTTTTTACTGTGTGACAATACTTATGACCTGACTAGTTATATAAATTAATTGCTGTTCGTTAGTCTCGCTAAAACTCGAGAACGGCTGGACCGATTTGGCTAATTTTGGTCTTGAATTATTTGTGGAAGTCCAGAAAAGGTTTGAAAGGTACAAAAATATGAAAATGCTCGGAATTAAATAAAACTAACAATTTTGTTTTTCCTTTAATGTGTCCCCCGTCGGTGTTTTATTTATCGATTGAGGCACTACGAATCTGCCGGGTCAGCTAGTATTTAATATAACAATCTGGATTGCGATTCAAAACAGGTACATACAGAAAAATTATAACAACTGAACAGATGCCTAAATGCCTTGTGTGTGTATATATACATGTATATACATACACATACGCTCACACAGATACACACACACAAACAACCGCGCTTTCAACCTAGCATGAGTATATATTATAGATTTTTAATAATAAAAATGAAAAATTATTTGATTCCATCGTACTCTGGTGGCTTTTACAACGTCCGTATTCTTTGAAGGGGAATTCAATAAGTAGATGTCGCACACAAAAATAATATGTCAATGACATACGTCGTATCTTACCACAGAGTAGAGAGACGACCGTCAGCCACATTTGGTAAATTTATTACGTCAGATTGTTAGACGAGGTCATAGTCAGGTAGTTATCGGAGTTGTGGAAGGATGAGACAACCAATTGAGACTTGGCCTCATGTCTCAAGGTAAGTGACACCATTGTCGTTCTGATGCTAATGGGCCTACACTAGTTTTATTCGTAAAGTATAAATTTTCCACCGCAGTGTTAATAATTTTGGTAGGTATCACACTCAGTACCTATTTTTGTTTCTAGAGGCATCCGGTTAATTAAATATTTGCTTATTTATTTATTTAGTTACCCCAACAAAGTTATCATCAATACAAAACATTGACAAATTGGCAAAATAAGTACATGATAGATCAAATTATAGGCGCAATCGACAGGGCAATAGTTGACAAACACCTTGAATTTAGAAAAGTAAGAATAATTGAATAAAAATACAATGAATAATTTTAAGAAATATGAATTTCAGAATAATAACTTTTAACTAGGTTACAAATGTTTTAATATATACACTTATTAGAAAAATACTAATAAAATGCCAACACAGGCGTGTATTAATAGATAATATTCTACTGAATTGACTACTACAACGGCAACTGTGGATAGTATGTAAGATTAAATATGTCAAATTCAGTTTTGATCTCGCACAGACATCCGGTTTCGTTAAAATATCCGAGTCGACTGATAGTCGGAGACAGGAGTCAACGCTAAAAAATATATTACGTTGGATTTGTAACTCGACTATCACTTGCTATCACAATAATGTGTTTATTTCAGTTTTGTTTTTTTGTTTTGTAATCCAAAAGAGGTGGTAGGACCTCTTGTGAGTCCGCACGGGTAGGTACCTTTACCCCGCCTATTTCTGACGTGAAGCAGTAATGTGTTTCGGTTTGAAGGATGGGGTAGCCGTTGTAACTATACTGAGACCTTAGAAGTTATATCTCAAGGTGGGTGGCGCATTTACGTTGTAGATGTCTATGGGCTCCAGTAACCACTTAACACCAGGTGGGCTGTGAGTTCGTCCACCCATCTAAGCAATAAAAATAAAAAAAGTTTTGTGTGTTTTATGAGCTGGCGTAGCGTGGGTAGGTGTGAGGCTTAGACGGTGGATGTAGAAGATCACAGAAATTCGCTGCAGGACTGGTCGTTTTGACGAAGCTTAGGGGAGGCCTATGTCCAGCCGTGGTCGTCTGTGGGCTGAAAAAGAGGAGAGTTCATGACCCACTTGATTGATAGACAAACATCACAACGTGATTTCCGGCATGAGATCGAAATCACAATCGTATTACAAGTCGCATTAAGTCATGTTATCGTAACGGGTAAGACATCGGGTATCATTTTGTCGAGCGATGCGACAGTGTCGGTGTTCGAATCCCGCAGGCAGGTACCATTTTTTTAATGAAACGCATTTAACACATGCTCACGAATTACCTTCACGATAAAGGAACAATATTCGTAGCGCTTTTATGAACCCTCACCCGTATGTACCGCCATCCTGCCTATTTCTGCCTATTTCAGACTTATATCTCACGTCTCGGATGAGGGGCGGCAAACTCGTTGGTGAACTCTAGTTGATCTGGATCAGAGGGGCTCTAACTCCTCTCAATTGTACTCAATGAAAAAAAAACTATACTTAATATTGACCATTCGGAACCATTCGAAACCGATTTATATAATGAAATCATCCCTGAACACACAACAAAAAGTGTCCCGTGAAGAACGAGAAAATAAACGCTGAACAAATACAACATAAGAAGAAAAAAAGTTAAGAAAGATGGATCGCGACGACTCGTTGCAACCTTTTCTTTCGAATATACCTCGAAACGTCACACCGTAGCGAAGGATGCCTTTGACGAACTTTTGTTTAAAAGCTTAGATTCTGCATTGCGATAGTTTAAAATCAGTCTTTCTTATTTCCGATCTGGTAATAGATTGGACAGGACATATGACAAGGGAAAGCAGAATGAAATGGACTGAAATTGACTAAAATTATAACAGAATGGCAGCCACGTGATGGCAAAAGAAAAAGAGGTAGGCAAGCTAGAAGATGAGTAGTTGATATCAAGATGATTGGAGGGACAATCTGGTCCGGAAAAGCTCCCAATAGAAAAGAATAGAAGCAGCTGGAAGAGGCCTATGTGTCACAGGACACGCTGATCACTGAACCGGGAAACCAGATGTATTAGATTTAAGTTAAAACAATTTGCTACTGTGTGTAGATATCATTGTTTAGTATCAGCAATAAAGGCATATAAAAAAAATAGATTCATTCACGAAACAGCTGCTCTTGAGTTGTTAGGCCTCCTTCCGAGCGCTCGGGTAGCTGTTAGCAAATCCCACCCCTCCTGGCTGAGCCTTTGGTCGCTCACCTGTCCTGGTGAAACTGGAAAGGCTTTCGGGCCACCAGTAATCCTTCCTTTCTAAAAAATATTGATATTGACAAGACATTTTAACGTATCATTAATATTTTTTCTCTAAATCAGAACTCACTTCAGCTCGTATCCAGGTGTTGTCTTAAGTGCCTTTTGAGGTGAAGAGGAAATTGGTTGGCTTTTGCTAATACGTTGGGTGGTAGATGGGCAATGTCGGATTTGAGTCTGCCGAAATCCATAGTCGCTTAACAATCTATTTCCGAGCCTCAGAGAAGATAGAACTCACTAGAAGCAGGGACAAGGTTGTAAATCATATATCACTAGAGGTCCCGCAGTAGTCGAAATTCGACTATAATTAATTGGAATCGTAAGTTTGTACACTATTATGATTGTATTTTATACTTCTATAATCACAAATTTTGCCAAGGCTACACAAAAATATTAATAAAGACCACAAAGACAAACAATATTTAATCTATTCTCAATTTGACAACAGACGCCAAGAACAAAATTTAGTTTGACAATAAATAGTATGTATGCGTGTGTGCGTCAAATACATGGTATGTAGTGTGTGTAATGTTTTCTTTATTGATTTAATGTATCTTTTATGCATTATTTGAAAAACATATTAGCATTGTGCACTTCTTCTCTATATTCTCTATAAGTGTCGAAAATTTCATAATCCTCCGTTCGCGCAAATTTTGTAAAAAGGGTTACAAAGTTTTTGCTTCACGTATTAATATATAGATATTTGATGTGAAGATTACACTACAGTGTGTTAGGAAGTCAATAGCTAAGCTTGCACGTACAGATCATGACATTTCGAGATGAATTTACGACAGTTTTTTGTTTAGACAAACGAGTTGTGTTCGCGTGAGAGTCGAATACAATGCAATTATTGGTTTTTTGTTTGTCGCAAATTATTTTTTATAACTTTATAATAAAATTTAATTCGCGTATGTCTTTATGAAATTTATAATTGGCATGGAACATCATTAATAAGCAGTCACCGAGCGGATATAATTGTAAAATAGGTGGTCTTATCACTAAAACTTTGATTTTTTTGAAGTCGTCGTGGCCTAAAGGATAAAATGTCTGGTGCAGTCGTATCTAGTGATGGACCGGTGTTCCAGTCGTGTAGGCGGGTACCATTTTTTCTAATGAAATACGTACTTAACAAATGTTCACGATTGACTTCCACGGTGAAGGAATAACATCGTGTAATAAAAATCAAACCCGCAAAATTATAATTTGCGTAATTACTGGTGGTAGGACCTCTTGCGAGTCCGCACGGGTAGGTACCACCACCCTGCCAATTTCTACCGTGAAGCAGTAATGCTTTTCGGTTTGAAGGGTGGGGCAACTGTTTTACCGTTAAAGATGAGACCTTACAACTCATGAATCAAAGTGGGTGGCGGCATTTACATTGTAGATGTCTATGGGCTCCGGTAAACACTTAAAATCAGGTGGGCTGTGAGCTCGTCCACCCATCTAAGCAATAAAAAAATTTAAAAAAAAGCTATTTAGAATCTAACATAGAACTCATGAACGTGCCACGTCAATGAAACATTGATCGTTAAAATCCGACTCGTAATTAGGGTAGGCAGTAAACTAAAGTACTGAACTGAGAAACGTCTATAAAGCCGAACTGACGTAGCAGATCTTATGATTGGAAATCTAGAATTTACAGAGGTAGCTTTATGAGGATTCCGAATCAGGCCCCATTGAATTACCTTAGTTTATGACTGAATACAAAAGGATACTTGATAAGTTTTTTTTATCGTTGGTAACCTAAGGGGCTATTCCAACTTCGCACGGACCGGTAAGTGAGCTCACGGGCTCAACTTGAGAGAGGTCTGAATCTCGCTTACGACATTTTCAAGATAAGCTTGCATATATACAAGTTCCGAACAACAACATTCGCACCGTCGGTCTACCGAACAATATCACACGCTCGGTGGAAGAACTTCCTTTGGTCGTCTAAGCCTAAAATAGGAATAACACACATATTTGATGATAGCCTTGAGAGGCTATTTTAGCATAACCTTAACTAGTAGGTGAGCTCACGGGGCTCAAACCGGAGTGATGCTAACACTGGCCCTAGCAAGAGCAGTGCTTCGCAGAATCTACCACCGGATCGGAAACGCGACCCACTGAGAAGATCCGGCGAGAAACTCAGTGGGCAAGGCTTTATAATTAACTCCCCTTCGTGGTGTTTCTCGAGCGCTTTGACACGTCCTCCTTTAAACGAGATTTGCGAAGACAGCCCAGCGGTGGGCAGCGACTTGACTGTTCCCCTGGCATTGCTGACATCCACGAGCCACGGTGACCACTATCAGGTGGGATAAAGGGAATAAAAAAGTTGTCTTTTACGACACCCACGAGAAGGGACGGGGTGATGATATTCCATGCCGCCACAAATCTAAATATCAAACCTCGTATAAACGGCACATCAATGTGTGTCTCATTTGTGGTAATATGCATGATGAATTTAACCCAGAGCGTACAACGATTACAGGTTAGATGCACAATGATATTATTACGCGCTGGGATTCGGGATAAATAAATGTTCCACCAAAGTACAATTTAACACTGTATTCAACACTTAGAATACTTAAACACTTCACAAACACTTTAAAATTCTCAATTCGTTTCTTGCGCTTCGCTTTAGGTGATCCGTTCGCTGTTTCGCTTCGAGTAGTTCCGATTACTGACTGACTGCGTAGCATCTCTACAACGCTTTTATAGTCGAAACGAAATCCCTAGAATCGTGGAGAATATTCCACAAAAGCCGAGTACTGTGTTTCCGTTACCTGACAATAGATGGCGTTGTACTTCTCGAGCGTTCTAGATGCTACTAGATCTTTCGATATTCTTTCGACTATTCGGCGATAGATGGCGTTACTCTTACCGGTGTAACAATATCATAAGTTATGTTGGTGTAGCGTAATCCAGAAAAATGTTGTATCAAACATCCAGATGCACAGCAAATAACCCTGTTCGTTTTACGAATGCTAGCCCGTAGTGGGAATCGAAGCAACGACCTTAGATACACGGGAGTCAACTTCTGAGCCATCTGATAAGTCACGAAAATTATATTTAAAAAAAATATTTTAGAAAATCCTTTAAAACCAACTTTTAGATTGTTTCATAATTTTTTTTTTTTTTTTTTTATTGCTTAGATGAGTGGACGAGCTCACAGCCCACCTGGTGTTAAGTGGTTACTGGAGCCCATAGACATCTACAACGTAAATGCGCCACCCACCTTGAGATATAAGTTCTAAGGTCTCAATTATAGTTACAACGGCTGCCCCACCCTTCAAACCGAAACGCATTACTGCTTCACGGCAGAAATAGGCAGGGTGGTGGTACCTACCCGTGCGGACTCACAAGAGGTCCTACCACCAGTAATTACGCAAATTATAATTTTGCGGGTTTCATTTCTATTGCACGATGTTATTCCTTCACCGTGGAAATCAATCGTGAACATTTGTTGAGTACGTATTTCATTACAAAAATTGGTACCCGCCAGCGGGATTCGAACACCGATGCATCGCTAAACACGAATGTACCGGACGTCTTATCCGTTAGGCCACGACGACTTCAATTGTGATAAGGCAATCATTTTAAAGCATGAACCAATTTATATTTTTAAAAAGTACGTGGCTAACGTTTGACCAATGATTTGTTATTACGAGTAAATTCACAATACAATTCAAAAGCATTTGTTATTTTCAATTACGGAAGGATTACTGGTCCTAATTAATTAGGGACATAGCCAACATTTAGCGTTTGTTGAATGTTGACATGTTTAAATTGTACGAAGTATTTATTGTTGCTAATTAAATCTATAAATTTATCCCTTTATTTATGTTTGTATTTTGCGAATAAATTCTGAACGTATTTAATTCGTCGTGAACAAAAAAAAAACAATTATTTCAACACCTTGTACCTAGCTAAATTTAAGAAGTCGTCGTGGCTTGAAGGGTAAGAAATTTAGTTTACTCGTATCGAGCGATGCCACTATGCCTATGTCTTTGCATTTTTATACATTATCGCTTTTTTTATACATTATCGCTTTTTTGCCGTGAAGCAGTAATGCCTTTCGGTTAGAAGGGCGGGGCAGCCGTTGTAACTATACCTGAGACCTTAGAACTTATGTCTCAAGGTGTGTGGTGCATTTACGTTGTAGATGTCTATGGGCTCCAGTAACCACTTAACACCAGGTGGGCTGTGAGCTCGTCCACCCATCTCAGCAATAAAAAAATAAATAAAAAATAAACCCTAAAAGGAACTTGTGTTTCATGATAAATCGTAGAGGATGCGAGCTCATAATTCAAGAGACTCCAAGTGATTACGGAACTTAAACAATTTTGTAAATAAGTAATAGAATCATGATGGTGTAGCACCCGAGAGAGCATCTTTGTGTGAGGTATGTATAGGAAATTACTATTTTGTGCATTAAAGCTGTAATACGGGGTGTAAGAGCTGTTTTTACAATGAAATTACAATGAATTTACTGGTGGTAGGACCTTTTGTGAGTCCGCACGGGTAGGTACCACCACCCCACCTAGCTCTGCCGTGAAGCAGTAATGCGGTTTGAAGGGTGGGGCAGCCGTTGTAACTACATTGAGACCTTAGAACTTATGTCTCAAGGTGGGTGGCGCATTTACGCTGGGCTTCAGTAACCACTTAACACCAGGTGGGCTGTGAGCTCGTCCACTCACCTACGCAATAAAAAAAATAAAAAAAAACCACTAGAGCTACTATAGCCCGTCAACCCACGTAAATTCGTGTACCCATTTTTTTTCCCCACCTATGCTGATAGCCTTGAGAAGCTATTTCATCGTAACCTTAACTAGTAGCTGACCTCACGGGGCTCAAGCCTGACGACGTTGCTAACACGAACCTTAGCAAGAGCCGTGCTTCGCAGAATCTACCGCCGGATCGGAAACGCGACGCACTGAGAAGATCCGGCGAGAAACTCAGTGGGCTGTGTCTGTGGGTTGATTTACTCGTCTAGCGCTCCTCCTCCTCCTCCTCCTCCTCATGTCTGAGGGTCGTGACCACCATCACCCATGAGCTTCAATCTTAAGATCTTTTTCCACTTTCCCCTGTGCACGGCGTCATGCAGCGCGCTGTACACTGTACTGTCCAAAGCGGTGCGGATCTGATCGGACCAACGAGTATGGCTGCGGCCTCTAGATCTGTTGCCTTCAACTTTCCCTGTGATCATAAGTTTTTCCAGGTTATCGCCGTCTTTCCTCGCAATGTGACCAAAATATTCGAGGATCCGCTTCAGACATACAGTCGACAGTATTGTTAGTATAATTATTAGTAGTAGTATAATTATAGTAAATATTGTTAGTAAAGGGCACAAACGACAAAACCTCAGTATTAAGTACTCTAATCATCAGCAAAATCAAAGTCATACAAGCCAATCTGGGGAGGGGTCAAGCTGCCACTCAAGAATGCCTGGCAACGGCATCCCTGGACGAATTTTCCATCGCGCTACTGCAAGAACCTTATGTTGGAAATAAAGGGATACTATCAACTAGAAACAGGATCATACAGGATAAAGGGAACAAGAATAATCCTGTCAAATCTGCCATTGTGATATTCGACAGAAGTCTGGTAGTAATTGAAAATAATTTACTCATAGATCGTAACATAGTAGCTGTTACGATAGATACACAGGGACATAGAATCGGGTGCATCTCGGTTTACTGGGAGGATTACGTGAACGTGGACACATATCTAAACAAACTACAATACGTAATCAACAATCTAAAAACGGACACTTATATAGTTGGTGGTGATGTAAATGCTCGTAGCCAGTGGTGGGGATGCCCCAACGACGATATAAGAGGAGCGGCTATCGCCGTTTTCTTAGCCCAGAATGATCTCCAAATACTAAACAAAGGAAACACCCCTACATTTTGGACTGTCAGACAAAACAGGCTGTACACAAGTATAATAGATATAACGGCATGCAGTGACGGACTTCTCAACTCAATATCAGATTGGAAAGTAGATGAGAATCTAATCACCACCTCCGATCATCGCTCAATCACGTTCAGCGTCGACCTTACCGGGAACAGAGGTTCTCAGAAAAGAAATCTTACCACTACAAAGAAATACAATACTAATAAAGCAAACTGGCCTAAATTCAAAAATAAACTACTAGAGCAATTCTCTGAACGAAATATCACAGTTGAAACCATCGCCTCAAAAACTGACAACGAAGAATTCAACAAAATGGTAGAGGACTACGCGGGATGCATTGCGGTAGCTTGTGATTCCGCGATTCCTCTGATTGACCATAGTAAAAATCAATGTAGGCTATCCTGGTGGACCAAAGAACTAACCGAACTTAAAAATGAGGTTAAAAGAATCAGAAGCAAGATTAGGAAGGCAAACCCTAGAAGAAGGCCGCTTCTGATAAAAGATTATCAAGAAAGGTTAAAAGAATATAAACACACAATAATCACAACGAGGACCACCAGTTGGAAAGATTATACATCACGACAGAAGAGAGAATCGATGTGGGATAAATTCTACCGCATTATACGTACTAATAATAGAAGCAGAGATGAGGTGATGCTCAAGAAAGGGAATGACGTCCTCGATCCCCTCAAATCCGCAGAACTACTAGCTGATACATTCTATCCTAAGGACAATAAAGATATCGAAAACGAAGAACATCACCGCATACGAGAGGAGATAGCTGCATGGAGGAAGAAAATGATCGAAGAGAAGGATCCAGCATTTAAAGAAAAGCCGTTCACACCGAAAGAAATACAAACGGTAATCGAAAATATGAGCCCGAAAAAGGCTCCAGGCTATGATGGCTTCACATCAGACATTTGCATCAAGGCGATAGAAGCAAACACAACTATATTCCTCACCATCCTGAATCAATGTCTGACCCTCACAATCTTCCCGAAGATTTGGAAGCAAGCCACCATAAGGATCCTCAGGAAACCAGGGAAAGAATCATATATTACTCCTAAATCATATAGACCTATAGGCCTGCTTCCAGTACTGGGCAAGGTTTTTGAGAAGGCCCTAGTTAACCGTCTCCAGTGGACCCTGGGAAATGGAAACCACCTCAGTAATAGGCAATACGGCTTTCGACCCCAAAAAAGCACTGAGGATGCGCTATACAGACTCACGAACCTGGTGACCCAAAATGTGAACCAACACAAAAAAATTGTGGCTATGGTGAGCTTGGACATTGAAGGGGCGTTTGACAACACCTGGTGGCCAGCGATAATGAAACGACTAAAGGAGGTCCAAATCAGCCCGCAAATCTGGCTGGTCATCGATGACTATTTGCGTGATCGAAAAATCAACCTCCAGTATGCGGGATGTACAGTAATCCGATACACAGAAAGGGGCTGCATCCAAGGCTCCACTTGTGGCCCTTTGATGTGGAACCTGCAGCTGGATCCACTCCTGGCCGAAGTGAAACATCTGGACGCACACATACAGGCCTTCGCGGACGATATTGTCATTGTAGCATCAGCGGACTGTACTACCGAGCTGAACGACAAAGTCAACACAGCTCTGGAAAAGATAGCCAACTGGGGAAGGACCAACAAAATGAAGTTTGCCGATCACAAAACACAAGCCGTCATTTTTACGAAGAAACTAAAATACGACCAGCCTAGTTTACACTCCGATCAAATTGGCCGATAAGATGACAATCCTGGGTTTAACCTATGACAGAAATCTAAACTTTAGACCCCATCTGGAACGAATCACAGGAAAAGCCCTAAATATCTATAAGGCAATAGCCCAAGCGGCAAAAGCAACTTGGGGACTGAACCCCGACATCATAAGAATTATATACACGGCAGTCATAGAGCCCATTATGCTATACGCAGCAAGTTCATGGGCAATCGCTACGAACAGAGAGTACATTAGGCGTAAACTAGACAATCTATCCAGGATATTCGCCATCAAAATATCGAAAGCTCACAGGACAGCCTCATACACATCAGTGCTCCTTTTGGGAAGAATCCTACCGCTCGACCTCCGGATAGCGGAGGCTGCTGAGCTATACAAAATCAAAAATGGCTCGCCGATCCCAATGCTACCAGGTAGACCTATAGAAAAGAGAACAAGCATATATAGACTACCCCATCCAGCCAGTAGATATGACCTACACTTCAAGATATTACAAACCCAAGAAGAGCTGATAGAGGTAACAAACAAAACCCCGACCATTTATACCGACGGGAGTAAACTAGAAGGAAGAGTCGGTGGAGCTGCAACTTGGTGGGAACAGGGGGAAGAGAGGAAATCCAAAAGCTTCCGTTTAAACCCGTACAACTCAGTCTTCCAAGCGGAAATAGTCGCAATACAAGAAGCACTAATGATGATAGCAAAATCACAACATAAAGTAGTCAACATCATTAGTGACTCGAGATCTGGGCTGCAGGCCATCATTAACACCAACACTACTCACCCATTAATCTTCAATATACAAACCACCATGAGGAACTTGGCCAGTATGAACAAGACAGCAAACCTGTTCTGGATAAAGGCCCACGCCGGGATACCAGGCAATGAAAGAGCTGACGAACTAGCAAAAAAAGCAGCCTTAACTAACAAACAGGCACCAAAATACGATGGAGTCCCACTATCATATGTACGACACACACTAAGGCAAACCACCATAGACAAATGGCAACAAAGATATACTGAGGCAACGACGGGAATGACTACAAAGATGTTCTTTGTAGATGTTCGCCGCGCCCACAAGATACTTAGTAAAATGAAAGTTAACAACATCATAGCACAGCTCTTAACTGGCCACGGTGGGTTCGGCGAATATCTATTTAGATTCAAACTCAGAAGCAATCCCTACTGTGAGTGTGATGGCGGGGTCTGTGAAACTGTCCTCCACATTCTAACAGAATGTCCTAGATTCGGATTTAGACGCATAGAAACAGAACAGATCTTGGACTTTGCCATGGTCGCTCAAAACTTCCCCAGTATTATCGAGGACGACAGTGCTAGAGAAGCGTTCCTGAAATTCGCTATAAACAGTATAAAAATTGCCAACAACAGAAATAATAGTATAATGAAATACGCTATAGATTAATAATGAATGAAGAATGTGATGATAACGTAAACGTCTCTGTCCGGGGGCCTGGACTTGGGACCCATAAATGTTACTTTAAGTTTAATTCTAATTTTATCCTAATTTTAATTCTAATTGATTGTAATTCAATTTTTGACAAAATTTTTATTCCATATCATTAACATAAAAAAAAAAAATAAAAAAAAAAATATGTATATATATATAATAATAATAATAAAAATTATAATAATAAAAAAAAAAAAAAAGATAATAATAATAATGGCTAATGACTAACACAGGGATAAAGGTTGTCCCATAATGAAAAGGGACAGATAACTAGGAGGGAGGTTTTAGTCCGTAGGTCACTGAGGACACTTCCTCAGTGGAGTCGGGCATGCCCTTTGGCCCGGGCCCTTGGGTATCCATGAGGATCTCCTCCCGCCCTATTTAAAAAAAAAAAAAAAAACAGTCGACAGTCTGATTTTGATGCCCAGTTGCTTCAATATCGACACGTTAGTCCGGAAGGCTGTCCACGGAATTCTTAGCATGCGTCTCCAACACCACATTTCAAAAGCATCGATGCGCATTCGGTCTGCTGCTTTCAACGTCCATGTCTAGCGCTAGTCTCTGTGCAAGTTCGTCAACCGTATGACAATTTGAAATCGCGGATCCAAACGTTGAATTGGAACATATTAATGCTTCAACGCAGAACAGTTGTCACCGCTAAAAGTTGTTAATTACTTGTGTGAGCTCATAATAATCCCGACCATGTCAAAATATACGCCAATATCTAACTGTTAATATAAATAGTATGGATTTACAATTTAAGGAATTTTTGGTGTTAGCGTCTCAAGAAGCATTACAATTTGTCTTCATTTTCGGATGCCGTATTTCGCTTAGGGCTTGTGCACACCAAGATTTTTAAACGCGCCGTCGACGCGCGTTTGTAGCGATACAGATGCGCGTGTGTATCGATAGAAACGCGTTGGTATTTTGCGTTTTTAAGCAGAACTTCGTCAACAGTAGCAAGATGGCGTCGGTCGAGACAGCATTGATTGCATGCGCTTTGTTTTTTTTTAAAACGTGGTGTGCACAGACCCTTACACGCTACATTGAGGCTTAGAAGTTTGTAGCGTGTTCTGAAGTCTCTAAATACTGAATTAGACAATCTCAGTTCTGAGGTTCGAGTATCCACTTTGCAGTAGTTCAAGAGGCGACCCTTGGGACGAGGTAACCGCATCGAAGCGTGTATGTAAACATATGTACTTTATCTATTTTCGAGGCTTGTGTTACCTATAAATTTGCTCAGGTTTCCGATTGGATGCAAAGTTTATCGTTAGCCGATTTCACACGGACTACTTTTATAAAATTGTTACGATTTTTAGTTGTATGCGCTTGGTTTTTTTTTGTCTAATTCCTGTTAGCTCTGTAACTAGTACTATAATATAATTTTGGGATTAAGTAACCAATGAACTCTCAATAAATTTATCACACAGAGCGTTTTTATTGAATAGATTGGTGAACGAAGGTGAATGCCGCTATCGTCTTGAGGCATGAGGTCGATGTCTCAATTGTATTATATAAAGGCTATCTCATCGTTCAAACTGCCGTGCGAGGACGGTTGTACCTACCCTGACGGTGTGTGGCAGGTCACCATTAATTACTCTTTATAAATTTTGCCGGTATGAAGGTACCTTTAATTCGATGATGCATCGGTTAGAGAGTTTATCTTTCTTCTTAAGACGACGACTATTTGTTTTGTTTTTAGATTAACTATTGAACATTTTATTGTTTAACGTTCTTAACACTTAATTCTTCAAAATGCTACTTTTTATAGGGTTTTCGCTAATATAGTTTTCAGGTTAAATTTTACAATTTATTAAATACGTTTTCGGTCGGCTTCGGAGAGCCTGGCGTCATCCCTACTGCCACTGGAACCACTGCATTCCATTTACACATCCGGAATTCTTTTTTTGCCGCGGATTTTTCATTTTTAGCAATAAGGTTAGTCGGTTTCTGTTTCTAATAAACATATTTTTATCTGTGGTGATTTTAATATAAATTTATTAGAAAATACAAATGCCACTATTAGATTCAGAACATTGTTAAAATCATATAACCTTAGCAATTTATTTTCAGAGCCCACAAGAAAAACTAGCACATCGGCAACCTGTATAGATAATATTTTCACAAACGTAAAACCTTTGCATAAATATATTATTAATCATTTAAGTTCAGACCACAGTGGACAATTCATATCTTTTAAAATTAAATCTGTTACAGATGTTAATAGTTCAAGAAACCTACAGTTTGTTCCTATTAATATTAGACGTATGGAGAAGTTTAGAGGTAAAGTTTTGGCAAAAATTGCGAATGTTTGTTATAGTGAAGATCCTAATGTTCACTACATGGATTTATTTAATTGCATTAATGATGAATTTAGTGCCATCTTTACTTCTAAAACTCTGATCTTACATAATAAAAGATCATTCAATGAATGGGCGACTGTTGGAATTCACAAAAGTAGGCAGAGATTATATGACCTTTATCATGAAAAATCATATAATCATAATAAGTCATTTCATGAGTATGTCTGTAAATATTCCAAGTTGTTTAAAAAAGTATGTACATTGGCCAAGTCATTGCACTTAGGCAATCTTATAAAAAATGCACTTGACAAAATTAAAATGACTTGGAATATCATTAATAGGGAGACTGGGAATGTCAGAAACAGCAATGCTGAATCAATTTTGAAAATCAATGATAAAATAATAACTTCTCATCAAGAAGTGGCCAGTGCTTTTGAGCGCTACTTTGCTGATATCCCAGCTTCTACTACAAAATCTTTAATTTCATCTCCTACCGTCGCCGAATCATTACTGCAAGATCATGTTGATAAATGCAGTGTTAACTTTAAGTTCACAAATATTGCTATAAAGGACATAATTGATAATTTCAAGCTCATTAATATTAAAAAAACTGGTGATTTATGGGGAATATCAATGAAGGTTATAAAATCCATTATTGATATAATCGCACCTTACCTTGCTACAATATTTAATGACTGTATTGATAGTGGTGTGTTTCCTGATCTAATGAAATATAGTAAAATAATACCTCTGTTTAAATCTGGTAGTACTTTTGACCCCACTAACTTTAGACCCATTTCAGTACTACCAACTTTGAGTAAAATTTTTGAAAAAATTATTTTGGAACAAATTTTGAACCATTTCTATTCCAATAACCTGCTTCATAACAAACAATATGGATTCACTAGAGGCCGTTCGACTATTGATGCAGGTGTAGATCTTATTAAAAATATTTTTCAGGCTTGGGAGGAATCGCATAATGCCCTTGGGGTATTCTGCGACTTATCTAAAGCTTTTGATTGTGTTGAGCATAATACATTGTTGAGGAAATTACACCATTATGGTATTAGGGGCGTTTCATTAGAACTTATTAAATCTTATTTATCCGGAAGAATCCAAAAGGTAGACGTTAAAGGAAAGAGATCTTCCGGTGTCTTACTTAATATGGGTGTTCCTCAGGGTTCCATATTGGGTCCCTTCTTATTTCTTGTGTATATCAATGATTTACCAAAGTTTATTGAAACCCGTCACGAGGTCGTATTATTCGCTGATGATACATCCTTATTGTTTAAAATTAAACGACAATTGGAAGATTATGACGATGTGAATGATGCTATCTCGCGCGTGGTACATTGGTTTAGTGTTAATAATCTGTTATTAAATAACAAAAAAACAAAATGTATAAAATTTACCACACCTAATGTTAGACAAGTAGACACTAATATCATTGTAAGTGGAGAGACACTGGAGCTTGTTGATTCGACAGTTTTTCTTGGTATAACAGTTGATTCCAGGCTGCAGTGGGGTCCTCACATATGCAAGTTAGCGAATAGACTTAGTTCTGCAGCGTTTGCGGTAAAAAAAATACGAACGTATACTGATGAAGATACGGCACGTCTAGTTTATTTCAGTTATTTTCATAGTGTTATGTCCTATGGCATTTTGCTATGGGGCAATGCTGCCGATGTCGAAACGATTTTCATCCTGCAGAAGAGGGCTATTCGTGCTATTTATAATATGCACCCGAGGGAATCCTTGAGGGACAAGTTTAAGGAAATCAAAATTCTAACTTTAGCGTCCCAATACATTTTTGAAAATTTATTGTACGTGCGTAAAAACATTGTAGAATTCCCCAGAGTCTGCGATTTGCATAATGTGAACACTAGGAACAAACATAGGCTTGCGTTGCCGGCGGCTCGAATTAAGAAAATAAGCAACTCTTTCAGGGGGCTGGGTGTACAGCTTTTCAACAAGATCCCACAAAACGTTCAACTACTACCTGTTCATAGATTTAAGAAAACTGTCAAGGAACGTTTGTGCAACAAGGCATATTATAAAGTTAAGGATTTTTTACTAGATGGCACTACGTGGGAATGAGGCGTTCGCTCCTGGCCTTTTCATTTTTCATTATTATTATTATTTATTTGAATTGTATTTTTTTGACTTGTTTTTTTGTATACTGTAAATATGTTTTCTTGTTTAAAAAAAAAGAAAATAGTTGAGAAAATACAAAAAAAAAAAAAAAAGCCCGCTGAGTTTGTTTCGCCGGTTCTTCTCAGGACTGTGGCTTTTTTTGGAACCGGTGGTAGAGTTAACATTTTCTTTTACATTTTGACATTCAACAAGTGTGTTTTTGATGACATCCAAGTTGAAATAAATGATTTTGAATTTTGAATTTGAATTTGAATTTGAATTCGACACCACAGGAGACCGAAGAGCTGGCAGCTACCTTGGACAAAGAATTAGTCTAGCTATTCAAAGGGGGAACGCTGCCAGTATCTTCGGAACCTTGCCTAAAGGAACTCCTTTTAATAATATATTTTAGTTATTAAATTATTATTTTTATTATTTATTATTTAATATGATTAATATTATTTTAATACATAGTATGTTATACATATTATTCATGGATAGTAGCTGCAATCTGTGGATCTAAAACTGGCACCTGTGACCGAGATGTTGAGAAGTGCGCGTTTGGGATACTATGGACATGTGATGAGACGGAATTTCATTTCTTAAATATGATTTTTTTTTATTTTCTGGGCGCTACGAAATGCCTTTATTCCAGTGAAGTTTCTGCGGTATACAGTAACTTGTGCACCTGCCATTGCTGATGTCCATAAGCAACAGCGACGACTAAGAGTCAGGTGGCTTCTAAGACTCCGAATGAGATTTTTACTGGTGGTAGGACTTCTTGTGAGTCCGCAAAACAGCTTTGCCTATTTCTGCCGTAAAACAGTAATGCGTTTCGGTTTGAAGGGTGGGGCAGCCGTTGTAACTATACTGAGATCTTAGAACTTATATCTCAAGGTTGGTGGCGCATTTACGTTATAGATTTCTATGGGCTCCAGTAACCATTTAACACCAGGTGGGCTGTGAGCTCGTCCACCCATCTAAGCAAAAAAAGTATAAAGACTTGCTTCTCTGAAAAAACAATGCACCGGTTTCAATAGAGGTAAATTCTTTTTTTTAATTACATGTGCCAGCGATTATAGTTCTCGCCTCAAAACAAATCAACGTCACAACAAAGGTTCGATACACGTGCGAATACGTAAAAATCAAACGGCGTGGAGCGCTAACTGCCAGTTAACGATGTTCGTAAATCAATCGGCTTTTTGCAGTTTGGGACGGCTCGATTTGCCATTGTCGAGCGGTGGTGCTCAAACTATCAGGTTATTTTCTTGTATTTCCACGTTTTCGTAAGCAAACGAGAACGTGTTACTTTTTGGAACTAAGTTTCTTATGGGACGATGCGGAGGGGTACCCTAACCGAGAAAAAGCGTCCGTAACGTAAGATTTTTATTAGTAATGCACACAGTGTATGACTTAATTTTGTAATAACGTACAAAAAATAACATTTTTTTTTATCATCCATTGACCACGATTTTATTTCTTTTATATCTTTATACCTTGAATAGAAGTTAAAATTAATATTTTTATAATAAGGAGCTTCGTTCCTATCTGGTGTCCCGCGACGCCACACATCTTTTATTTGTTTTTATAATAAAACAGCTTAAGCTGCCAAACGAAGCTGTGGTTGGTAAGAATGAAATTCCATTTACTACCCGTTAGCATCGGAGATACTTCGTATTTTGATGAGAGGTAAGACATGAAGAAAACAATACAAGAGGAATTACCTAATGAATGAGAGACAACCACAACAGTCCTTTTAAATATAAACAATTTGAGAACCGACAATGAAATCAAACATCCTTTTATCCGAGGCTTTAGATGGTTATTTCGTTTCAATTCAGTTTATTCGTACAGTAAAAGTTTATTGCTATTAATATTTACGTAAGGTAAGTATATGTTTGATACGAACAACACATGAACAGGCTATATTACTGCGAATCCAGTTTTGAAAGGGGGAATATTCGTAAAGCATACCTTATTGCTGATAATAGAGCCTGTACGGGTAGACACCATAACTCTGCCTACTTTTGCTGCGAAGCAATAATACGTTCTGTCTAGAAAATTTTGTTAGCCATTATTTTTCTTATTCTTCTTAGTGTTTTCCCGGTCTAGTGCGAGGGTCCGCTTTCCTACATAAACTTCTCCACTTTGCCCGATCTTCGCCATTCTTCTGGATGAGGCTATTCTCCTCCAATTCCCTTTTTATCACATCCAGTGATTATATTACACAATCGTGACTTTGATCTCACTCATTCGGGGGAATGGTGGCGTTAAAATTATAATGTCTATGGACTTCATAAGCTACTCAGCAGCAAGTCTATCGCGATATCAAGATCTACGCGCTCACAGACAGGCTGATTGAATCGGCAAGACAGTTGCTGATTGAATCTGGCTGAAGAAGGACCCAGTTGAGTTGTTCTGGAGAAGGCTTCTGGGAAGGAAAAAGGGTTTCTTAGAAATCACAAAGGGGTCACGAAGACCCAACGACAAGCAGTCAGTCAGTCATCGGAACTATTCGAAGCGAAACAGCGAAGGATTACCTGAAGCAAAGCGAAAGAAGCGAATTGAGAATTTTAAAAGTGTAGTTAAGTGTTTTAAGTGTTCTAAGTGTTGAATACAGTTTTAAATTGTACTTTGGTTAAATTTTATTTATCCCGAACCCCAGCGCGTAACAATATGAAGGTTACGATGCTCGGAAAATAGTTCGAGAGGACTTCGGTTGTGTAAAAAGTGTTTATTAATCATGTTTACGACTCATAAAATAAACGGGAAAAACAAAATTCTGTGTACACAAAGAGCTCTGCTTGAAGTTTGCAATGCCACGCCCCGCCCGTTCTGCACACGACTTGAAGAATGGCGACACGCCGTGTGCTATCCGTAGTGTGCGACTATGTTGTTGAAGACGACACGAGAACCTTTGTCTCTCTCTCTTTCTCTCTCTTCCCAGCTATTTATCCCACATGGTGGTGGTGTCAGCTTTCCTTACTTTATTTCGCTCTGTCTTCGACATCCTCGTCAGCAACATTGCATTCTCTTTTGTCCTTCAGCACTACATCCTTCCACCTTGTCTTAGGTCTACCTCTAGGTATCCGATCGGGGAGGTTGAGCAGTAGTGCCAAATTTCCGACGAAGTCAGGCGGCTTCCTTTTTACGTGACCATACCATCTCAGCCTACTCTCCTGCATCTTGTCGGCGATGTCCCGTACACCGAGGTTTCCAAGCACGTACTCGTTGCGGATTTTATCGAGCCTAGTCACGCCGCACATCCACCTCAGCATCTTCATTTCAGCAACTTGAATGGTATGCACGTTCCTTTTAATTTACATTTTCATTTTTATCTTCGAATATTAGCGTGAACGTGAAAACAGGATGAACTGGAGCGCAGGACTGTTCTCCGGTGGATTTTTTTGTTGTTGCTTTTATTACTGTGATGGTGGTCGGATAGGATATTAAATCGCTTGATACGTTAACATCTGTCAATAGTAAAAAAAAATTACACATTATTGAAAAGTTTTAGGTGAATTTATAGAAGAAGAAGAGGACAGCAAGACATGGAGAAGCATAGTGTACCGAGTGATCAACATTTCGAGCTAGACATGACCTTCAGCAATAAAGAGGCCGACTTAGAAGAAGAAGAAGAGGAATAGAACATTGTTTTCCTGCGAAAGCAATAAATTTTACGGCCCATTTAGCTTAATCCTCTTTGTAATCGCATCGCCCATTGTCAAATATTACTTTAACATTTGATTGAGGAAAAAATCAAGTCATAGTCCTATTACGCCTGATCTCGATGCGGGAACACTTCGAATAATTGATGAGTGTGATCAAATGATACCCCAAGAACGCACAATTGGGGGTTGCAGTAAATAGGCATGAACCAGTAATAACGTGACGTCGCTAACAACGGGCACGAGTTATTCAAATCAAGCGCAATGCTGTGCACATCGAGGCACGTGGAGGGCGGAGTGTAGATTAGACTTCGCCTGGCACGGACAATTGAATTTTACACAACTTTTGTACAATGTAATTTGTGTAAAAATCGGGAATATTCATGGGAAATGATAAACAGATTTATTCTCACCCGGATATTTTTTATTGCTTAGATGCGTGGACAGTCACAGACATCTAGAACGTAAATGTCGCCACCTATCTTGAGATATCAGTTCTAAGGTCTCAGTATTGTTACAACGGCTGCCCCGCCCTTCAAACCGAAACGCATTAGTACTTCACGGCAGAAATAGGCAAGGTAGTGGTACCTACACGTGCGGACTCTTTTTTTTTTTTTTTTTTTTTTTATTTTTATGATTGAAAGATTACTGGTGGCCCGAAGGCCTTTCCAGTTTCACCAGGACAGGTAGGCGAGCAAAGGCTCAGCCAAGAGGGGTGGGATTTGCTAACAACTGCCCGAGCGCCTCCGAAGGAGACCTAACAACTCAAGAGCAATTGTTTCGCGAATGAATCTACTACCGGATCGGAATCGCGACCCGCTGAGAAGATCCGGCGAGAAACTCAGCGGGCTGATGCATGGGTTAGGTTGCACGTCGACCTCTTTGTCGAGTTCGACGAGTACGGTTACCGGGGTCCCTAAGCCTGCCCCTAGTATTAGAGCTGAAGGCATCTAATGCAAAGGTTATTGGATCTGATGGATCCGTAAGGACGTGTCTAGGGCGTCGACGGTGACTGGCTCCTGCATGATCAGGATTCGGGGAGTAGTCAGCGGCGGCAACGATAAGGCGATTATCATGACGCATAGCCTTATCGAAGTATCGTTCCGACGCTGACTTCATGTATTTCCGAATTGATTCGAGACCCAGGTCGTCGTGTAGGTCAACGTTCCTCACGAACCACGGAGCCCCGACAGCTAACCTGCAAAAGCGGGATTGTAGGGATTGGAGGGTGTCTATGTGTGTGCGGGCCGCGTGAGCGAACACCACACTCGCGTAAGTCATGACGGGCCTTATGCAAGTTTTGTAAAGTGTCACCTTGTTCCGAAGGGACATTTTACTCCGCTTACAGATCATGGGGTAGAGTCTACCGAGAATAAACGCGGCACGGTCACGGACTGATTTTATATGCGGGCGGAATGTCATCGATGCATCCAGGGTAACGCCCAGGTACTTGACCTTCCTGGCCCAGGGTATGGGTTGTCTAAAGAGAGTAATCGGGGGTGTGAGATTCCTCCTAATCCGGGAGGAAATCCGTGTGGAGCTTCCCCTCTGAAATAGCACCGCAGTACTTTTCGCTGGGTTGATGTCTATGCGCCATTTTCGGAACCACTGTCCTAGGGCTAGGGCTGCGCTCTGAAGCTTCTTCGCGATTAGGGACTTATTTCTACTAGAATAGTAAACAGTCGTGTCGTCGGCGAATAAAGCTAAATGGCTCGGCGGCGACCGGGGAATATCGTTGACGAATAAGCTAAATAGGAGGGGTGAGAGGACAGAGCCTTGCGGGACTCCAGCTGTGAGAGGTCGTGGGGAGGAGCGGGTTCCCTCGACTCGATATCGAAAAGAGCGGTTCGACAAGAAGTCTCGTATGATGAGCACGAGACTATCCGGCACGCCCATGTTGAATAGTTTGAAAATCAAACCATTGTGCCAGACTTTGTCGAACGCTTTTGCGACGTCGAAGAAGAGAGCTCCCGTGTATAACGGTTTTGGTCGATTAAGCCCCACAAGAATGTGCTCCGTGAGGCGGTGCACCTGTTGAACGCATGAGTGATTTGTACGGAATCCGAATTGTTCATCGATGAGAATGCCCTTGGATGAGACGAAATCTCTGAGGCGCTTGTAGAGCAGACGCTCATACAGCTTGCCTAGAGACATGAGGAGGCTAATCGGGCGGTAGCTCGTCGGATGATTTTTTGGTTTACCGGGTTTATGTATGCCGATAACGTCCGCTTCTTTCCACACCGCGGGAAAGATACAGTTCGCCATAGCGGCATTGAAAATAGATGCCAACATCACGATGAGTTGGACGGGTAGAAGTTTAATAACGCGGTTAGATATACCGTCGGAACCGGGAGCCTTGCGAGGACGTAGGTCTTTGATCAAGTCTTTAACTTCCATCGGGGTGACGGGTGGTAACGCATCCGAGGGTGGCAAGGAGGCTCTGCGTTCTACCTCACTGTCTACTAATTCTACATGAACAGGGTCCACGGATTGAGTGCTGGGCGTGCACTGGGTTTGCAATGTATCGGCCAGCAGCTCTGCTTTTTCGTCATCATCAAAGGCCGCGAGTCGACCTGAGGGGCCTACGAGAGGGGGCATAGTTACTACCGTATCCGATTTGAGAGTACGAGCTAAGCGGTAGTAAGACCTTTGGGAGGGCGCGAGTCCTTCTAAGAAATCAGACCATCTGGCATCTCGGACTTCGGCGATGCGAGACTTTACGTCGCGTTGTAGGGCACGCATTCGAGTACGATTATCCGCGGTAGGATACCTGTCGTAGGCCCGTATCGAGGCGTTCTTAGCTCTAAGGAGTTCCCTAATATCGTCGGACAATTTGAAGCGGTGAAGGAAGTCCTCCGCTACAACTTGTTTCGATGACCTATCTAATGTCGAGGTGATGTGTGATGTTAAGATGTCTATGGCTTCAGCGGTATCTTGAGGAGACGGGGTAGAGTCCGGGTTAAACGGGAGCGATGGTGGATCAGATTCAGCCAGGCTGATGCCCAGCGTGTGCCAATCCACCACAGTCCTCGTGACGGGAACGGAATCGGGAGCGCGACCGAGCTTCATAACGACGGGACGGTGGTCTGAATCTAACTCTGAAACTACTTCGATCGAGTGTAAGCGCAGAGTTACGTTTTTTAATAACGCTATGTCGAGTATATCCGGGCGATGCGCGATATTTAGCGGGTAGTGAGTCGGGGTTAGCGGAGCGACGATATCGAAGGCGAGATCATCGACTAACGCGTCAAGCCGCCTGCCGTTCGGGGTTGTGGTGTGTGAGTTCCACCTGATGTGTTTACAATTTAGGTCGCCCGCCAGAATGACAGAGCTCCCCATACCGAGCAGCGCCTCGATATCACTGCTTAGAACGATCTTATCCGGTGGAAGATAAACGGACGCGATAACGATCGGCGCGTGTCCCGTCAGTGAGATTCGGCACACTGATGCTTCGATATTAGCGAGCGCGGGAGGATCGAGCGGGACGCAATGCAGGGCTCTTCTATAGTAAATGACGGTACCACCACCACGGGCAGAGAGCCTGTCGTTCCTGACCATGTTGTAGTTCGCGATTTTAGGGTCACGGCGCGCGGGCTTAAGTAGGGTCTCCTGCACTAAAAAGATATCAATTTGATGGTCACGCAAAAAGTCAGAAACCTGATCACGTTGATTTGCGAGACCGTAAGCGTTAAAAAATCCTATCGTTACGGATAGGGGCTTTATTCTACTTATATACGCCATTGATTACCGGCGGAGTGAGGGGAGGACGTACGTATTTAATGACGCGTATACGTCGGCGTATTCTTGCACAACGGCGATAAAGTGTTGTGCAGTGGAGGCAGCGCGAATGGCGTCGCCCAAAGCGTTAACGCGCTCAAAGTTGATCGACTGAAAGAAGTCGATCGCTAAAGCGAGATTGTCGGACGCGGTCGGAGGGCAAGTCGCGGGAGAGGGACGAGTTGCGGGGGCGGGACGAATCGCGGAGGAGGGAGTTGTAACCGTGTTCGTGTACGGCAGCGGTTTCGCCCAAGCCGAGACACTGGGCACCGGCGCCGAAACGAACGCTGGCTTAGCCTGCGACACAGAGGGTGCCGAGGCTTTGATGTCTGGGCCGGAAGCTCGGAGGCGGTTTTGGCGGGCGACGCGGCGATTTATTTTCGGGGCTCGGGGGCATCCGCGGTAATTTGCGGGATGACCCTGTGTACGACACAGGACGCAGCTAGGCGGTTCCGTCGCGGTTTTTTGATCGCGAGTGCAGAGGGCCGTGGCGTGATCTCCTAAACACTTGACGCATCGGGGGCGCGCGTGACAGTTACGGGAAGAGTGCCCGTATAATTGGCAGTTATGGCACTGGCTAGGTGTGCCTTTCTTGTGTGGGGTTTCGACGACGATTCCGGAAAGGCTACAGACCGTTCGGATGTTGAATATTTGCTTACCCTCGGGGGTAGGCTGGAGGGCGACGAGAACCATGTTATATGGCTCCCTTCCGCGTCCTGTGTGCATGCGGTGTACGGAGTTAACCGGTAGGCCTTGTTCGAGAAGGTCGGCCTTGACTAGCTCGGCATCCAACTCTTTAGGGATGCCACGTATGACGGCACGGAGTTCGCGCTCCTCCTGGAGCGTATACGTGTGGAAACTTATACGCTCCTTACGGAGGTAAGAAGAGAGGGCCCTATGGTCGTCGGGTGTTCGAAGCTTAATTTGAATGCCGTTCGCGAGGTTACGGGCATTCGTGAAGTTGATATTTTTGGCCTTAAGGGCCAGGGAAACTCGATCCCAAGCTGCCTTCTCTTGGAGGATTACCGGGGGAGGGGTCGGGGTTTTATTTTGTGCCACCGGACGCGGCGACGGAGTGGCACGGGCTGGAGGCGCAACGGGAGTCTGAGGGCGGGGGCGCGACGCGTTCGCGGCTTTGCTAATTTTAGCGGCCGCGGGAGCTCGAGACTCCGCGGCACGCTTCTTACCCTTTTGTACCAGGGTGAATCCATCCATCGATGAGATGGGAGCGAGGTCGACCTCCATCTCCGAGTCAGAGTCGGAGGACGAGGAGGCGGGCGCAGGTGACCTACGAGCAGGTGTTTTGGAGGGCACGACGGAGGCTGCGGATGATCGCGCTGCTGGAACGGTGGCCACGGCGGACGACGCAGCAGTTTTACTCGCCAGTATAGGCGACGCGGGAACGGCAGGCACGACGGAGGCTGCGGTGCTCGATGCAGAAGCTTTGCACGCAGGTACAGGCGACGCAGGAGCAGCGAGCTCGGCGGAGTCCACGAGAGGGCTCGCGGTGTGATCGGCCTTGAAGGCCAGAAACTCTGAGGCGAGCTGTGGGTGGCGAAGTCGGAGGAATTCCGCGAATACAGCGTCCATGATCGCTGAGTGCCCAGGTGGGGCGGCCCCGGGTCTTGAAAACACTCGCCTTGCGGCGAGGCCCCAACTTCTCGGACCTGAGCGGTTCTATTGAACACAGGTGGCGATGCGGCACGATTACTACAGGACAAAGAAAAAAGACAACAAAACGGAAATAACAAAAAGAAACAGAACAATTAAACACTTCCAGGAAAACAGTTTGTCGGCAGATGTACCACGAACACAGAAACAACAAAAGGAAACAAAACAAATAAAAACTTCCAGGAAGAGCACTTAGTCGGCAGATGTACCACAAACACAGGCCGCGCGAACAATGGCCGGGCTAACAAAAGCCAGGCGAACAAAGACCGGGCGATCGAGTGGTCGATGAGCACGTCCGCACGTGACGGGTGCCTCTATCGGAATGACGTGCGGACTCACAAGAGGTCGTACCACCAGTAATTATGCAAATTATAATTTTGCGGGTTTGATCTTTATTACATGTCTAGCGACCCGCCCTCGCTTCGCTTCGGAAACATTAAAACACACATGAAACAAAAAAAAAAAATAAAAAAAAATTAAAAAATTAGCCTATGTTCATCAGGGACAATGTCGGCTTCTAATGGAAAAAGAATTTTTCAAATCGGTCCAGTAGTTTCGGAGCCTATTCGAAACAAACAAACAAACAAATCTTTCCTCCTTATAATATTAGTATAGATGTTATTCCTTCACCGTTTAAGTCAATCGTGAACATTTGTTGAATACGTATTTCATTAGAAAAATTGGTACCTACCGGCGGGATTCGAGTAACACGCTTCTGCTTAAATACCTTATTTGTAGACGAGCTGTCTGCTTTCAATAACAATAATTGACTTGTCCGAAAGTACAGTTTTTTCATAAAATTGGCTAGAAATTGCTGATAAACAAAAACCGGCATCGTAATCAATAAGTCCGCAAACGTAGAGTACAAATATAAATAATTGTGAATATAAATGAAACAATTGCTTTTCATTAAAGCAAGCGGAGTGTCCGGGGTTGGCCAGTTCAGTAACATCCATATTCTTTATAATTAATATATATTAATTATATATTAATGTATCTTTAGTCTGTTAAACATATATTAAAATATATTTAATCTGTATCGAATACATGATATTTTTTTTATTATTTTAAACAGATATGTTTTGTTATTGTTTTTACAATTATGATTTCATATTGAATACTGCATAGTTAAAAATATGATCTCCACACATGTATGTATGTAGACTAATGTGACGCCGCTTTATAGCATATTTTTTAAATCTAAAAACTTTTTTATTCCTTTGACGTGAACGTTTTCACGGCCTACCTGGTGTTAAGTGGTTACCGAAGCCCATAGACATCTACAATGTAAATGCCGCCACCGATCTTGAGACATGTGACGCTCCAATAAAAAGTTTGTATTACAGTAAATTTAATCATCTTCATTCTCTCTCCCTTCTCCTAGTCACCTGGGGTGAACGCAACATGTATTTTTCTTTCATACTCCTCTATCATATACCATTTCTTCGCTTACTCCCCTCTTACACATATCGTCTTTATTTATTTAATTATTGCTTAGATAAAAGATTACGCAAAATTTTAATTTGCGTAATTACTGGTGGTAGAACCTCTTGTGAGTCCGCACGGGTAGGTACCACCACCCCGCCTATTTCTACCGTGAAGCAGTAATGCGTTGCGGTTAGAAGGGTGGGGTAGCCGTTGTATACATGAGACCTTAGAACTCATATCTTGTAGATGTGTATGGGCTCCGGTAATCACTTAACACCAGGTGGGCCGTGAAGCTCGTCCACCCATGTAAGCAATAAAAAAGGCTAAAACATTGGATGAGATGTAATTAAAATCTGGACTCTGGCCAACGGCCGTATATGTGAGGAATTACAAAAAACTAAAGGCAAGTCCATAATTGTACGAACGTGTACAAGCGTCATAGTCGGGCTTTCAGTCGATCTGACGCTCGAACAGGCACTGCATTAAACGCGGTCTCGTTGCAAGCGATTAGCGATTTAATTATCGGCACCGTTCAGAGTTAACAGAATTGTTTTGTTGTTTACTTTTCTAGCAACTGAAACACAAGTTGCCAATGCAATCAATACATACAAGTAATCTGCAATCTGTTTCTGACGCGACGCAGAAATTTTCAATGATTTGGGGCTTGAGATAATCGTTAAACTGTAGAGTGAAATTATGACCTCATACCTCATAGTGGGTGACGGAGTTAACGTATTGTACACTGGACGGGTCGTGAATTATTTCACCCGTCTCCATAATAAAAGTAATATAAAACTTTATCTATTAGGGAGAGAAGGGGAATATTTTATTGCTTAACTTTGATTTAACTTAACTATGATATTTGATACTCATCGCAATATAATCATAAAAATTTCCAAATCAGTGATCGTCAACACAAATCTTGTCTATTTTACAAGAATTACTTAGTTAAATCGAAAATTTTAACGATTTTGATTAAACGTACGCATTCTTTTACTGGTAGTAGGGTTTTATTGGTTGGTTACCATTTCTGTCTAGTACAGGCGCGATGACAGAATTAGAACTTTGACCTCTTATCGCAATTCCCATTTTGATATCTTTAGATAAGAAAAATAACTAAGCCAACGACTTGAGCTTTGTCATATCAGCATAAAACCCAAAAAATTGCTTGCAAAGATATCTTCTGAGTTGGTCCCTTCATTGCTGAAGGTCGTGTCTAGTTTGGAACGTTGATCACTCCATGCACTAGGTTTAATTAAGGCGAAACGCATTTTTAATCAATGTATTTTTGGGTCTCAAATATTCTGCTACTGCGAATGCTTCAGCTCGGTTTCACAAAGTCGAAGGTGTAGTTGTGTTGCGATAAAAATTATTTAAAATGGTTTTTTTTAGGATTTAAGGTTTCCTGGTGGCCCGGAGGCCTTTCCAGTTTCACTAAGACGTGGGCGAGGAAAGGCTTAGCCAGGAGTGGTGGGAATTGCTAACAGCTGCCAGAGCGCCTCCAAAGGAGTCCTAACCACTCAAGGGCCACTGCTTCGCTAATGAATGTACAACCGGATCGGAATTGCGACCCGCTGAGAAGATTCAGTATTTCAAATGGTTTGTCCCGCTCACCGCTCACAGTGACAACCAGGCTGCACTCGGGCACGATGTGGCGTTAATTTAACGCTAACCGCGGCGGTCGGGCCGGCCGCTATAAGCTAAGTACCCTGGCCTCACGCCAACTCACATATTATGCAAAAACATCACTGGATTCCGAACGTAATACTTAACGGGAATACCTTCGAGGTCCTTTTTAATTTAACATTTCGTTGCTAATTTAATCAGATGTCTTTTGCATATTTTTAATGGTTGCGATATAAACGTTAAAACGATTTAATGGTATATAAACATAGCGCTCAGGAAACACCGAGCTTATTCCGAAATCGTGGCAAAGAAAGCTTTGAAAACGCACTGTAATGAACTCGGATAAATTTGTTGAAACTAAGAGGATACCTTAATTTTCATTCACATTTAAAAAAATATCACTGGTTTACAAAAAATTATCACATTTAAAATCACTGGTGGTAGGACCTCTTGGGAGTCCGCACGGGTAGGTACCACCACCCCGCCTATTTCCGCCGTGAAGCAGTAATGCGTTTCGGATCGAAGGGTGGGGTAGCCGTTGTAACTACACTGAGATCTTAGAACTTATATCTCGAGGTGGGTGGCGCATTTACGTTGTAGAGGTCTATGGGCTCCAGTAACCACTTAACACCAGGTGGGCTGTGAGCTCGTCCATCCATCTAAGCAATAAAAAAAAAACCTGTAATTTAATTTAGAAAATTAGATGGATACTAATTTAGGACTACATTTTTTAGGAATACATTTTGTAAACGGGAAAATGTTGAGATCGACAGTTTGGCGGCTTTTACTGCGAATGAGAGATTTGTCACCAAACGGATGTCATTGCTCGCTTGAAGACGGAGAAGTATGAAATTTCCCACACTTATAGAGAATATAGAGAAGGAGTGCAAAATGTGAATGTGTTTTTAAAATTATGCCTAAAAAATCAACTAAAAATACATTATATCAATAAAAAAAAACATTGCACACACACTACTATGTATTTGACACACACACGCACTATTTGTTTATTGTTAAACTTTTCCTATTGCTTATAATCTGTGGTCAAATTGATAATGGATTAAATATTGTTTGTCTTTATTAATATTTGTCTAAAGTGTGGTCTTGGCGAAATCAGTATAGAAGTTTTTATTTATTTATTTTTATTGCTTAGATGGGTGGACTAGCTCACCGCCCACCTGGTGTTAAGTGGTTACTGGAGCCCATAGACATCCACAACGTAAATGCGCCACCCACCCTGAGATATAAGTTCTAAGGTCTCAAGTTACAACGGCTGCCCCACCCTTCAAACCGAAGCGCATTACTGCTTCACGGCAGAAATAGGCAGGGTGGTGGTACCCACCCGCGCGGACTCACAAGAGGTCCTACCACCAGTAATTACGCAAATTATAATTTTGCGGGTTTCACTTTTATTACACGATGTTATTCCTTCACCGTGGAAATCAATCGTGAACATTTGTTGAGTATGTCGGCGTTACGCCAGGATTTACACACATAAGTTCTTTTACAATGAAAATACAATACAATTCTATAAAACTTTAACATTACTTGTTTACAAAAAAAAGCCACGCCTGAGTTATTCAGTGGTTTTTACACAATTAGCCATTTTGTGATGGTTATAGCAACTACAACTTCTTTTATACAAACAAATGTAATTACTGCGAAACAATTCACAAGACATAGCTTAATATTCAAAATACATATTTTAGTGATTTTACATGACTCACATTTAATTTATTTTACATGAATTACTTATAAGTAATATTAACTAACATTGTTATTATCCAGCCTAATAATAGATGGCGCCAACAACATCGTTGCATAACAATTACAATACTTAATTAAATTATTAGTACTGTTAATTATAATATAAATTATTATTAATATTTATGCTTTATTCATATTTAATCATTTATACAGTCATTTGTGTTTTTAAACAATAATATAAACATTAAACATATTCTGAACATTTTCACATCAAACAGTGTCTGCTAATTATTAATTATGGTAGAATAACAGTTTTGTTGCTAATAATAAATAAATATTAACATATAATAAACTAAACTATATATTATTATGTTAATTATTGCCAACAGTGGCGTTTGCGCCCATAAGTACGTATTTCATTAGGAAAATTGGTACCCGCCTGCGGAATTCGAACACCGGTGCATCGCTCAACACGAATGCTCCGGACGTCTTATCCGTTAGGCCACGACGACTTCAAACAGTATGTGACTTAATAGTATACAAACTTATAATTTCAATTATTTATAGTCGAATTTCGAATACCGGTAGATCACTAGTACCTACAGTTTAATTTTCAACTAAGCAGGTTATAGTTGAAAATTTACTAATTTAATTATTGGAGTATATTTGGCATTTTAAAATATAACAAAGCAGCTTACTGCAGTGTTATCGAGCACAAGAACGCTAGCACCTCCCGGAGGGTGTAAATTAATATCTTGCCGGATATTGAGGCGCCGCGCCACTTCCGCTTCTCCTTACTTCCGGCAAGCGATACGGGTCCTTGACAGGACCAGAATTAGAAATCTCTTGTTCATTAGCTTTTTCCTACCTTGACAGGCTATTTCAACTTCGCCTTGACGTGTAGGTGAGCTCACGGGACTCAAACCGGAAGCGTTGCTAACACTGGCCCTAGCAACAGCAGTGCTTCCCAGAATCTATCACCGGATCGGAAACGCAACCCACTGAAAAGATCCGGCGAGAAACTCAGTGGGCTGTGACTGTGAGTTAATTTACACGTTGAGCCAATGCGTCGCTATGCATTAAATATAGACTAAAATTCTATGTGTGTGTGTCTTTTTCGAGCGTACTGCAGTTATCTTTTTTTTATTGCTATATGAGTGGACAAGCTCACAGCCCACCTGGTGTTAAGTGGTTACTGGAGCCCATAGACATCTACAACGTAAATGCGCCACCCACCTTGAGATATAAGTTCTAAGGCCTCAGTATGGTTACAACGGCTGCCCCACCCTTCGAACCGAAACTCATTACTGCTTCACGGCAGAAATAGGCAGAGTGGTGGTACCTACCCGCACGGACTCACAAGAGGTCCTACCACCAGTAAAACCAGTCTCTGTACACCTGTGCTCTGTGGGCTGACTATACGCAACGCGCATGCAGCGCGATCCGCGTCCAGTCCAATAATGCTTTCAGGGCTGCGTTGGGCTGCCCCGATTCTGTAGCGCCCTCGGGTATGTTTGCAGTGGCTCGTACGGATTGCTTTCATGCGATCATACGCAAGCGTTCACGTACTTACGGATCCATCAGATCCAATAACCTTTGCATTAGGCGCTTTCAACTCTAACACCATGAGTAGGCTTAGGGACCCCGGTAACCGTACTCATCTAACTCGAAAAACAGGTCAACGTTTAACCTAACTCATGCATCAGCTCGCTGAGTTTCTCGACGGATCTTCTCAGCGGGTCGTGATTCCGATCCGGTAGTAGATTCATTCGCGAAGCAATTGCTCTTGAGTTGTTAGGTCTCCTTCGGAGGCGCTCGGGCAGCTGTTAGCAAATCCTACCCCTTCTGACTGAGTCTTTGCTCGCCCACCTGTCCTGGTGAAACTGGAAAGGCACCAGTAACACTGCAATCACAAAAAAACAAAACAAAACGCAAGCGGTGCGCATCCTTGGTACGCAGAGTACGGACCAGCTCCAACACGGTCCTGGCCATGATTCCCGACAGACTGCACTGACCCTATATATGTACAAGATACTGTTGTAGTAAGCATCTATCTCTCGTTAATTTAACACAGTGACTGTTATAGTGGCGGTTGCTCAGTTAAAAATTATTTCATTATTAATTGTATTAGTTCCTTTATTTAATTTAAATTTTATATTAGTAGTTGACAATTTGAATTTCAATAATTTTGATTTGATTTCATTTCATTTCATTTTTGTTTATTTTTAATTTTAATCATTCTGATAAATTGTTATTTCAATTTTATTGTATTTTGATTTAAATATGATGTTTAATTTATAGGCTTAAGTTGCCTGAAATAAACGCACTTCATTTCATTAATTTGATAACGGTAGATAAGCAGACAAATTCACGGATTACCTGGTGTTAAGTGGTTATAGGACCATCGCTCATTTAGTGCAATAAAAACATAGAAAAACCTTCGGAATTGTACATTTGAATGCACTACACCATAACATACTACTTTACTCCATTCAAAAACCAAATTTAAAGTGGATCCCTTCTGGAAAACGTAGCCAAATGCATGTACGAGTAGTTACGGTGATTTATTGCTGTAGTGACATAAATAAAGACCAGAGGACGCGCGCGATCCACATCCACAACGGAATGCAGCCGGCGTCAGTCGACATACTTCGAATTTAATTGAGGGTCCATGGAAAATATACTTTCAATAAAATAAAATTTTTACTGGTGGTAGGACCTCTTGCGAGTCCGCACGGGTAGGTACCACCGCCCCGCCTATTTCTGCCGTAAAGCAGTAATGCGTTTCGGTTTGAAGCGTGGGGCAGCCGTTGTGACTATAGACCTTAGAACTATATCTCAAGGTGTATGGCGCATTTACGTTGTAGATGTCTATGGGCTCCAGTAACCACTTAATACCTGTGAGCTCGTCCACATATCTAAGCAATAAAATAAAATAAAATAAAACTTAATTTAACAAAATAAAGCGAGTATATCATCAATCAAATATGGATTATTCTGATAAGATCGTGATATTTACAGGACCGCATGTGAAGCTTTTATACAATAAGTAACAAAAAGTAACGAACCTCCTCCTTTTATGAAGTAGGTAAAACATATGCCCGTACCTACCCTACTTCAATGTTTTTTTTATTATTTATTATTACCCTTGCATGCAGACGAGAATACGGACCACCTGATGGTGAGTGGTCACTGTCGTCCATGGACTTCAGCAATGCCAGGGGCAGAGCTAAGCCGCTGCCTACCAGAGTAGGCAGTTTGCGAGACGCGTACAATTAAATCAAAATTAATGGTCTAATTTCTAAGTTTTTTACTGGTGGCAGGACCTCTTATGAGTCCGCGCGGGTAGATACCACCACCCTGCCTATATCTACCGTGAAGCAGTAATGCGTTTCGGCTTGAAGGCCCGAAGGGTAGGGCAGCCGTTGTAACTATAGTTGAGACCTTAGAACTTATCTCAAGGTGGGTGGCGCATTTACGTTGTAGATGTCTATGGGCTCCAGTAACCACTTAACACTAGATGGGCTGTGAGCTCGTCCACCAACTTATGCAATAAAAAAATACTCGCATTTATTATTTTAATTTTACAATATCCCGGTGACTTCGGTGTTATTCCGCGATATTTAACTCCAGCTTGAATCTACATCTTGTGCTGATTTGGGCTTAGTGCAGCGAGACGTATCTAGACTGGTTTTTGCTGAAAGCTTCTCGTACATGTCAGAAAACTGTTGCTATTTCTGTTGATTTATATCACTGAACTTGTACCTCGATAACTTATCTATACTAATATTATAAAGCTGAAGAGTTTGTTTGTTTGAACGCGCTAACCTCAGGAACTACTGGTCCGATTTGAAAAATTCTTTCAGTGTTAGATTGCCCATTTATTGAGGAAGGCTATAAGTTAGGCTATAGTATATAACATCACTGTAAAACCAATACAAGTGGAGCACCAATAAAGAATGTTTCAAAATAGGGGTTTAAATAGCTTCTTAACATTCTGTAATTCAAAAATATTTTGGCTTTCTACGTAAATGAAGTGGAGGGTAAAATTTAGCGGTATGCCAAAGTAATTATTCCACGCGGACGGAATCGCGAACAAAAGCTAGTCGTTAATATATGTTTAAAATTTTCGTTTAACCAATAACATTGGTTGGTGGGCGCATGCCAACGAATTTACAAGTCAATTCTAACCATAAGTCGGTCTGTAAGCCACGTAGATTGATCAATTCAAAGGCAAAGCGTGTGCCGCAAATAGCCTATTACGGCTATTAAGTGAAATTATAGTAATTTTAGAGCAATTTCGTTTTTGTCTGATTTAATGAAGTGTGCTTAGAAGAGACTAATGTTTTTATACACCGAGTATTCTTATTTGTGGACAAAAATGAACGGTTTATTTTTGTGTCAGCTTTTTAATTATTTTGTTCCCACAGACACTCGAACTCAAAAACCGCTACGCAACTTAAAATGATATTGAAATTTAAATGAAAAAGTTAAACCGATATTTATAATTGCTTTTGCAACTGACACAAGCACAGTTTGAGTACACCTCAAACCACAAAATTGCTATTCTTTACGAATTGTTGTTAACTGTTCAAAATATACACATTGGGATAATGGGTAAACCTAATGCTAAAAAAATTTTAGACCGACCCGCCATATAGATAAATCGAAAAAACAAAGTTTTTATTTATTGCTTAGATGGGTGGACGAGCTCACAGCCCACCTGGTGTTAACTGGTTACTGGAGCCCATTGAAATCCACAACGTAGATGCGCCACCCACCTTGAGATATTCTAAGGTCTCAAGTATAGTTACAACGGCTGCCCCACCCTTCAAACCGAAACGCATTACTGCTTCACGGCAGTAATAGGCAGGGTGTTGGTACCCAACCGCGCGGACTCAGAAGAGGTCCTACCACCAGTAAATAAACAAAGTTGATAACAAAGACAGACATTGAAAAAAACTATACTGTGCAATATAGAATAAATTTCGGATTGTAGTTTACTATATAAAATTACACGCTGGAGCTCAAGATAAATAAAAACTTTTACTGAAGTTTTGTCTATAAAACTCTATTTAATGATTACAACACTTCACAATCCGCCATACGCTTCTTTCACTTCGCTCCAGGTGATTCGTTCGCTGTTTCGCTTTAAATAGAACTGACTACTAACCGCCTTCATGTCATCTTTTTTTTATGATTGATGGCTTACTGATGGCTCGGAAGCCTTGCCAGTTTCACAAGGACAGGTGGGCGAGCAAGGGCTCAGCCAGAAGGGGCTGGATTTGCTAACAGCTACCCGAGCGCACCCAAGGGAGACCTAACAACTCAAGAGTAGCTACTTCGCAAATGAATGTACTACCGAATCGAAATCGCGACCCGCTGAGAAGATCCAGCGAGAAACCCAACGGGCTGATGTTTAGGTTAGGTTGCACGTCGAACTCGAACGTCGACGAGTACGATTACCGGGGTCTCTACTCCTAGTGTTAAAGCTGAAGGCATCTAATGCAAAACTTATTGGATCTGATGTATCCGCAACGACGTGTCTAAGGCGACGACGGTTACTGGCTCCTACGTGATCAGGATTCGGGGATTCATGTCCTCTCAGCAACGCTGTTACAGTCGAGAAAACAATGACATGTCTACAATTTTCGTGAACATTTCTGACAGTAGTAGTCGTTTCGATATTGGTTTTCGCTATTTGACAATAGATGGCGTTACACGTCTTGAACGTTCCCATCAGTGACAGATGTTTGTATATCCCTGTCTGCTATTTGATGACAGATGGCGTTACTTGTACCGCCACAACATTATTAGCAAGATTAAACAAAAGAACTCGAGTTCGTTGTTCTACATTTTTGAATGAATAAATATGATAAAACTAAAATCGTCGCAACACTTTTCGTCCAGATGTAAACTCGTTGAAAATATGTTTGCAACAGTCGCACAATACATAATAGTTCAGCTGCAGTCGGCCGGTGAGTCAGCGCTCACCTTCACTAACGAATTCATTGTTCCTCTAGCATCCCTTATCCTCCACACGGCAATGTTCGAGTGCTAACTAATTAATATACATGGCTTACGACATGTATCTATAAAATTTTCATCTTATTATTTCAGGTCTGCGCGTCCACTTCAAAGTAAACCTCTTTTGTTATGAAGTCGCTACTAAAGAATTTTTAAGGTTTAAATTTCGAGATGTGCTTAATAACGGAGTCATTGGTGGATGATGTCAAGGTATCTAAATGTTGGGAGTCTTGAACAGAGCGAAGTGGTACTTCACATCCAACCACGCCAGTCGTTCGAGTTGTCGACAGTTGTGTTTTGGAACCTCTGTAACTTTTTTTTATTGCCCTTGTAGGCAGACGAGCATACGTCCCACCTGATGGTGAGTGGTTACCGTCGCCCATGGACTTCATCAATGCCAGGGGCAGACCCAAGCCGCTGCCTGCCGCAGCATTATTTTACTAAGTAAGCAGTAAATTAATGTACATACATACCTGAGATGTATGAAAATTTGATCCTTCTTGGACGATCCAATGATCTTGTATAGATTCAGGAATTAAATTTGTTTTTGAACTTTCGACTATAAAATTGTCTATGCTCAAATATCACAAAGATTATATATTAGAACCAAATTGAAATTATGATAGCTGACCACGTTTTAATACAGTTTTGTAAGATATATAAGTATATTATAGTTATTACTAGGACAGTGCTCCTCGGTACAATGCCACGTCGCCAGCTTTCTAGTTCAATTTGTGCTTCTGATCGCCACCTACTCTCTTGCACTAAGCTGTTTCACGAACCACACTGTGACGATTGTTTTGCAATTGTTTTAATTAATTCATCACATCTTGGTCTTGAAGTTTGATTTTACAAATAAACTAAAACCAGCCTTAACTCTAAAGCTTTATGAGTGTTTTTTTTTCACGGCTTCCGGAGCCAATAAGGATCACAACGCAAATACCACCACATGCCTTTAGACATAAGGTCTGAATCACTCACTATACTTCAAATTGGAAGGGATTAGTGCTTTGCGGTAAAAATAGCCGGGGTTGTGATAGCTAGACGTCAGTCACTCACTAAGCGCCCTACCACCAGCAATTACGCAAATTATAAATTTTGCGGGTTTCATTTTTATTGTACGATGTTTTACGTTCGTTGTGGAGGTCTTTTGTGTGAGCATATGTTAGGTATGTATTTTATTAGGAACAATTGGTACCTACCTACGGAATTTAAACCCAATATTTTTTTTTTATTATATATTATTGCCTTTGTAGGCAGACGAGCGTACGGCCTACCTGATTGTAAGTGGTTACCTTTACCTTCGCCCATGGACTTCAGCAATGCCAGGAGCAGAGCCAAGCCGCTGCCTACCTATACGACCTATATACGAAAGTACACAGATCGCCAAAACCAATAAGGCCACGGCGAATCCAAACGTAAACATTATAAGCTTAAAAACCCAAAACGAAATGAACTCAATTAAAGAAAGAGAGATTTATCAAATGACAAAGCGACTCCGTAAATCCAGTCTCCGTTGGCTCCCTTTAATTACCGCAGCGGGAAAACGACAAGAAAAATTAATTAAAGGACAAAACACGGACATAATTACCTACTTCGCCTGCAAATTGGTTCTTTATTAGGGGGAAACTAAGATCCCATGGAACTGGAGATATTGTTGGCAACCAAGTTTTGATTGGATTTCCTTATGAGGTTTTCGAAGGTAGTTTTGTATCTAATTGATTCAGTTGTCGAGGAGACTTTTTGGCGGGAACGCGCGGAGTGAAGTGGTGTGATTTGTTTTATTTTGTCTAATTAGTGTTTCTTCGGGTTTAAATGTGTAATAATGGTGGTTTATTAACCGTTTAATATCTGTGAAAGTGCACAAATGTGGGAAAATGAAACAAAGCCGCTGGACGTAATTTCTCGGGATCCTCCAAAAAGTCCACTGAAAAAATCTTAGTAAATGACCACCATTTTACTGAGATTAGATTTCATCTCATATCATCTCATTTAATTTCATCCCAGTTGATTAATGTCTCAAATTAATCATTTTCATTTCATTTCACTCCATAATATCATTTTTCTTAAATTAAGAATATACAATAAAATAAGACATGACTTAAAGGTCTCAGTTACCAGGTCATAAAATCTCTTAAAAAAAAAAAACAGTTGTCGATGTTCGCTGGTAAACGAAAAGAGTTTAAACAGTGGATTGCTTTGAACATTTCAAGACCAAAGTAAAATTTAAATAAACTATTGACACATTTCTGAGAAGAACTGCAGTTTGCTTACTAATTCGTATGTGTCTTTCTTATTGTCTTATTGCTTAAATCCATTTGTTCTGGAAACCGATAAATGTACGTACTAGTAGGATTTAACTTGAGCTCTGATGTGGGGGTTGTAGGACTGTGTACTTATTTCGACTTTTTTAACGTTCTCGATAGCGTAAAAGTTAACTTTTTTTTTTTTATTGCTTTGATGTGTGGACGAGCTCACATCCCACCTGGTGTTAAGTGGTTACTGGAGCCCATAGACATCTACAGCGTAAATGCGCCACACATCTTGAGATTTTTTTTATTTTTTTTTATTTTTTTATTTATTTATTACAAAAACATACAATTTTAATCATAATAACAAATATTGAAACGATGTTATCTGCTGTAGTCATAGACTGTTATATAAGTATATATAAGTAAATATGTAGATATAAGTTCTAAGATCTCAGTATAGTTACAACGGCCCCACCCTTCAAACCGAAACGCATTATTGCTTCACGGCAGAAATAGGCGGGGCGGTGGTACCTACCCGTGCGGACTCACAAGAGGTCCTACCACCAGTAACTCAAATTTGAGTGGCGTTGGAATAGCGCCTATAGCGGCAAACGTAGGCAAATGATCCAACTCCATAGAGTTAACTGTTACGCTATCGAAAACGTTAAAAAGCTCGCACTAAGCACACTATTTGTCGCTTAACTCGACAGTAGCTGGACGGTACTTTGGTAAGCAGGTTTTCTCAAATGGCAATACATCTGCTTCTACTTATTGTACGGATGACAACAAAAAAATACCTATAATATTATTTTTTTTCAATTAAACAGTGAGTCAACTATTTTAGAATAAGAAAGTCGACAGATGATACGACCAGAATTAAATCTTCCGGATGATACGAAATTAAACTTTGAAGAAGTGCGACGTTGATTTATGGCTTTGAGCTTGGTTGTTTGATCAAAGAATACGGATAACAGAAATGCCTTCAGTTAATGACGATCTGATTGCATCAGAACTATCGTCTGATAATGTCAAGACCCTTTATGAAGCATTGTATTTTTTTGGTCACCTAATATTAGCCTTATAAGCCTTTATTAGTCTAGATGTGCCTATTGCTTGACACAAAATAGGAAAGCGTTGCGATTAAGAGGGTGCGATAGGTGGTAAGACCTCTTGTGAGTCCGCGCGGGTGGGTACCACCACCCTGCCTATTTCTGCCGTGAAGCAGTAATGCGTTTCGGTTTGAAGGGTGGGGCAGCCGTTGTAACTATACTTGAGACCTTAGAAGTTATGTCTCAAGGTGGGTGGTACATTTACGTCGTAGATGTCTATGGGCTCCAGTGACCACTTAACAACAGGTGGGCTGTGAGGTCGTCCAACCATCTAAGCAATAAGAAAATATATATCTATATAAATCTTAAATTATTACATTATAATGTATGTATGCTAACAAAAAATTAGCTATTTTTCATATCGAAAAAAAATGAATACCAACCAACATATCAATGTCAGTTTCCTTTGATATTTTTTTTAAACCTAATCTGATTGCCTTGAGAGGCTATATCAGCGGAACCTTAACTAGTAGGTGAGCTCACGGGGCTCAAACCTGACGACGTTGCTAACACGAACCCTAGCAAGAGCCGTGCTTCGCCACCGGATCGGAAACGCGACCCACTGAGAAGATCCGGCGAGAAACACAGTGCGCTGTGTCTGAGGGTTAATTTACTGGTCGAGCCCTTCGTCGCAAGCGACAGGTTCGACGAGAACAGTGACCGGTGCTTGAGGTACCTAAAAGCACCATAAGTGGATCGGGAGGATCCAAAATAACGTGTTTAGGGCGACGTCAACTGCTTTCCATTCTTTCCGCAGGATCGGGAATGTAGTTACCGGCGACCACGATGACAGGGTTGTCTTGTCGTGCCGCTTTATCGAAGTGGCGCATCGACGCCGACTGCAGATACTTACTGATGGACTCTAAGTCCAGGTCGTCATGGAGATCGACGTTCCGGCTCCGACAGCTATCCTGCAAAAACGGGATTGAATTACTTGGAATGATTTTAAGTGAGTGCAGGCCGCGTGAGCGAACACTACACTTGCATAGGTCATGACGGGGGGTATGCAAGTTTTGTAGAGTGTCACCTTATTTCTAAGGGTTCCTGTGATAGAGAGGGAACCCGTGCGGATGAGTAGCATCTACCTACCTACTTCGGACGCAAAGCAGTCAAGCACGTTATGACGTCTAGCTGAGCTGCTATCGATATATTGCGACCTTTAACCATAAGCAAAAACTTCGTTGATTTTCGCTTGTCAAAGATGACCGGATTCTACATACATTTATTCTATGACTGTATCACATTGCAATCATTAGCCGAGTCGTAAAACTGAGAAGCTTGAAAACGACTTGTAACTTGATAAATTCTTGGACAGAGAAACAAAAGGTTCGTAGAGACTTTTAAGTCGCCCTTAGTCTCTTCTTTTAGACCGAGTCTCTCTTTGAGTATAATAGTAATAATAGTCAATCTATGTTTTTACTTTAATATTATTATTAGCGTCACAACAAGTGAAACTATTTGCCTGGACATGCTACTAAGCTTTATTTTCATCTAAAGGACGTGATCGCACCAACACCTCGATCCTAAAAGGACTAAATATCTTTCAAAGGTTGTCGCCGACAGTGCAATCCAGGGTTACAGGATTCTTTTTTTTTTTTATTGCCTTTGTAGGCAGACGAGCATACGGCCCACCTGATGGTAAGTTGTCACCGTCGCTCATGGACGTCAGCAAAGCCAGGGGCAGACCCAAGCCGCTGCCTACCATACATTTCGATATTTTGGACACGTATCGCGACGGCCAGCAGAGTCTATCGAGAAACTTGTTGTTCAGGATAGGGTCAATCGTAAGAGATCTCGTGGACGAATCCCCATGCACTGGACTGATCAAGTGAAATACCTTACTGAAACCCCACTTAACGGGTGCGTGCGCCAAGCCTCACTTCGCAAACTATGGAAACAATCTGTCGAGACCTTAATAAACAAGAATTTCACATGACCACAACTGCTCTGCCAAGAGCAACGGACTATGATGAAAAGGACGTGAACTCTCACGGACTTGTACTAGCAAAAGGTGGATAATGTCTGGCTCAATGTTGATACTTCAAACTCACACAGGGCGGTCGCCTGTGAGTGAAAAGCAACCGCTGCCGTGTAATTTCAAATATGTGTCTAGAGGTAAGAGTGCTTAAGATTATAATGGTATGTCCATCTATCAATCTGTAGACGTTGGTATATGCTATTCGAGCTACTACAACTATTTCTGTATGGTAGTATAGTATAAGACGGTATTTTGCCTGTAGCAGTTCCAACATTATCACAATTTACTTATACAAGTCTTTCTAAGATGTTGCAGCAATTCAAAAAATAACTTGAAGCAAAATTACAATCAACTCATTGTCTCGCTTTCTCATCTCAATTCGAGATGTGATTTACACGCTTTCTTTGCTTTCATCCGTATCTGAGTGTACGAATGAATGAATGAAATAACAAAGTAACGCGAGTCGGATCTGTACCAGCATCCTACTTATTTCTACCGCAATGCATATGCTCCAGTTTCAAACTAGGATTTCGACTTTCGGTCTTAAAAGAAACACTTGACCGTTATTAGTGGTCGTTGGGTGTTAGCTCGTGTTAAGTTCATAAGATATATTTTAAAAAAATCCCAAAAATATTCTATAGTAGATCGATGGCTTGTACCATTATACTTGTTTAGTGGACGAATTGTATAGTTATTATTGTTACGCCGGTGAGAGCAACGCCATCTATTGTCGAATGGCAGAAGCGAATATCAAAGCTACACAACC
This sequence comes from Bombyx mandarina, assembly GCF_030267445.1. Classification (NCBI taxonomy): domain Eukaryota; kingdom Metazoa; phylum Arthropoda; class Insecta; order Lepidoptera; family Bombycidae; genus Bombyx; species Bombyx mandarina. The sequence continues at coordinate 965,113 of NC_143223.1, read as the reverse complement.
TGTCAGGAATGTTCTCGATAATTGTGGAGATGTCGTATCGAATAGTCGAAGTTTATAGAAAAGCGTTACAGAGATGACGAAGTAATCGGATCTACTCGAAGTGAAACAGCTAACGGATCACCTGAAACGAAGCGGAGGAAGTGAATTGAGAATTTTAAAGTGTTCGTTAAGTGTTTTAAGTTAAATAAAATTCTAATTTGTACTTCGGTAGAATTTTTGTTTATCCCGAACCGCAGCGCGTAACACTGTTATATTATAATTGTATATGTTTTTAATATATTTAAATAGAATTATCTGAAATCTTATCTGAAAATTTTCTATTTTACTTTTAATATAAAACAATCCTTTACCTTCATCAGCTGTAAATATATGAACCATACAATCAGTTCGTAAGTGAAAATCCATGTTAAACTTATTAATCCATAAAATAACAGGGTCCAGTCATTCTGTGCGAGGGTAATGGCCGAGTCGCGTGCACCAGCTGTGCTCTCCCACGGCGCTGATGAAAATCAAATTATTTCGGCGCTTAAATACACCGCTGTAGTACAGAGGAGTATGCTTTATGAGGTCATAATATATTTTCATAATTTTCAACGACACCAGATGTGCTTGTAACGCATCCGGGACATCAGCAATGCTAGTGGTGTACTCATCTCAATGCTTCGTAAAAAAAAATTGAAGCCAGATACGTTATAGACCAGAGTCTATAACGTATCTGGCTTCAATTTTTTTTTCCCCATAGGGAACACTGAAAAAGGAAAGGTTCCTTCCACGAATTTAGTAGCACCTAGAATGCTCGAAAAGTACAACGCCATCTATTGTCACATAGCGGAAACACTATACTAGAAATGTGTGAAATATTCTCGATCATTCTAGGGATGTGTTATCGGCTATAAAAAGGTTGTAGAGATGGCACGCAGTCAGTTAGTAATCGGAACTACTCGAAGCGAAACAGCGAACGGATCACTTGAAGCGAAGCGGAAGAAGCGAATTGAGAATTTTAAAGTGTTTGTTGAGTATTTCTTGAGTGATTTAAGTGTTGAATACAGTGTTAACTTGTACTTTGGTGGAACTTTTTATTTATCCCGACCCCAGCGCGTAACAGTATTAACCCGTGTACATGCCAGAGCGTAACTGTAACGCATTGAAATAGAATCGAAAAATGATTAAGGTTTTGGCAAGATTATATCACTTCGTTTCATTTTATTGAATTCCCTCAACATTTTTCTTAAAAGGTATTTGATCGGCGCATCCTAAATGTTGGTCGCGCTTTTGTTTCGATCCTACAAGCGTAGGGCCACAAGAATAGCGGTGGATCAGCATTATTAGTATTAAATACGTATTTAGTTACAAAACGGTTGGCGGCGGCTTGGTTCTGCCTCTGGCATTGCTAACGCCCATGGGCGACGGGAACCACACACAACCAGGTGGGCTGTATACACGTCTGCCTATAAGGGCAATAAAAAAATGTAATTTTCTCCCGGATTTGAACTTCGACATAGCCGAATCGCTCGATATGAGTACTCTGGGCTATTTATTCTTAAACCACGAAGACTTCCACGATCAAGGAATAATATCGTGTCGTTAAATAAATGTATGTATTTTGTTAAGGCTATACACTTTAGTACCATTATATTACCGATCTCTGATTTCATAGGTATACAATAGCACCATCAGATTGTGTTTGAAGATACGACTTTAGGTATATAAACATTAATGGACATCGTGGCCGTGTTCACAAGCCAAATGAGACCTGGGTTCGTCTACAAAAGCGGTCACCGCCAGCCTGGAACGCATGGATGCGAATGAAAACTTTAGAAGAAGAAAAAATAGAAACTCTTGTATGGACACACGTCTTCAATATAATTACTCCATGTTCGGAACGCCCGTATAAAGTTTAATTGCAAAGCAACAATTGTCATATATATTTTTATAATTTTTTATTTTTTTTATCTTTGGTTACCAATAGCTGTCAGTTACGAGAGTGTGTGTATCTTTTTTTTTATTGTAAAATTTTCTTCAAATCCCAAAATATTAACAATCTGCTACATTCCATCCACTGTTAACAATCTGCTACACTTCACACAGTGGCCTTGAGAAAGATATTTGGTATTCAAAGCTTATATATAGCCCACCTAACGATAAGCAGTCACGTTCTCTCATGGAGCTCAGCAAAGCTAAAGCTACAGCCGAACCGCTACCTACTATAAATGTCTCATGTGAGTTCCCTCTTAATTTTAAGGAGAGCTGTAGCTTGGAGACATTTAATATAAAAAACTCACACACATAAAATTGAGGGAAACGCTATTTTAGTGGACGCAAAATAAAAGCCTGCAACTAAATTTGCTTAAAGACGGGCACAAACCGTGGGCTGGATGCGGGCCAACTTCGCTCCGAATAAAGATATCCAAATCCAACGGGGGATTCGGCGAGATTAAACTATCTTATCTGCTTTTAAAAATTACCGACGTACGTGGCTTTGTTAGGAATACATTAAAGTATTTTACATAGACGAAGAAGAAAACTTTGAAATGTGGTGGTAGGAGCTCTTGTGAGTCCGCGCGGGTTGGTACCACCCTGCCTATTTCTGCCCTGAAGTAGTAATGCGTTTCGGTTTGAAGGGTGGGGCAGCCGTTGTAACTATACTTGAGACCTTAGAACTTATATCGCAAGGTGGGTGGCGCATTTACGTTGTGGATGTCTATGGGCTCCAGTAACCACTTAACACCAGGTGGATTGTGAGCTCGTCCACCTACCTAAGCAATAAAAAAAACGAGGAAGAAAACTTTGAAATGTAATTAAAAATTAAAAAGAAAAACGAAATCATGGGTTGTAAATCGACTCTTTCGGAACTCTTCAATGTCTAAATCGTTTCTTTGGGAATTCTTCGATGTCTAAACATGGATGGCAGTATTTATGTTTCATAATCTATGGGATCTTGCGAATAGAATTGAGTGTGACCTGTCAAGGTGATTTTGCTGACCTTTCGTCCATGACGGTGACATCTACCTGGACATGGTCACAAAACAAGCATTTAAAAATCAGCATTTCTCGTGCTACTCATTATCATTGTTAATTCCTCATCTTAAACCACACAAGGTGTAGGCGCATAATACGGCTTACGTCCAGTAGCTATTAACTTATTCTAAATTTTGCAGGATAATATTCCTATATCTTCTTCTGAGTCAGTCTTTTCATTGCTGAAGGTCGGGTCTAGCTTGAAGTGTTGATCACTCGACTATGCTTCTCTACGTCCTCCTGTCCTCGGCGGACTTTAAGGCCTCGGTTATTGGCAGGCCAGTGATTGTCTTTACCAGATCTGACCAGCGGGTAGACGTGCGTACGCGTGATCTTCTCCCGTCAACTTGACCTACCATCAGCTTCCATCTACCATCAGCTACCATCAGCTTCTCTAAGCTATCGGGGAATCTGCAAGCGATGTGACCGAAGTACGTGAGAATGTACCGGAAGCAGATAGCGGACATCGCTATGGTTAATAAGAGTTAATAGTAGTGGAATGTATACTATGCTTGTTTGAGATGTCCTCTTTATCTCTCTTTCTCTCTCCTTTTTATCATCGCATCTCCCGCCATCGGAGCAGAGTTCATCCATATTATCTGGAACCGCTGTGTTCATCAACAGTGCGTTTCTATAGATTTTTTACCATCCGGCTATGGAATGAGCTCCCCTCCACGGTGTTTCTCGAGCGCTATGACATGTCCTTCTTCAAAAGAGGCTTATGGAGAGTATTAAGCGGTAGGCAGCGGCTTGGCTCTGCCCCTGGTGTTGCTGAAGTCCATGGGCGACGGTAACCACTCACCGGTGGGCTGCAATTATCGTCTGCCTACAAGGGCAATAAAAAAAAGCAAATGCCATGCAACAGATTAATAAAATGAAATAACACGCCCAAAATAAATTAAATCCAATTACATAAATTCCCTGAGCCTGTTAACATAATAAAGTTATCTGTTTACAAGCATGTAATTAAAGTTGGAACAAATTTCTAATTACAAAGAGCACATTACGTACGTCTCAGTACGCGTAGCACCAAGAACGCAGACAATTCTCCTCGGTTTGTTAGCCAAGCTCAACAAGTGATACCGATAGGAATTCTACTCTCTACAGTCTCAGCTTATACTATACTATATTTCAGGGATTAATAAGGTTTTTTTTTATTGCTTAGACCAGCGACCGGCCCTCGCTTCGCTTCGGAAACTGTAACTTATTATTGATTTCTCCAATATTTAATGGATTATACATATAAACCTTCCTCTTCAAGCACTCTATCTATTAAAAAAAACCGCATCAAAATCCGTTGCGTAGTTTTAAAGATTTAAGCATACATAAGGACAGACAGATATAGGGACAGAGAAAGCGACTTTGTTTTATACTATGTAGTGATGAGTGGACGAGCTCACAGCCCACCCGGTGCCAAGTGGCTACTGGAGCCCATAGACATCCATAACGTAAATGCGCCACTCACCTTGAGATATAAGTTCTAAGGTTTCAACTATAGTTACAATGGCTGCCCCACCCTTCAAACCGAAACGCATTACTGTTTCACGGCACGGTTCTTACGCGGGATCGTGTGCACTTACTAGTATATAAAAATATGTATGGTGTCGTGGGACACTGGATAGGAATGAAGTTCCTTATTATAAAAATATTAATTTTAAGTTCTATTCGAGGTATAAAGAAAATAAAATTGGAGGTTTCGCAACAACCCACGGTCATTCGGTAGCATGCGAACTTATTGTGGTACACTTCATTCACGGTTGTTTGCATAAGAGTTAGTGTATTGCGCAAACGAACGCTCTGAGATCGTGGTCAATGAATGATAAAAAAATAGCTTATTTTTTGTACGTTATTACAAAGTTAAGTCGTACACTGTGTGCATTACTAATAAAAAATCTTACGTTACGGACGTTTTTTCCCGGTTAGGGTACTCCTCCGCATCGTCCCATAAGGAACTTCGTTCCAATAATTATAAAAATGTAACAACGAGACAGAAATAAGTTAGGTATTTGGACAATCCCACATCTGTCAAAGTATCAAAACAATGCATCGTATGTCGATAGCAAAAGAATATTAAATAACAACATATTCCCTTATCCATCAGGTTGAATGACAATGTAAATAAAAGCAATGATTCCATGGAAAGAGTACGAAAAAAAATCAGCTCAAATTACTTCCTAAATTCTTCACACGCTTCCTTCTAATATATAAATACGATTTTATGCCTTAAATAATAAGCTTTAAGATTCACATTGGCGGTAAACTTCGAAAGAAATTCAGATGAAGACTTAGTAACACAACAATCTGAAATTCCAAAATTCTATGAATAAGAAACACTTAAGTATAGGGCTGATGGAAAATGTAATATTTAAATAGTTCCTTTGAAGTTGCTTTGACGGTTTTGTTCATTATGGGTTATCTTATTGTGTGGTAGGGTCACACGTAGATTGATATCTCTATTAGAGGCGTCCTGGTCCGAAGGGTGGGAGTCCTTATTCAAATTTTTTTAATATTTCGATGTCATATGTTAAGGTTCAACCCGCAAAATTATAATTTACGTAATCACTGGTGGTAGGACGTATTGTGAGTCCGCGTGGGTAGATACCACCACCCTTCCTATTTCTGCCGAGAAGCAGTAATGCGTTTCGGTTTGAAGGGTGGGGCAGCCGTTGTAATGATAAAACCTTAGAACTCATGTCTTGAGGTAGGTGGTGGCATTTACGTTGTAGATGTCTATGGGCTTCAGTAACCACTTAACATCAGGTGAGCTGCGAGCTCGTCCAACAACCTAAGCAATAAAAAAACAGTAAAAAAAAGGTATTCACATTGTGAGTTATATGGGCTCCATTGATTAACTTAATTGCCATTTGACGCAGCGGTAATTCTACAAATTAAAAATGAGGAGTAGAGACTTCTTAGTTGCAATACTACTGAGTTAGTCCTTCCCATAAGTTGTATAGTTCAACCATTGTACATACTTTTTTAGTCGCATTAAATCGAACCACCATTAAGTTCGGTCACCACATGGAGAAAAAGAAAATTTATTAAATACTAGCTGACCCGGCAGACTTCGTAGTGCCTCAATCGATAAATAAAAGAGCTAAGCTTTTGTATAAAATAAACTTAAAACAAACAAAAGGAATCCGTCTTACGGGGGACACTTTAAAGGAAAGGTTGTTATTTTTATTTAATTCCGAGCATTTTCATATTTATCTACCTTTTAAACCTTCTCTGGACTTCCACAAATAATTCAAGACCAAAATTAGCCAAATCGGTCCAGCCGTTCTCGAGTTTTAGCGAGACTAACGAACAGCAATTCATTTTTATATATATAGATAATACTGTATTCTTCGATTTTCACGACTTGTAGACAAATTAAAAAAACTTCTACGATTTAATACCGACTGTATTGATAAAGCAGTTTCACGTCGGGATCTTGGAACTTACTTGTTTTTGCGATTTCATTTTTGGATTTTTCCAAAACTTTACAATGGTTGGAACCAATGTCTAAAGCATATTGACCAACTGTCGACTTGTGCTCCTTAACTCTTAAGCCGGAATGTGTTTTAATCAATTATCTTCGTTTATTCTCCAAGTGGGAGCCCTGGTTAAATGGCTCATGGCCGGGAGGGGCGACGTCGATGCTCCTCAAAACGTAATGCATTATTTATAAACTTATTCCTACACGTAAATCGAGAGAATGCTTTTTCAATTTCTTATTTACTGAGTTTATTTCCGTTATATTTCTCAGAAGTGTTTTTACTCCGTTCTTTCTACGAATGTTAGTAATCATTAAAAGCTTATTATTATCGCCGAGGAACAGCAACGTAATTTGCGACCTAAATAAATTTAATCACCATTTTTAGAGGTAAAGCATTTCAACAATGAAAAATCAGGTTACAATAGACATATCTTCAGAATATGGTATCAAAATGTCTTAAGAATAGGCGTCAGTCTTCTAAGATTCCGATTTCTGATCGAGAATATCTAGATAGTAATACTGATAAATAAGTATTATCTATTGCCATTGTAAGCCATCGACGAGTATACGGCCCATGTGACGGTAAGTAGTCAACATCGCTTAGATATCAGCAATGCCGCTATCTACTTGGTTGTTTATTATATTTTAAACAAAGATAGCATTAATATTTATATACCTAAGTCCATAATTTGTTGAGCATGTTGAATGCAGGAATGGAGAAACGGAAAGCTTGAACGTCCTATTAACATAGCTAAAGAACGTTTCAAATAACGAATGATTAGTGTAATTTCTGTCAGTCTGTAATAAATAAATATAATAATATGTATATGGCGTCACGCAACGATCCATATATGTGTCTGCCTGTTTAAATCAATAAAACTATACATCAACCTTTATTTATTGTTGTCAAAAATATTTTTTAACTAGCGACCCGCCCTCGCTTCGCTTCGGAAACATTAAAACACACATGAAACCAAAAATATAAAATAAAAAAAAATAAAAATAAGTAGCCTATTTTCATCAGGAACAATGTCGGCTTCTAATGGAAAAAGAATTTTTCAAATCGGTCCAGTAGTTTCGGAGCCTATTCGAAACAAACAAACAAACAAATCTTTCCTCTTTATAATATTAGTATAGACAATGCGACAGTAATAATATTTGATTATGATCGATAATAATAAAGAATAAGCAATCGATTAATATGACAACTGACAAGTCTGTCATTACCATAATGTACATTTGAACGCGGCGACATCGAAATAAATAATGTAAAGGGTTTCTTTTGTTAAAATATGGCTTTGCTTATAGAAAAGGGTAACGCATTGTCATTGGAATTTCGAATGTTTTTTATTTTATTTTTATTGCCCTTGTAGGCAGACGAGCATACGGCCCACCTGATGGTGAGTGGTTACCGTCGCCCATGGACTTCAGCAATGCCAGGGGCAGAGCCAAGCCGCTGCCTACCGAAAATATGTACTTGTATAATCAAAATCAAAGATTCTGTCAGGTATATAATGTAATGATGACACCGGATGATAGATCTGGCTATTAGATTTTTTAGCAGTCCAAGCAGCTCACGACGTTCTTACGAGTTTTTTCAAATGGCGTACTGTGAACACGCATGGAAAGGTAACACAATCCCGCCTATTTCTATAAAGAGCTAATCATATAATTATTTCAGTTTTAAGGTCAGTTTTAAGGTCTTGTCATTATGAAATACATTTTTTTAATTTCCTAGCTGACCCGGCAGACTTCGTAGTGCCTCAATAGATAATTAAAAGACCTAAGCTTTTGTGAAAATAAACTTAAAACAAACAAAAGAAATCCGTCCGACGGGGGACACATCAAAGGAAAAACAAAATTGTTATTTTTGTTTCATTCCGAGCATTTTATATTTATCTACCTTTTAAACTTTCTCTGGAATTCCACAAATAATTTAAGACCAAAATTAGCCAAATCGGTCCAGCCGTTCTCGAGTTTTAGCGAGACTAACGAACAACAATTCATTTATATATATATATATATATTGCTTAGATGGGCGTACGAGCTCACGGCTCACCCGGTGTTAAGTTATTACCGGAGGCCAACTTAAATACCCCCACCCACCTTGAGACATGAGTTCTAAGTTTTCACTTTTTAACAGTACAACGGCTGCCCCGCCCTTCAAACCGAAGCGCATTACTGCTTCAGGGTAGAAATAGGCAGGCTGGTGGTACCTATCTGTGCGGACTCACAAGATGTCCTACTACTAGTAATAAAACTAAGATTTGTATGAATGTATTAAGTTAGCCCTAGGCGCGAATACCTCGCAGGTGATTCGCCTGCCTGCCTGAAATAATGGTATTTATTCCGTGACGACCTTTTAGTGGGATGGTATTAGCTGAATCCTACAGCTTGTGCACTTAACGAGGTTTTGCAGTGACGAAATGGTGATCATCCAGAATCCTCACTCCACTCCACGTATCATAGGATAATACCGGCCAGACCAAACCAAATTCACGAATACTCCATGTTTCTGATGAACGAATCTTTAACAAGATCTCCATATCAGTATTTCAATAATACTACATTACCTAAATCCACTCTCACGTCTCGCGAGACCCTTCCGAAATAACATAGCCGAATGTGTTGCTCACTGTATTGATGCATATTGTAATTACGCGACGTCACGTTAATATTCATAGGCAAATACTATAATTGTTTTAGATGCAGAGCTATCACTATTGGAGCCGACAGGAATATAAATGATATAAGCCAGATTTGAAGTCGTCGTAGCCTAAAGGATAAGACGTCCGGTGCATTCGTATGTAGCGATGCAACGGTGTTCGAACCCCGCAGGCGGGTACTAATTTATCCAATCAAATACGTACTTAACAATTGTTGACTTCCACGGTGAAGGAATAACATCGTGCAATAAAAATCAAACCCGCGAAATTATAATCACCGTTCACTTGTTGAAAGCACTGTATGAGCATTGTATGAGATCCCATGGCCTTGTGTAAGTGAAGTATGTAAGTACATAGTTGGTTTGCGATGTACACCGTGACATCCTTTGGGAAATTTAACTATCGATCTTTGAGAACACTATTTTACACTGTTCGTATTGAATTCCAAAACATAATAAATTTTGATAATAATATTATAATAAAGGTCATAATTTTTTGGTTGATACATACGTGTAATAAATTGTGGGCAGATAAGATTACTTAGCTGAGTTTCTCGCCGGATCTTCTCTGTGGGTCGCAATTCCGATCCGGTGGTCAATTCTGTGAAGTACTGCTTTTGCTAGGGCTAGTGTTAGCAAACTCTCTCAGGCTGAGCCCATGGGTTCACCTGGGAGTGTTCGGAGGAATTGTTCGAAATGATACCGGCATCTCATTTTTACCATCACACCGCCCGCCACCGGAGTAGAGTTCATCCATACTACCTGGAGCCACTGCGGTCATCCACAGTGCGTTTCCAGAGGTACTTTTTGCCACGTACCATCCGGCTATGGAACGAGCCCCCCTCCATGGTGTTTCCCGAGCGCTATGACATGTCCTTCTTCAAACGAGGCTTGTGGAGATTATTAAGCGGTAGGCTTGGCTCTGCATTGCTAAAGTCCATGGGCGACGGCAACCACTCACCATAAGGCGGGCCGTATGCTCGTCTGCCTACAAGGGCAAAAAAAAGCCGTCTTGGCGTAGCTGGAATGGCCTATTAGGCTACCTAACCTAAACCTGAAACCTAGCAGCTTAAGTCGAGTTACGAGATCCACTCTCGAGAAGTCTCAGATGTTTATTATAAAGCAGCCGGCTTCATGTGTAAGTCTTCTTCATCGAAACTTCAATACTTTAGCTTCCAGTTACAGGGAGTGGATTAAGTCTATGAATTGGATGAAATTAATCTTGATTGGTCGTTAGATCGTCTAGATTTACAAAGCGAGCCGGTGTTAATTTCAATATAAACGACGGCTTCTTTTGTTTCGTCATTTCTATGAGACTTGTTTCTGTGGCGTTGATGATTTCGGAAACAACTTTCAACCAACACGTCACTAGTCACCGGAGTGAAGATTTACCCAAATCGCTATATTAATGAACAATTCGTTTTTCTTCTTTTTTTTTTAGCTTAGATGGGTGGACGAGCTCACAGCCCACCTGGTGTTAAATGGTTACTGGAGCCCATAGACATCTACGACGTAACTGCGCCATCCACCTTGAGATATAAGTTCTAAAGTCTTAAGTATAGTTACAGCGGCTGCCCCACCCTTCAAACCGAAACGCATTACTGCTTCACGGTAGAAATAGGCGCGGTGGTGGTATCTACCCGCGCGCACTCACAAGAGGTCCTACCACCAGTAAAAATTCCAGATATAGTTTTTGCCGCGTTACAACTCTGAAACGAACCTACCCGATGTTTCAACTTACAAACGAGATTTGAAAAGAGTCCTTAAAAGTCAAAACGCAGGATTCACTTTTCTCGGGTCTATTAGCAACGTCTAGTTAACAGTTCAATTGCCAACGAAAACGATTTAAAAAAAAAGGTTTATTTTATTTCGCCGCCTCCACTACTCAGCGAATTAAAACCTGAACTGCAACTAAAAGTATTCTTTCAGAGCGAGTATTAATTAGTCGTTAAGTAAATTACTAAACTTTGGAGCTATGCTTTTAATGACTTCGATGTTTTAAGAAACGGGCCACTAATTACTGGAGCGTTTTATTACGTAAGAAAACAGCACGCCCGGTATGGAAATGATCGTCTTGGGAGCCTCCGCGTTGAGTCGAGGAGTCAGTAGCGCGGCGAATATCTTTTATTGGCTGGAGACCGTTTTGTTCGCATTTGAAAGCACCGTTCATATTGCTTTCGTACGCAAATAACACAACTCGTCTTATAGTGAGTATTATCATCGTCCATGCACATCAGCTGTGGTAGTCTGGCGCTGACAACTGTCATAGTTCAGGAAGTAACAAACACAGATGATACGTAGCTAAACATTTCCACCTCCTTTCCTCTTTCGTTCCGTATAAACAAACCCGATTCTTTAGCACGTTTTCTTTTATTTAAAATCAGCGATACCTCGTTACGCCATTAGCGGAGCCGGGCCTCGCTCGGAACCCGAACTTCATACATATGTATGGAATTATGTCACGTCTCCCACATATCTTACATTAAATGGCGCGCAGCTCTCGTGTGGAACTTTTAAAATCGTGTTTCAATTTATTTATCAATGTTTCGTAAGATTTTTTTTGAAATTCTGAATAAGCAGTGTTTCCGAAGGATTTGTTTTTTGGAACGAAGTTCTTTATGAGACGATGCGGAGGGGTACCCTAACCGGGAAAAAACGTCCGTAACGTAAGATTTTTATTAGTAATGCACACAGTGTGCGACTTAACTTTGTAATAACGTACAAATTAGTATTGCACACAGTGTACGACGTAACTTTGTAATAACGTACAAAAAATAACATATTTTTTTATCATTCATTGACCACGATCTCAGAGCGTTCGTTTGCGCAATACACTAACTGTTATGCAAACAACCGTGAATGAAGTGTACCACAATAAGTTCGCATGTTACCGAATGACCGTGGGTTGTTGCGAAACCTCCAGTTTTATTTTCTTTATACCCCGAATAGAACTTAAAATTAATATTTTTATAATAAGGAACTTCGTTCCTACCCGGTGTCCCACGACACCACACATCTTTTATTTGATTTACAATGTGATTGATGTTATGCTTTCCGATACAAACGATAAGGCAATTGTAACAAAATTTAATTGAAATTCGACCTCATTTCTAAAACTGTGTAGTGGTATTAACGTTGTGGTCTATGGACTCCAGTAACCATTTCATATCAAGCGCCCTGTGAGCTAGTCTACCCACTAAGGCAATAGTAAAATTGAATAAAGATGTTCTTAATATCAAAACAAAGCCAATACTTAAAGTCAATTAGTACAAAAAAATGTTTTTAAATTAACTGTAACAGGTATCCGTCGTTTTAAAGTGTTCTGAATGTCGACCCGCGAACAAGATTGAAGAAGGAAATTGAAACCTCTTGTTATTTATTTGTTTTATATTTATTTACGAGACCAGCCCGAGATCGTATCCCCTCATGAAAACACCAACAAAAATAACTTTTAGCCGCCTGAAAATAAAGCAGACTTTCGCATTCGTAAATATTGAGAGATACGACTCTTTAGTTGCGTCACGTGATTTATTTATCTTCAGCCTTCAGACTTCTTTGCAAACGAGAGGGGATTGTTTGAGCGTAAGTGTCGAGATAAAGTAGATGGGGTTGCACGTTTCAAAATTTTACTCGCTTTTAGGGAGAATCTAAAGTTTTATTAAATTTTAAGGAGGTTAATCTTAGACCGCGAGATCTTGTATGATAGCACTTAACCAGGGGAACCTGGTATAGAACAATAGAAAAAAACTGAAATATTAATGCTCAAAGTATCTTCAAGAAATTAAGACAATAAAATCAAGAATGAATATCTCTTTCGGTTATTCCCCAACGCTATGACTTATCCTTCTTCTAATAAGGTTTAAAAACAATATTAAAATTAATCGGCGGTTTGGCTGTAGCCCGTAGTTTTGTTAATGTCCAAGAGTAGCCTTAGACTTTACGATCAAATGGGATGTAGTGCTTCCCTGTGAGAGAGAGAGAGAGAGAGGGTATTTTTTATTGTACTGCAAAAAAAACAATACGAAACATTAAATACAAAAAAAAGTACAATTGACGTTCTTATCGCTAAGAGCGATCTATTCCAGACAACAATCAGGTGTACAAGAATCATTTGGAAACGAATTTCACGCGGTGTACCAGTCCAGTGAAATAATATACACGTACACACACACACACATACATATATGTGCACATACATATACATGTAATACACAAATACAAACACCCAATGTAATATAATAATACCTTTGCTTCTATACACATAAATAAGAATAAGCAATTTTAAACAAAACATACTTAAATACCTTTGAAACATAAATATACAATTGAAGTAAATACCAATTTCAGACTCTACCTTATCACAAATTAAACTGGCTGACAGCTAATTGTTTAAAAAATGGTCCTTAATGAGGCGTTTGAACGAATTTAATATTTCAGCATGTCGTATACGTACCGGGAGAGCATTCCACAAACGAATAGCTTGAACGGTGAAGGAATGGTCGTAAAACCATGTCGAATGCTCTGGTATCATGGATATACTCAAAGAGTCTTTTCAGATAAGAAGGAGAGGAATGATTAAAGAAAACGGTATGATGGAAATGAAAAAGAACGGGGGTAGTTGCTTATTATTGCCTTGAAACAATCACGCCGTACAGCTTGGAGGTTGGAATAGCATTAAAACTAAAATTTCAACATCACGTCTCTAGATGTTGGGTGGAATCCATGGTGTGTTGTCTACGGGATCTATTAACCAATTTATCCTGTTTCCTCCTAATTTCCTCCTCTATAGTATCCACCAGGCTAGTTGTGAGCTAGTCCGTTCATCATCATCTCAGCCTGTCCACTATCCACTGCTGGACATAGGCCTCTCCAATCGATCTCCAGTGCGGCTGGTCCGTTGCCACTTGCATCCAACGTGACCCAGTGATTTCCACTAGGTCCTCGGTCTCCTCGTCCTCGGACGAGCTCATCTGGTGTTAAGTGGTTACTGGAGCCCATGGACATCTACAACGTAAATGCGCCACCCACCTTGAGATATAAGTTCTAAGATCTCAGTATAGTTACAGTTATAACGGCTACCCCACCCTTCAAACCGAAACGCATTACTGCTTCACGGCAGAAATAGGCAGGGTGGTGGTACCTACCCGCGCGGACTCACAAGAGGTCCTACCACCAGTAAATAATGTGGCATTTATTTCACTATTCCGTTCGTTAACGCAATAAAATTAAAATAAAAAAAACAGTGTAACAACGTTATAATAACATTAATTTACGACATCTTAATTAAATACTTTGATCTAAATTAAGGAAAAATATTAAGCGGAACTTTAAAATATAAAGGCAGCAACATTACAAAGAAAGAACAAAGAGACAATTCGTCGTTAGAACAATAAATGTTGATAATGAGCAGGGAACTAACTGCTAGCAAATTAAGCAACGATTCGAGAAACAAAAATAACAAGCGCTTTTTTTTTTTAAGAAGTCGGGTCTCTGACTCGTTTATTTTCTCCCCTGTATTGTGCGCGTTAGTACGCGATTTTTTTATAGCATAGTGATGTTTTGTGTTTCGATAAATTTGTTTATTCCAACTATTCTTTTTTGTTGCTTTATTATTTCAGTTGTAGTTAATGAACTGTTTGGTAGAATAAAACAGCTTTTCGACAAAAAAAAATTAGTTATATTACAGAAAAAATATGCTTAGTAAAAGAAAAAAAAAAGGTATCTAAGCAACGTGTCACGCGATTTTGCTTGAAAATTCAGCATCGTGTTTCAAAGTGGGCGGCCGCATTTACTTAGTGATGTTTACGGTCTCTGATAAAGAGGAATAAGACGTTTTCTATTTTAAAAAAAGGTATATTTACTATTGAATAATCATTGGTAAACAGCTCATGTAGATGAGAGTTCAATGAGTCTTAACTAGATTAGCGATTGAGACAAGGTACTTCTTTCTGGATATAAATACATTAACAGTAACAAACTTGTAACTACAAGTTTATTACTGTTAATGTATTACAACTGTTGACACAAACTATCAGTGTGCTTAGTGCGAGTTAGATAGATAGCGTAGATCTTAACTCAACTTTGTATGCAGTTGGAACAGCGCCCCTAGCGGCAAACGTAGGCAAACGTTCCAACTCCATACAAATTTGAGTTAACTTTTACGCTATCGAGAACGTTAACTCGCACTAAAAACACGGTTCTTAATCTAAGGAGGGAGCATCTGGGGCTCACCACCAAGTATGTACGAAAATAAACTCTCAAATCTAAAAAAAACAATACATATTATAATTAAGACAATACCTCTCTTTTCTTGTAACTATTTTTTAACTAAATGTATATATTTTATACATACAATAATATTAGAGCTAATATAACAAAGATGACTTGAACCAACGGACCATGGGCGAGTTACGACTGAATGATGGCTATCGACTATTAGTTTATCGATAGCAACAATCATCGGTAAACTCCGGCACTAGCTTGCCACAAGGCGTCACCGTTTCAAACAAAACTCGCAGAGCCTAGATTCAACGTCGGCCGTTTGTACTCTGCGCTTTGATAAGAAACTCAAGGATCCGTGACGTGTATTAAAAATGCATGTAGAATTGAGATCGCACCGCTTAAAATAAGACTATTCCATTGTTGCACTTTTATTGTTATTTTCGCAAGGCTTCTCTATTATAGTGCGCGCGGAAGCGCTAGTCACCCCCTGAGGTATGTGGCGGGGTGAGACGGGGGAGGGCGCGATTGACAAGACGCACACGATATTATATTTAAGTGCAGATTAATCTCAGAATAACATGTTAGAATTAATGTAATGGGTACCTAATTGTAATATTGTATTTTTCTATTTTTTGGATAAACAAAAAATGTAAATTCAAAAGTGTTTATTTTATTTTATAATTCACGATACAAAACAATTTTATAAGCAAATTAAGATTTCTTAATAAGAAAATAAAAAAACACTATCACTGTTATAGTACATTATAAAAAATATATTTATTTATCTATTATAGTTTTTTATCAACAAAAACTGATGAATTTTAGCGCTTCCGCGCACTCTAAAACACAATTAAAAATCAACTGACATCTCTTTTACGCCTGGCTCATTCAATTGCCTTCGCCATTTTCCTTTTCTCTGTCATTCTGTCTGTCATTCTCTTCCCCTTTCTTTCCGATTTCTCTCACTCACATCTTAGCGCTCTGTTCCACACTCTTTTATACGTTCCGTTCTTATTAATCCTACATGCATTTAAATTCAACGGCCCTAAGATAAAAGTCAGACACACATGTAGACACAAAAGACACAAAGAACCGGGTTTGACTCCAAATGCCTACAATATTTCACGATGAGAATGAACGCGACCAGGAACGATCCCGGGCTTCATGGTAGTTGAACGAGAATATCAAAATAGTTTCCTACAAATGACGAATCGTTCTTGTATCTCAGTTGTGCTATCCATGGGCCTAAGAGGAGGTAATATCAGGTCCTTTGTCGTGTAGAAGCAGCAGGGACAAGTGATTAATCAAGGCTGGTGGGAGATTCGCTAGCTTCTCCATCATTCTTCACAGTACACAGGTACTAGACCACCAAATAGTGACAGTGACTTTTTAAAGGAAAGTTTTTTTTTTATTTACCTTAATCCTTACGATTACCAAAAGGAATCCTTTATTCATTGCAAGCAACAACTTGGCTCTTTTTTTTTTTTTTTTCCCACAGGAGAAAATCGCCGGATCCCCACCCGCGCGGCAGGTGGGGTATGTGGGAGTTGAACCCACTAAAAACTCCTGCCGCTCACAACCGGCGCCCTACCTCGGACCGGGCCGGAGCCCAGTCGGGGCTATTGAAACGGCGGGACAGGGTTGACGCAGAGCACATTACATCCATCCCACCGTCCCACGGACGCCGGACCGGTGGCCGCCAGCGACACGACCACCGGTTCCCTCGTTCAGCGGGCCGAGAGCCCGCTTTGATGGCGCCGCGTTACACCTTCCCCCAGAGCGGTCGGGGGAACGCGGTCTACCATCACCCGGCTTCCTATTGCGGGTGAGCGTGCCAAGCACGCCACCCCACGTCTGGGTCTCTCCCCGCACAAAACGGGTGGGACCCCTAGCTCTTAGGGGGCCAGGTCACGGATACGACCCCGGTCCCGACCCCCTGCTCGGCGGCGGCGGGTTTCTGCGTAGTGAGGAGAGCTTTCCCTCACTCGCCCCGCCGCCTCCTTCTGCGAGATGGTGCACTCGCAGAAGTCGAGCATAGCCTTCCATGACTCATCGCCGCTAAGCATCGACGCCACGACGCCAGGCAGCGACAAGTCAGGTCCTATCTTTGCGACCCGGACACGGCGCTGCACCTCCCACGCGGGGCAGACAGCGAGCGTATGCTCCGCCGTGTCCAGGTCGTGTCCACAATGGTGACACCTCGTCGTCGGCTCAGCCCCTATCCGGCGCAGGTACTTCCCGAAGCATCCGTGCCCGGTCAGCACCTGCACCAGACGAAAGGTGAGACGTCCCTCGCCACGATTCACCCAGTCATCAAAGACCGGGTAAACCGCCTCGACGGTCCGTAGCCCCCACGTGGGGTTGGCCAATCGCCTCGACCACGACTCGAGCACGGACCGCCGAGAATGTGCCTTCCGCGCCCGCAGCTCACTTTCGGGGAGACGCGCCACGCCCCGAGCACGAAGCTCGCTGCGCCACCGATAGTCGGCAGCGAGCGACTCCGCCTCCAGCTCCCATGGCGGCGTCCCCGCCAAAACACACGTCGCCTCGAAGGAGACGGTGCGATATCCGCGGATGACCCTGATGGCAACGGTGCGCTGCGGCCGGCGCAGGAACCGAGCCATAGTGGCCCGGTTGCGCGGCTCAGCCCACACAGGTGCACCGTACAGGGCCATCGATCGCACCACCCCCGCGTAGAGGCGGCGCACAACCTGATCCGGTCCCCCAATATTCGGGAGCAGCCGGCTCAAAGAACCGGCCGTCCTCATCAATCGGGGGACCAGCTCCGCAAAGTGAGCACGAAAAGCCCACCGGCTGTCCAACACGAGGCCGAGGTACTTCAACTGCGCCCCGACCCCTATCCGGACGCCTCCAACCACGATGTGGGTGTCAACGGGTGGCGCCCTCCGCGGCCCGTGAAACCACAGAGCCTCGGATTTACTGAGCGCCACGTCGAGACCCAGCCTCCTTATCCTTCCGACGACGAGGGCCACTCCCGCTGTGGCGAGACGGGCAGACTCCCTATAATCATCCCCCCGGGCCACGACCAACGTGTCGTCCGCGTAACAAATGACGCGGAGGCCCGGGAGGAGGGCGCCCCTCAGCACCCAGTCGTACCCGATATTCCACAAGAGGGGGCCGAGAACCGACCCCTGTGGAACACCACGCACGACCGGAAAACGATGAAGGTACCCACCGTACCCGGTATATACGACCGACCTGGCCCCCAAATAGGACCCAACCAGCGGGCGGAGGTAGAGGGGCACTCCATGCCTCTCCAGTGCCCCCCCTATCACGGTCCAGGGCAGAGTGTTAAATGCGTTGGCGATGTCAAGAGACACCGCCAGCGCCACCCCACCCCGAGAAACGGCCTCGTCCGAGAGGGACCGCACGCGAAGAATTGCATCCACGGTCGAACGGCCCTCCCGGAAGCCGTACTGCTCCGCCGACAGGTCAGGCCCCACCCCGACCAGGTGCCGAACGATGCGGGCAGCCAGAATACGTTCCAGCAATTTTCCCGCCTCGTCCAGCAGCACGATAGGAAACAACTTGGCTCAAAATCTCTTTGTGTCTGTATCCAGCTTCCACTATCGCCTTTAATTCGTCGTTGTTGACTTTAGTTTTCGGGCGACCGCGGGGTTAATTTTTACATCAAAATTTCCATGACGGAAGCGTTCTCACCAATAACGTTCATATTGAAGAAAGAGATGCAAATGTAATGAAAATAAAACTATGATATCAGCAAGTTATGATAAAAGATATGAAGAAGCAAAAAACCTTAATGTGTTATCTTCATCTTAAAGAACTAATCTCACGCGATCCTATTCACGTGAGACGGCCTGAAGCGACACGCCTTAGACGAGGCACTGTACAAACGGAACTGCTATCAACATTTCATCAGCCCACAGACCGTTTGAATGCTTCACAAGAGGCGACGAAGGCATTCACGACGCCACAAACTGCAGTTCATGGGAAAACGCTAACTTTTCTTTGCCAAATTAGATATTATATTTATAAAGTCTTCGTGGGCGTAAGGGGAAAAAATGCCCGGTGTAATTATATTGAGTGATGAAACTGACAATTTCTAATTAAATACCTATGTGTTTACAAAATAATATCGCTTCATAAACAGCCATATCACATAAATTGTGTAATAAAATGAAACTCCTGGCTGAGCCTTTACTCGCCCACCTGTCCTGATGAAACTGGAAAAGCCTCCGGGCCACCAGTGATCTCTCAATCATAAAAAAAATAAAAAGATATGTACGTAGTATTGTCCTATTTATATCGTGTTTATTTTTTATTGCTTAGATGGGCTGACGAGCTGACAGCCCACCTGGTGTTAAGTGATTATTGGAGCTCATAAACATCTACAACGTAAATGCGCCATCCACCTTGAGACATTAGTTCTAAGGTCTCAAGTATAGTTACAACGGCTGCCTAAACGCATTACTGCTTCACGGCAGAAACAGGCAGGGTGGTGGTACCTACCTGCGCGGACTCACAAGAGGTCCTACCGTCGGTTCACAAGAGATCTTACCACCAGTGTTTGTTTATGTGCATGCATGTATTTTGTGTCACGTAAATTGATAAATCAACAAACAACCCACCAAATGCTAAACAGTCATCGGAATCCATAGACATCCTAACGTGAATGTGGTTACCCGTCTTTGAGACTTGAGGTCCACATCTCAAATGTACAGTTGTACCACAACGAAACTATTTGAATACTATCTTAGATCTTGTGACGTAGGTTCAAACTGGCCACTGAATTGCATGACACCCTTCAGAGCCATCCGCAAGATGATTGGTGTAAACCAATACTTAGCTAACAGCATACTAAAGTTGTATGCTGTACAGCAAAACGATCATGAAACTGGTGTCGAGTAATAAAACTAGATAAGACATACCGTGCTAGTGACGTAGTTATTACAATACATAAAAATGTAACTTAAATTAGATTGTTAATAAAGGCTATCTTAGTACTAAAGTTATACCAAGCTCCATCCAGAATTAAAATGGTTTTTATCCGAAATTCTATGCCCTTTTATTTAAAATCGAGCTAGCATTGCTGATATTGATTCGATGCTCGAATACCCTTAGTAAACCCGTTAAGCTTTAGAGCTTTTTTCCATAATACCTACAATCACTTGCAAGTAAACATCGAGGACTGGTCGAGCTTTCGCTAAAAGCTCGAAAGGCTTTCACGGGCGTTGTTTATCCAACAGCCTGTTCTGCCATTAACAAGATTTGTTCGACGTAAAAAATGCTCGGAATTTGTGGACCGTCGGCACTCGATTGAACCAGGTCGGGCTCGGTCAAACCAAATGCTTGCATCGTCCGCTAGTTTGAGTTGTGGAATTCAGAGCTTTAATTTAGTGACAACCCTGGGAAAGTCTAAAATACAAGAACATGTTAACGCGAATATATTTAACAAAGAATCAGGTTGTAGGGTTGTTAGTTTTATTTTCTAAGGTTTTCGTTAATCGTTTTTATCATTTCATTAGGTATTATAAAAAAGGATTGTGTGGTTTTATGAAACTACGGTAAAGGTGAAACTTTTTTTCACACCATAGACATTTAAATCTGACAAACAACAGTTACATTAAACACTGACAACTGAAAAACAAACAAAATAGCGTGGAGCACTGGCACAAATGAGTAATAGTCTATACACTACACGGTCAGCTGCTGCGAACTATAGGCGCCGCCATATTGACCTTGGCTGCTCTGAGGAGCGCCGACCGTCACGCGACATGCAACACACAGACGAAAAAGTTCATTATCATTGAACTGATGGAAATCACAGGATCTGTGTCGTCTTGCCTGTTGTTTTCTTCACTGTTGTAGGATCTATCGTATTTTCCTACTTAACTACCACCATTAAGTTCTAATCTGATGGTAACACGTAATTTTATGGGCCTTAATTAGCAACAAGCATCGGGGCTATGTGCTTTTAATGAGTTTATTTTTAAAATGAATCCAATGCTATAGTTCATAAAACAATACAGAGCAATTTCAGAGCATAAGTCGTCGTGGCCTAAAGGATAAGACATTCGTAAAAATTAAACCCACAACATTATAATTTGCGTAATTACTGCTGGTAGGAACTTTTGTGAGTCCGCACGGGTAGGTACCACTACCCCACCTATTTCTGCCGTGAAGCAGTAATGGGTTTCGGTTTGAAGGGTGGTGTAGCCGTTGTAGCTATATTGAGACCTTATAACCACTATCTCAAGGTGGGTGGCGGCTGTGCGTTGTAGATGTCTATGGGCTCCAGTAACCACTTAACACCAGGTGGGCTGTGCCAGCTCGTCCACACATATAAGTAATAAAAAAAATAAAAAAAATACTATTACCACATTGCCGTCTACTACTACTACTTACTAATCCGAAAGGATGGGCACTACAATCCTGACTGTTCCGGCCGCTAAGCAATCACGCGTTCAGATCGAAGAGTAGAAAATTAATTTTATCAGAGCCTTTTTTTTTATTGCTTAGATGTGTGGACGAGCTCACAGCCCACCTGGTGTTAAGTGGTTACTGGAGCCCATAGACATCTACAACGTAAATGCGCCACACACCTTGAGATATAGTTCTAAGGTCTCAGTATAGTCACAACGGCTGCCCCACCCTTCAAACCGAAACGCATTACTGCTTCACAGCAGAAACAGGCGGGGCGGTGGTACCCACCCGTGCGGACTCACAAGAGGTCCTACCACCAGTAAGAAGCCTTGAAGACTTCAATATTATCCCTGAAGCTTTCAACGTTTAGAATACAAAATACGTTATACTAGACAATTTCTAACACGATGGCTTAATTAATATAAGTACTTTCAGTAATAAAACTAATGTAATTACACAGAACAGTATGAGGGTACATTTCTCGGTAACGACTTCTATCGGATACTGTGAGTTGGGACGCGAATAAGACATAGACGCTGTGGTATTTCACCAGACTGTGTACACATAGGGCTGTCTAAGAATCTAGATTTTCTGAAGATTTTATTCTTGGACTTGTTTCTTTGTAAATTCAAACGTCATTTCGAATAATTTGAGTAATGTCATTTCGTTTTAAATGTATTTATTTTTGTATTAAGTCAAATACCACCTAAAAAGATGCGCCTAAAAAGGAAATGCACCAACCCTACAGCTCTAATAATAAGACAATAATATTTTTAAAATATTTTTCTTTTAAAATGTTTTATCCCGGGCGGCATTTATGAGGCTACGTTTATATGGACTAATACATACATTCAGTGTCCAGCATTGTAAATAAGTCACGGTGTTCTGTACAAGTGTCAAATTAGTTGTGGTACTTACCTGTGCGGACTCACAAGATGTCCTTCCACAAGTAATTAACATATATTACTGCTCCCTAACATACATTACTCTCTTTTTAATTACGCTGTTGGTCACGACAAATATGTAATTTGTGTATTCACCAAATGTATTCACGTCTTACACTGTGACTTCTATTCAAAGCACAATAAATCAAATGTCACTGGTGGTAGGACCTCTTGTGAGTCCACACGGGTAGGTACCACCACGGAATAAATAAATAAGGTTGGAATGGTAATGTAGGCGGGGCAAGCGTGCCACAGTTATGATTCTACAAACATAACTCGACCGATTCTTTCATTCACCGCGTTTAGTGCGCTTCGGACTATTTGGGCGAACAGATCTCCGCTTTATAATGCCGTGTTGTGCAATTATAACTTGTAAAACAAAAAGTCAGACCTCAAGTATAGAGCGAGGAGGTATATCTTTCGATCGGTAAGTCGAAATTACGATTTAATTACAATATTATTTGTCTAAAACATAAAAATATACTGAGCATTATGAAATTCCAAACATTAACAATATGATTGCAACAAGTTATAAATAGCATACATTGCGCGATGTGTACTCGCCCAATGCACGCAATGACCAAGTCCGCTTCCAATGTACTACATGCATTGCGTTCTCTACACTTCAATCTTTGAAATTTCGGCCTTTGCCCTGATTGGACGGCGCTAGTTTGTCGATAGTGAGGTGACCATGTGGTGAAATAAAATCATCGACAGAATTCTCGACGATATTTACATTTGACATGGATAATTTTTGTATTATTTTATATTTAATTAATGATACCTAGTATATTCTTAGTGAGACGTATTTTGAGTAAAATAAATATGTATTATTATTATTGAATTATTATCATTGAATTAATGTGAAGGTATAATATAAAGGGACATGTAGACCTCTCATTTACGGGTATTTACTATATTGTCTAAGATTTATTAAAATATAAGTAAAATGCTATTTGACTTATGCATTAAATTAAAAATTTTAGGTTTCTTAAAGAACCTAACGCCAGGGAACAATGGATTGACGTGACAGGTAGAGGAAGCTGGAGACAAAGACGAGTACTATTTGTTCTAAACATTTTACTGAAAATGATTTTACCATAAAACACTTTGTTTTGAAAAATCCATTCGCAATTAATAGCAAGCGCCAACTGCTTAACAAATACGTTTTATTCCAGGGACAGTGATTATTTGTAATTAATAAAAGTAAAATAGTTTTTTTTCAATATTTTGTAGGAACGATACCTGTGTACTCAGTACTCGTATTGTAAAATACAAAATCGCTTGCGCTCGGTCGCAGCGACTAGTCGAGCCACGATCTGACGGCGAACGCACGCACAATTTCAACTCGGCCACCACGTCTCAATATCACGCGATCTCATATTTAAGTTTTATTTTTGTGCACCCGAAAATTTTCATTTTTGATTTATTATAATATTTAAATAAACTATTGTGAAGTGAAAAGACTTTCATTCGAACTAGAAAGAACTTGTGAACTTCAATTGGTGACCCCGACGTGATCTGATAGAAGATGAGTCGTGAGAAGGGACAACTTCCATCGGGAAGCAGAGACACTTCTGGAGATCGTACAGAAGGAGGCATGGGTGAAACCGTAGGAATCTACAAAGTTGGAGTGAAAATACCGCCATTTTGGCCCGAGGAGCCCGGATTGTGGTTTGCCCAGGTTGAGGGTCAATTTTTAATCTCCGGCATTACAACAGATGCGACGAAATTCTACCATGTTGTCGCACAACTCGACCAGCAATATGCAGCGGAGGTAAAAGATATTATTATTTCCCCACCAGCTGAAAATAAATACATAAAATTAAAAACTGAACTGACAAAAAGATTGTCGGCGTCACAAGAAAAAAAAGTCAAACAGTTATTGATGCACGAAGAATTAGGAGATCGAAAACCCTCGCAATTCCTGCGACATTTACAAACATTAGCAGGACCTAACGTACCTGATTCGTTCCTACGCACGCTATGGTCGAGCCGTCTGCCACACAATATTCAAACCGTAATAGCGTCACAAACGGATGTACCACTCGAGACTGTTGCAGACCTAGCAGATCGCATTTATGAAATCGTTCCGATACCGGTTGCACCTGTGATAGCAGCAGCTGATGGCAGTAGTATTATAAACAACATGGCAAAACAAGTTGAAGCATTAACTAAAGAAGTGGCATCATTGAAGGCACGGCTGTCTCGCAGTCCAAGTTGGCATCGGCGTAATCAGCGAAGCCAGTCTCAAGAGAATCATCGTTCTCGCTCTCGCTCTCGCTCACGATCCGGAGATTGGAATATAAGCTACTGTTGGTACCACAACCGATTTGGTGGTAAAGCCACACGATGTACAACACCTTGCAAATTCAACGCGACTTCGGGAAACGCACCCGGCAGCCAGAGGTAGCGGCTAACGGCTGCCCATCTAAGCCAGGCCGCTTATTCATTACGGATAGAAACAGCAAGTTGTCATTTCTCGTCGATACAGGATCTGACCTTTGTGTGTATCCAAGATCTGCGCTGAGTCAACCTCGTACTAAAACCGACTACCAACTCTATGCTGCAAATGGTTCTCCGATCGCTACTTACGGTTGGATCCACTTACAACTCAACATTGGTCTACGCCGCGCCTACAGATGGCGTTTCGTGGTGGCCGATGTTTCTAAACCAATAATTGGTGCTGATTTCCTCCGTTTTTATGATTTGCTCGTAGACGTGAGGAACCACCGCCTGGTCGACGGGTTGACATCTCTCTGTGCTACAGCTACACCAGAAAAAGAGGCAAATGACATTGCATCAATTAAAGTGATATCTGGCGACTCCATATATCACCAGCTATTGCGTGAATATCCTGCAATTACACGTCCAGCTGGAACCCAACGAGAAATCAAACACGGAACAGAGCACCACATCCGCACGACACCAGGTCGTCCCGTTTCCAGTCGACCGAGAAGACTTCCACCTGACCGACTAAAGATTGCGAAGCAGGAGTTCAACGAAATGCTGGCGAACGGTACGGTGCGTAGGTCCGAGAGTTCGTGGGCATCACCGCTTCACCTCGCCCCCAAAAAAGACAACGGCTGGCGACCTTGCGGGGACTATCGGGCACTGAACGCGCGTACAATCCCGGACAAATATCCAATCCGCCACATCCAAGACTTCTCGCAGCAACTAGCAGGGACGAAAGTCTACTCAAAAATTGACTTAGTTAAAGCTTACCATCAGATACCGATTCACAAGGCCGATATCCCAAAGGCAGCAATAACTACACCGTTCGGATTATTTGAATTCCCATATATGACCTTCGGACTGCGAAACGCGGCACAGACCTTTCAAAGATTCGTAGACGAAATGCTTAAGGATCTGCCATTTTGTTACGGGTTCTTAGATGATATTTTACTTGCTTCTCCAGATGAGACCTCCCACCTCCAACACCTTCGACAGCTGTTCCAGCGCTTAGCAGAATATGGCATGCTCATTAACACTAACAAGTGTGAATTTGGTAAGGCTTGTATCACCTTCCTGGGCCATGAGGTAAGCGCAGAAGGCATTAAGCCGCTACCAGAAAAAGTGCAGGCAATCATGAACTACCCACCACCGACAACAGTAAAAGAACTTCGCCGATTTTTAGGAATGTACAATTTTTACCGTCGATTTGTACCCAATGCGGCCAAATTTCAAAGTCCATTAAACGACATACTAGCTGGACCTAAAACGAAGGGAACACAGAGCATTACAATGACTCCTGAACAACAGGAAGCTTTCAATAGCTGCAAGAAAAGTCTTTCCGAAGCAGTGATGCTCGCACGTCCAGGACCTGCTGCACAGTTGGCCATATTCACAGACGCGTCCGATACGTCCATGGGAGCCGCACTTCACCAAAAGTGTAAAGACAGTTGGAAGCCACTGGGGTTTTTTCCACGACGCCTCTCTTCTGCAGAAAAGAAGTTTAGCCCATATGATCGTGAGCTGCTGGCTATATACAACGCAATACGCCATTTTCGCCATATGGTAGAAGCAAGACCATTCACAGTTTTTACGGATCATAAGCCCCTGTCATTTGCTTTCTCACATAATCGTGAAAAATGCTCTCCAAGGCAATTTCGGTATCTGGACTACATATCCCAATTTACAACGGATATCCAGTATATCCAAGGAAGCCAAAACGTTGTAGCTGACGCGTTCTCCCGCATAGAGGAAATTAGTCGCATTATAGACTACATCGCACTCGCAGCATCACAAGACTCGGATCTAGAATTACAACAGCTGCTACAGAAAGGTTCAGCACTAGATCTGAAGAAAATTAAAGTATCAGACTCCGACAAGGAAATTTACTGCGATATTTCCACACCAAATCCACGACCATATATGACAGTAGCTTTCAGGAAACCTATTTTTGACGCGCTTCATAAACTGAGCCATCCAGGTGCAAAAGCCACTGCAAGAATGGTTACGAGGAGGTTTATCTGGCCTGGAGCACAGAAAGATTGCAGACAGTGGGTCAGTGAATGCACAGATTGTCAGAAAAACAAAGTCCACCGCCATACCCAATCACCCACTTCTACTTTTCCTGTTCCTTCCCAACGCTTTTCTCATGTCCATATGGACATCGTGGGACCATTACCGATTTCAGGTGGCTTTAGGTACTGCCTTACGGTCATCGACCGTTTTACTCGTTGGCCTGAGGCATACCCTCTCGAAGACATCACGGCCGAAGCATGTGCCCGCGCCTTCGTCGCTGGCTGGGTGTCCCGCTTCGGCTGCCCACATCGCGTCACGACGGACAGAGGACGTCAGTTTCAAAGCGAGCTCTTCCGCAGCGTCACAAACATTCTGGGTACACAGCATCGTCTTACCACAGCCTATCACACAGCCTGCAATGGGATGGTGGAACGGCTCCATCGACAGTTGAAGGCGGCCATTAGATGTCACCAGAACTCCAGTTGGACGGAAGTTCTACCTCTCGTACTCCTGGGGATCCGCAGCGCATGGAAGGAAGACATCAAAGCTTCAGCAGCGGAGCTGGTTTACGGGGAACCCTTACGACTGCCAGGCGAATTCTTCGTACTATCCAACGCCATACCAGCACTCGACATAACCGACTTCGCATCGCGACTCAGACTCCAAATGGCAAAGCTGTCTCCAGAACCTGCAAGTAGACACGGTCAGAAAACATTCTACATACCAAAAGACCTGGCAACGGCAGAGTACGTGTTTCTCCGGCAAGATGCAGTCAGGCGTTCACTGGAAGCTCCATACACCGGCCCCTATAAAGTCATTGAAAGAGGAAACAAAACTTTTAAAATTCTTACAAACGAAAGAGAAACGACTGTTTCCATTGACCGCCTGAAAGCAGCACACATGGCCAAAGAGGATGCCAAAACGGGGAACACCAACATCAGCACTATTCCACCTGCAGTTGATCCAACCCCTTCAATGAAGACGAGATCAGGCCGGACCGTTCACTTTCCAGACTACTATCGACCTCAATAACCTTCGGTCTCAGCGGGGGAGTAGTGTAGGAACGATACCTGTGTACTCAGTACTCGTATTGTAAAATACAAAATCGCTTGCGCTCGGTCGCAGCGACTAGTCGAGCCACGATCTGACGGCGAACGCACGCACAATTTCAACTCGGCCACCACGTCTCAATATCACGCGATCTCATATTTAAGTTTTATTTTTGTGCACCCGAAAATTTTCATTTTTGATTTATTATAATATTTAAATAAACTATTGTGAAGTGAAAAGACTTTCATTCGAACTAGAAAGAACTTGTGAACTTCAATTTATTTCGTGTTTCATTTTTCCCCTTTCATTCATGAGATAATTTATCGTTAAAGAATATCGGTTTTATCAAGCACTAGCGTGTATGAACATTTTTATTGCCTTTTTGCGTGTGTGAGTGTGTATGCCTACAGGAGTTTTGTGCTAGTTTGCGAACGAATATCTGCCCTGAGATTTATGTGTGGGTGTTTTTGTTGTGTGCGAAATATTTGTAATGACAGTATGTGTATGTGTAGAAATTAAAATAGTGGGGATGAAGCGGCGACACTGGTTCTAATACAAAATTAGAGCAAAGGCCTTTCTAACCTTATTTATCTATTCCGTGGGTACCACCACCCCGCCTATTTCTGCCGTGAAGCAGTAATGCGTTTCGGTTTGAAGGGTGGGGTAGCCGTTGTAACTATACTTGAGACCTTAGAACTTATATCTGAAGGTGGGTGACGCATTTGCGTTGTAGATGTCTATGGGCTCCAGTAACCACTTAACACCAGGTAGGCTGTGAGCTCGTCCACCCATCTAACGAATAAAAAAATCTATTGTCTCAATCAGATATTCATACATCGACAGCCCTACGATGAAAATAAATCGCGCATTCACACGCCACACGTACTTTCTAACGTTGTTATTTCATTCTCTTATCAACATGATTAAAGACAAAAGTCCCTTAATTACATTTAATAACTTTAAAGACGCTCCGAAGATATTTCTAGTCTGTGAAGTTTTGATTATCTTAATTAAGTGTGATTAAAACAAATGTTCTACTTTTAGAAAGTGTTTTTGTCCTATGCAGACTTTAGGTTTGATTATGTTGTTTTTAAATTAATTTTATGGATAAAGCCGTAGCTTTATTGGTACTTGATGGAACATGAACACTGATCCCACCAATTTCAAGTGTATTGAGAGACGATATTTATTATTTATTGAACGATAATGAATGGATTATTGTACGCTATAATCCAAATATATATTTACTATTGAAAGGGTGTATTTTAATCGCTACTATTCTGCATCTATCTGCGATAAAGCAGTTTGAAGGCTGAGACAATCGTTACACAATTGGGTCTTCGACCTCATGTCTCGTGGGGGTAGCCTCATTCGCGTTCTGATGTCACTAATATATATTCCTAGAAATGACGTGAATTGTAATATTTTAGGTTATGTTTTTGTAATACGATGTCATTCCTATATTGTGGAATAATTCGTGTTAAGTATTTTTGTGAGAGAAATTAATTAGAGAATAGAGAAATTAATACTCGCCGGCATGATTGAGGATCAGCATAGTCGTATCGGTCGATACTGTTACGCCAGTATCGCCAAATAGTCGAACGAATATCGAAGGATTTAGCAGCACCTAGAACGCTCTAGAAGTACAACGCCATCTATTGTCAGATAGCGGAAACACAATACTCGAAATGTGTGGAGTATACTCGATAATTCTAGAGATGTGCAGAGATGGCACGCAGTTAGTTAGTAATCGGATCTACTCGAAGCGAAACAGCGAACGGATCACCTGAAGCGAAGCGGAAGAAGCGAAATGAGAATTTTAAAGAGTTTGTGATGTGTTTTAAGTGATAAATACAGTGTTTAGTTGTAATTTGGTAGAATTTTTATTTATCCCGAACCACAGCGCGTAATAATACGAATGGCTACACCGAGCGTCTTATTCTTTAGGCGGAATCGACTTCTAAATAATGATGGTAGCATAAACAAAAGATGAGTAATGGTTTCAAATATTGCTTAGATCAGTGAACTAGCTCACGGCCCACCTGGTATTAAGTGGCTACCGGAGCCCATATACATCTTTTTTTTATTGCCCTTGTAGGCAGACGAGCATATGGCCCACCTGATGGTGAGTGGTTACCGTCGCCAATGGACTACAGCAATGCCAGGGGCAGAGCCAAGCCGCTGCCTACCGCTAAATCTACATCTACAACGTAAATGCCGGCACCCCTCTCGAGACACGAGTTGTAAGGTCTCAGTTTTAACAATACAAACAATTTTCATTACTAGAGGTCCCGCAGTTGTCGAAATACGACTATAATTAATTGGAATTGTAGTTTTATGATTCTATTTTATACTTCTATAATCACAAATTTCCCCAAGACTACACTATAAAAATATTAACAACTAGCGATCCGCCCTCGCTTCGCTTCGGAAACATTAAAACACACATGAAACCAAAAAAAAAAAATCAAAAAAAAATCAAAATAAGTAGCCTATGTTCATCAGGGACAATGTCGGCTTCTGATAGAAAAAGAATTTTTCAAATCGATCCGTAGTTTCGGAGCCTATTCGAAACAAACAAACAAACAAATCTTTCCTCTTTATAATATTAGTATAGATATAGAAGTATAGAAGACAAACAATATTTAATCTATTCTCAATTTGACAACAGACGTCAAGAACAAAAGTTTGACAATAAATAGTATGCATGCGTGTGTGCGTCAACTACATGGTATGTAGTGTGTGTAATGTTTTCTTTATTGATTTAATGTATCTTTTATGCATTATTTTAAAAAAATATTGGCATTGTGCACTTCTTCTCTATATTCTCTACAAGTGTAGAAAATTTAATACTCCTACGTCTGCGCAATTTTCGTAAAAAGGGATACAAAGTTTTTGCTTCACGTATTAATATATAGATATTCCCATTAGACGATATTTTAATTTATTACATTTTTACTTACGGAATTGCCTTTGGTATACAGAAAGTTAAAGGCATTGGTAGCAGCAAAACCAAGCCGCGTTAGCTAACAATATGATCGACTGCTAGTAAAATAACTACTGTAAACTAATCCAATATTGCGATGCCTCCAATGAACACTACGCTAACTCCAAATTCGTAGATTTACAGAAGGAGCGTTTAAACGAAAAAAGTTGATAAAATCTTTATTATTGCAGATATATTTATGGTTTTTTTGTGTAACTAGCAGATTTACTCTTGCTTCGAACCCCATCAATAATGATTAATTGTAATACTTTTAGCATAGTGAAGCGATTTGCGTGAAAAACGAAAATTTCAAAATTTTGAGTTGGAGTAGTGTTCATTGGAGGCATCGATTGATAAACCTCATTTTTCACTTCATTTGGACATATGACTGCAACGTTCGGAAAACTTGTGTTATTAACAGCAAATATTCCAGGAACGGATGATGGAAATAGCTTGAAACGGACACAAAATGTCAACATACTTAAGATAGTTTAGCAATAGTGCACGCAGCAGACTTCAGGAGACTTCAGAACCAGTACAAACTCAGTTTAATTAAGGTCTCCGGAGCCACACTGCAAAAGTTATAACCTGCTGCTTCCTTTGTGGTTTTCTTTTAAGGCACGTCATACGCTTGAAACTATCTAAATATGTTGAAAGTATGCTTAACTGCTTAGCAAGTTCGGGCTTGTCAACAATTGATCCGAAATAATAATTATTATTTTCCAGCGCGCTATTAGGACTGTTGTTAAGTGATTTAAGTTTTTTTTTTATTGCTTAGATGAGTGATTCTCAACCTTTTTTTTGTTGCGGCACATATTTAACGATTTCAAAATTTGGCGGCACACAAAAAAAAAGATAAAAATTATTTACTTACTACAACACTCTGCATAAATAGTTTATCAAAAAATTTTAATATACGAAATAAACTAAAATATACTATAATATTTTTTTGTGGATTTAAATATATATTCATGTTTAAAATATTTTTCTTTTAAAATGATATAATTTAATAATATTAACATTATTATATATTCGCAAAATTTGGCGGCACACAAAAGTGCCGCGGAACAGTGGTTGAGAATCACTGGCTCAGATGATTGGACGAGTCGTCTGGTGTTAAGTGGTCACTGGAGCCCATATACATCTACAACGTAAATACGCCATCCACTTTGAGATAAAAGTTCTAACTAAGGTCTCAGTATAGTTACCACGGCTGCCCCACCCTTCAAACCGAAACGCATTACTGCTTCACGGCAGAAATAGGCGGGGTGGTGATACCTACCCGCGCGGACTCACAAGAGGTCCTACCACCAGTAATTACGCAAATTATAATTTTGCGGGTTTGATTTTTTTTACACGATGTTATTCCTTCACCGTGGAAGTCAATCGTGAACATTTGTTAAGTACCCTATTTCATTAGAGAAATTGGTACCTGCCTGCGGGATTCGAACACCGTGCATCGCTAAATCCTTCAGGCCGCGACGACTTCGGCCAAGTCGACTGACAATGGTTCAATTGGTGTTACCCTGTTACTGGATCTCATAGAAACAGTAATAACGTCCGTTCCGTTTACCATTTAAATATCTGACCTGGAATTTTCACTAGTTTTCCAATGTTTTTTCTTCTTTAAAACCTGAACGCAGGGGTTCTTCGCGGCAGAAATAGATAAAATGGTAAAATAAGTCATTCAGGCGCACACCAAACCAAATATACGTTTTAAAAATAAACGCCCTGTAAGTATAAAGGAAGCCTAAACATCAATTTCGTGGCGGTATTTATAAAGTTGCGTGGTTAGCTCCGTGGAATGCTTGTAATTATGACGAACCCACAGTACATTCGTCTAACAATGTTGTTCTTCGTGTTTGTAACGCTTTTGTACTGAATGCGAAATTAATTAATTTGTTTTGTTTAACGTGAAGAGAAGCGTATGAGCGATGTGAATTTAATTAATATGTAATTATAGTTTGAGAGCGGACGGGTTCCGGACTGCTCTGAGCGGCCGGGCCTAATGAGTACTTAGTCATTTGGGTGTTCGGTCAATTCGGCAGCAGGGATTAAAGTTAAAAAGCCACTTTTCTACTCTGAAAATTTACATATATGTAAAGAAAAGCCTTTGTTATGTAATTTTTGTATAAAGACTTTGAAACTTTTTAGTTAAAAAAAAAAGATTTTTCTGAAGATTGACTGAACTCTCTGTCATTACAAAAAAAGGAGTTTAGTTTTACTTAATTCATAAATGCTGTGTAAAATAATAATTTGTGGAATATAAAGGTTTTAAAAATTTGTTTTTTTAATATTGTACGAAAACGCAATTAAGTCTTTTATTATTGTTCAACCATTTTTATAATATTCCACATAGTCTTGAAGTTCTTTAGTTTTCCTTCTCAAAAACGTATTTTATTAATGTAACTTGACAACAATCATTTCGCCACCTAGACGTTAAATAAATTTATTTATTTATTTAAATATCAAAGAACCAGCAAGTCTAGTTTATGACATACGATTTTTATTCCACAGTTTTCGATAATAGTTAGCAAAGGTTTCAGGCCCCGGATATAAATAAGATGATAATGCTCCTAGAGATATTAAGGTGTATTTAATGGATGAAAGTTTTAAAAGTTTTTTTTTAGATAAGGAAACGCGGATTGTGATCAAATTGGAATTTATAATTCGAGTTCCTCGTTTAAAGAACTCTTAGATTGACTTTCCAATCTCAACCAAAAGTTGAAATTTGAATTGCGACTACCGTTTTGTTTTATTTAAAAAATGTATAACATTTACGTTACTTTGTATGGACTTCCACGTTGAAGGAATAGCTTTTTTTTTTCCTACCTAAGCTGATAGCCTTGAGAGGCTATTTCAGCGTAACCGTGGCTAGTAGGTGAGCTCACGGGGCTCAAACCTGATGACGTTGCTAACACGAACCCTAGCAAGAGCCGTGCTTCGCAGAATCTACCACCGGATCGGAAACGCGACCCACTGAGAAGATCCGGCGAGAAACTCAGTGGGCTGTGTCTGAGAGTTAATTTACTCGTCGAGCCCTTCGTCGCAAGCGACGGGTTCGACGAGAACGATGACCGGTGCTTGAAGTACCTAGAAGCACCGTTAGTGGATCGGGAGGATCCGAGATGACGTGTTTTGGGCGACGTCGACTGCTTTCCATTCTGTCCGCAGGATCGGGAATGTAGTTACCGGCGGCCACGATGAGAGGGTTCTCATGTCGTGCCACTTTATCGAAGTGGCGCATCGACGCCGACTGCATATACTTACTGGTAGACTCTAATTCCAGGTCGTCATGGAGGTCGACGTTCCTGACGAGCCACGGGGCTCCGACGGCTATCCTGCAAAAACGGGATTGGATAATTTGAAATAATTTTAGGTGAGTGCGGGCCGCGTGAGCGAACACTACACTTGCATATGTCATGACGGGGCGTATGCAAGTTTTGTAGAGTGTCACCTTATTTCTAAGGGACATTTTACTTCGCCTGCATATTATCGGGTAGAGACGTCCTAGAATGAAGGCGGCACGGTCGCGTACCGTCTTAATGTGAGGGCGGAATGTCATCCTACTGTCGAGGGTGACGCCTAAATATTTGACCTTCGGGGCCCACGGTATGGGCTGGTCGAACATCGAATGGCGGAGGCGGAGGTGTCGACGCGCCTAGTCGGGAGAGGGATGCTCAGCGTGGTAAGGAATAGCATAACGTGTAATAAAAATCAAACCCGCAAAATTATAATTTGCGTAATTACTGGTGGTAGTTCCTCTTGTGAGTCCGCGCGGGTAGGTACCACCCACCCTGCCTATTTCTGCCGTGAAGCAGTAATGCGTTTCGGTTTGAAGGGTGGGGCAGCCGTTGTAACTATACTTGAGAGCTTAGAACTTATATCTCAAGGTGGGTAGCGCATTTATGTTATAGATGTCTATGGGCTCCAGTAACCACTTAGCACCGGGTGGTCTGTGAGCTCGTCCATCCTCATAAGCAATAAAAAAAAAGAAGAAAGAGCAACATTACAGTGCCTGGTATCATGTAATGCCTAATAGTTAGTTAGACGTGAGGCCATCTTAAACGCAGTTTTAAATAATAATTTAATACAGAAAAGGAACTTTAAATTGTGTGAGCTAGCAATGTAAGTCGAAGTTTTGAAAAGATCCCACGCCTCGTTCGTTTGAGGCCGCTGAGCTTCATCTAATTCTGATTGTGTTACATTGCGTGGAAAATAAAATGTTGTATCAGAGACAATTCTTTATTTTATTAATTTATTTTATTAATGGATAACAAATCAGCACAACACAACACATAAAAAACAAAAATTACAAATTCTAAAAGTAATATTGCAGCCCACTACCTTAATAACAGATTGAAATAAGTAGGCATGACAAGACAGACATTAGCTCACTACTAAATATTAAAATTGCTTGTACGAATAGGAAGAAGAGCATAGTTTTTATCGCGGGCCTTGAGCGCGGCGACCGAATCATGAAATTCCGTAACGAAAAAAACCTAACACCCCTCACTCCGCCTACCATGTAGCTCGCGTTCAACACATTCACACGTTGCGCTTATGTAGTGTTTGTGAATAAGCGCGTGGCGTGACGTCAAACTGCATGCGCATCATGAAAAGTCTGCCCATCTCTCTCTCGCGCGGTCTAGCTTATGAGTGTGAAGGGGACAGTTAAGGTTTTGCTTTTATTAATGTTTAATATAGCGTGGTCTTGTTTTATTATTGTTTTAATATTAAATTATAATTGCATAAGTTGATAAAAAATGCTATGCAATAGCTTTACCGCGGCAGTTCCCGAGTGCCACACGTTTTTTTTTTGTGCTCAATCAGCGAATACAGACAGACAGCTAGAGGTCGATACTTTTGTATCTCCAAGGAAACGCTTTTCTTAAAGGACCGAAGTGATTTTGTTTGTCCGAAAGTCAATTTGGTGTGTCCCTTTATAATATAAAACGTTTATCGTTATGATATTCGTTTTGAGATCCGTTTTATCAGACGTTTCGAGGTCGGAGGCATGTCGAAATTGTCAGTCGCTTGTCGCCCCGAGCCCGTTCGAGCCTTTTGCCCTTGTCTCCGTCGTTACGCAGAGTAAACAATAACAAAAGGTCAACTGTGAATTCCTTTGACATTTGTGCCTCTTAATAAAATTTTTAATCCTACTTTCAATGCCGACCACCTCGAACTGCGATTGCCATTTGCGTCTCTAGTAACTATTTGTTTTTCTACTTCTGCTGATAGGGCATTTTGCAAGTCTTTTCATAGATATATAGTACAGGCAGATAATCAGAATATTTACTTAGCTAATCAATAGTGATTTACATCTTGAAGTGTCGGGTAGCAGCTGTAGGAATGCATTTATTATTCTTACGTCTCAAAAGGCGATGACGGCTATGATATTTCTGGGCTACAACATCCATTAAGCTGTGACTGACTTCTTTAACTTAACTAATCTAAATAGTGGTCCTTCGGTAGTCGTAATTCGACTATAATTAATTGAAATTATAAGTTTCAAGTACACTATTAAGATTTTTTTATCAAAGACTACTTTCATCACAGATTTCGCCACAATTACACTTTAGACAAATATTAATAAAGATAAACAATATTACTCTATTCTCAATTTGATCACAGACTATAAGCAATAAGAAAAGTTTTACAATAAACAAATAGTATACACGCGTGTGTGTGTGCGTCAAATACATGGTAGTGTGTAATGTTTTTTTTTTATTGAATTAATATATTTAAAAAAAAAAACATTAGCATTCTGCATTCCTTCTCTATAAGTGTGGGAAATTTCATACTCCTCCGTTAGCGCAATTTTCGTAAAAAGGGGTACAAAATTTTTGCTTCACGTATTAATATATAGATTACTGCGTTCAATATATCACTTGGTTTGAAAATGTATACTTTTATGACAGTATTCGTGACATTAATTATAGACTGTGGCACAGGATCCGCTTTGCATGCAGCCGACTGCGGGCCGCGGGCTCTTATCTGCGTCGTATCGGATAAGCCCGACCTCTCAGCCCTCCATATGTACACCACACGAGACGTGTATAGGATGTTTAAAACGTTTCGACATTCAGGAAGTAAGGTAACGTAATTATTTCACACGGCTTCACTCGTTCTGCCCGTGTCTTTGTAAAGAAGATCTGACGTGATTCGTTCGCTTGCCAACATTTTCAAAAGCCCCCTTTTGTATATACTTGTAATTGGTTATCTTAACACTAAGCACAGCATAATGATTCATACTGTATTATTTAGAGCTCTATAACAACTGCCTCATTACTTCAAAAATAATCGAAGGTAAAGATGACATGATTTAATTATGTAACAAGATGATTATGTCCGGCTGTGTTTATAAAGTTCTGCCTGCACCGGTCATCATTCTCGTCGAACCCGTCACTTAGGACGAAGGGCTAGGCGAGTAAATTAGCCCACAGACACAGCCCACTGAGTTTCTCGCCAGATCTTTTCAGTGGGTCGCGTTTCCGATCCGGTGGTAGATTTTGCGAAGCACGGCTCTTTGCTAGGGTTCGTGTTAGCAAGAACGTTAGGTTTGAGCCCCGTGAGCCTACCTACTCATCTGATTACGCTGATATAGTCTCTCAGATATAGACCATCAGCTTAGGTAGAAAAACAAAAGTGTTCGCTCTCTTTCTCGACAGCTGTCGTAGCGTGCGGAAACTCTGCCCGAACTCGTCTTGATCTTGTTAATATTGATTGATACTAATATCTGTCTAATATAAATTATTTTTAAAAACCCAACATTCGTTTCTGTTTATTATAATATAATAATTATTTCAGTTTTATTTTTATTAGACGAAGTTCCTTCATAATTAAAGAAGCGAAGCGCATTCAGATCATATTCTGTATTTAGGGAATCGTTCAGTTCGCGAACTAAACATATTTCCATCACTTAATACGGTCACGATTTGCAGATATTATACATAGTACTGGATATTACCGGCGGCTTCGCCCGTGTACTCAAAGATCCGTGTCAGTGCGTATGACAATGTTGTTTTTTTTTTTATAAGAGGTAGCCTATATCACTCTTCTTATCATAATACCTTACGTTTAAAAAGTCACGTCAATCTGTCGCCTCGTTTCCGCGTGAAATTAGGACAAACAAACACAGAACAAACACAAAATCACATTTACAATTTTAGTATGAATGCTGATATGAATTTTTATTTCAAAACGTGTTATTACAGTACCTATTACTGAACGTGTGTAATATCAAAAGAACGAAATCTTCGTTTAACCATTCAAAGTAATGGTATATCGCAGCAGACTGCAATTGCACAAAAAAAAACCCGGAACCAATAAAGTTAAGATTAGTTCTTGAACGTCGCAATCCAATAAGCCACTATCCAGATTGCAATTGTAATGTTCAATTGAAAGGAAGCTAACTTAAAAACCCAAGTATTTTCAAAGACCGTGAGCTAGGAATCTAACAGTTTTATAATAATACAATTTATTTTACCCAGATAACATTCTTATATAGTGTAATGGAACGAAAATCAAAATTATCTGAACACGCGAATAACCTTTTTTTTCCACAGGAGAAAATCACCGGATCCCCACCCGCGCGGCAGGTGGGGTATGTGGGAGTTGAACCTCACTAAAAACTCCTGCCGCTCACAACCGTCGTCCTACCTCGGACCGGGCCGGAGCCCAATCGGGGCTATTGAGACGGCGGGACACGGTTGACGCAGAGCACATTACATCCATCCCGCCGTCCCACAGATGCCGGACCGGCGGCCACCAGCGTCACGACCACCGGTTCCCTCGGTCAATTTAATGGTGATGTGAATTTTAATATTAACAATGCATTCCAGTTGTTAGCACTGACGTCTAAGCCGCTGTCTCGTCTGCTGTGACAGTATAGTCTAAGATATCAGGATACTAACTTACAGGACTTTTACTGGTGCTACGGCGTCTTGTGAGTCCGCACGGGTAGGTACCATCACCATGCCTATTTCTGCAGTGAACCAGTAATGCGTTTCAGTTTGAAGGGTGGAGTAGATGTTTTACTGTTAAAACTGAGACTTTAGAACTCTCAACTCTTACCTCTTTCTTTTTTTTTTTCCTATCTTTGCTGATAGCCTTGAGTGGCTATTTCAGCTTCGTTCTAACATGTGGGTGAGCTTACGGGGCTCCAACCGGAGTGTTGCTAACACTGGCCCTAGCAAGAGCAGTGCTTCGCAGAATCTACCACCTCGTCTCAAGGTGGTGGCATTTACGTCGTAGACGGACTCCGTTAACAAGTTAGCACCAGATGGGCCATGAGCTCGTCAACCCATATAAGCAATACAAAAAAGCTCCAACTTTTTTGTATTGCTCATATGTTTTTTTTTTAAACTATAGGAATATAATCTGAAAGTAATGTGAAAGCTGAGAGTTTTAATTATGTGTCGCGAAAATGGAGAAAATCCTAAATTGGAATGTGTTTGTAAAACTGGTCCGATAGATTTTCACCAGAATTTTCAAAATCATTGGATGTCCAATATGTCTCAACTGCACTCAAAGAATCGCACCACAATCTTCATTCTGTCCGTGATTATACTGCTTGTGACAATGCTGATATTATTATATCTCCTATTCAAAGGTTATGTTACGCGCTGGGGTTCAGGATAAATTAAACTTCCACCGAAATACAAATTAAAACTAATGAACTCTAATTAAAACTATTTAACACTTAGATCACTTTACAAATCGTAATTCATTTCTTCCGCTTCGCTTCAGGTGATCCGTTCGCTGTTTCGCTTCGAGTAGATCCGATTACTAACTGTCTTTGTGTCATCTCTGCAACGCTTTTATAGACGAACTGACTGACATCTCTACAATTATTGAGAACATTCCCGGTAAGACCCGTCGTTTCGATATGTGGTTCCGATTTTTGATAATAGATGGCGTTGCACTTATCGATCGTTCTCGATCTTACTAGTTCTTTTGGTATTCGTTTCTGCTATTCGACGACAGATGGCGTTACTTTTACCGGCGTAACAGTCAGATTTGTAAATTATTTGCC
This sequence comes from Bombyx mandarina, assembly GCF_030267445.1. Classification (NCBI taxonomy): domain Eukaryota; kingdom Metazoa; phylum Arthropoda; class Insecta; order Lepidoptera; family Bombycidae; genus Bombyx; species Bombyx mandarina. Next base: position 924,841 of record NC_143223.1, on the reverse strand, counting down.
AAACTTAATTTCTAATGTATATCTTCATGCGCCGCGAAATTATAATATCGATATTGGTGTGAAGAAGGTCATCTCCAGCTCTTCCTACAGAGGTTATTAATAGTCGGTGACTGGTTATAAAGAAATCCGCGCACGACTCCTCCGGAAAAGAAACGCTGATTGAAATTCAACCGGAGTCTGGGAAACGACTGCGGCCGTTTTTTTTTCTTCTTTTTATTAAATCACGAAAGATGGTTTTTTTCTATATTATTTTGGAACCTGAATATCGTGCCGATTGTTGTTTTCCAGAAATATTCCGTGACTTGCAAAGTAAAGATGTAATCTCCGCCAAATTTCAGGATTCCTATACATACCTACACGTTGCCGTAGCGATCGAAATACAGCGTTGAGAGATATAATTATCTTAAACCTTGTCTTCGGAACTTCTCATATTAATTTTTGAATTTTTTACTGGTGGTAGGACCTCTTGTGATTCCGCACGGGTAAGTACTACCACACTGCGTATTTCTGCCGTGAAGCAGTAATGCGTTACGGTTTGAAGGGTGGGGCAGCCGTTGTAACTATACTGATACCTTAGAACTCTTATATATTTTTTTTTGTTGCCCTTGTAGTCAGACGAGCACACGGCCCACCTGATGGTGAGTGGTTACCGTCGCCCATGGACTTCAGCAATGCCAGGGGCAGAGCCAAGCCGCTGCCTACAAATATCATTATCATATCTCAATACAAATATCATATCTCAAGGTAGGTGGTGCATTTACGTTGTAGATGTCTATGGGCTCCAGTAACCACTTAACACCAGGTGGGCTGTGAGCTCGTCCACTCATAAAAGCAATAAAAAAAATTTACGTTAGCGGTTACGTTAAGCTCCCCAAAAGTATAGTTTTCTTATCGGCACGTCGCCAATCGAATCTGCTAGGTATCGGTTAGGTATTAGTGAGCAAATTCCTTTATTTATCAGCGCGACATTGACTTTTAAAGTGATTAATTTTGTTCAGAATGCGGTGACTTTGGTCGCTCCCGTTCCTCGCACTTTAGCAAGTCAGTTTCAACTTAGGGCTGGCGTAAACTATAAGAGTTTTGGGATTTGAATTGATTGCCATAAATATCGAAGCGTGGATGCTGCCGCCCAGCTTATAAATATAGGTCAATGGCCCAATTACAATTGAAAAGCTATCCCACCTTGGAAAGCCTTAGTTCAACAAAAACAAAATCCGACAGAATCACGACATTTTTACTATAATTATTAACCTAACGCTTATTCACAGTAATTCCGGCGTTTTGTATGCTTTACAGTCTACGTGGTGTTTATAGATAGCTAGCAAGTACATATTTTTATTGTAGAAAGTTGAACGGGAGTGTCAACAGTTATTTGCCTTAAAAAAATAGGCAGAACGATAGGCAGGGCATGCAGAATGGTAGGCAGCGGCTTGGCTCTGCCCCTGGCATTGCTGACGTCCATGAGCGACGGTGACCACTTACCATCAGGTGGGCCGTATGCTCGTCTGCCTACAAAGGCAACACAAAAAAAAGATGTGTCGTGGGACACCGGATAGGACACCGAATGAAGTTCCTTATTATAAAAATATTAATTTGAAGTTCTATTCGAGGTATAAAGAAAATAATTATTCGGGTATACATTTTTATTATGATTTATTATTAATAAAAATAATCGCAAGGGTCAACCACTCTGCAGTGCAATGGAGCAACCTCGTCCCTTATTCGGGTATACATTTTTATTATGATTTTTTTATTGATAAAAATAATCGCAAAGGTTAACCACTCCGCAGTGCAATTGAGCAGCCTCGTCCCGGGGAGCCGCCTACATGATCACGGTATCCCCTACGCCAGGTAAGTATGATTTAGCAAGAGAAATACGAGAACGTCTATCAACTGTGTAACATCTCGTCACCACGATTCAGGAATTGTTGAATTTACATGCAGCGACATCTGTTGATAACAAACTAAATAGAAAAAATCTTACGTTACGGACGTTTTTCCCCGGTTAGGGTACCCCTCCGCATCGTCCCATAAGGAACTTCGTTCCAAAAAAAAAGCTGACATTAAGAGCTATAAATGTTATACCTATGACTTCGTAGTCCTCTTAAAATATTTAAACAGGTATTGAGGATTATTAAAAAAATATAGTTGATAACAGCAGTCAGCCCTGGGCCCGTTGCCTGCGTCGCTGGAGAAATCCATTTCCGAACAACGAGTCACCCGCTGTGCGGCATGATTGGGACACAACGAGAGATAAAAAAGTTAATGGGACAATATTTTCTGTATTGCAGGAAAATATCAATGATCTGTATATAACTAGTCAGGTCATAAGTATTGTCACACAGTAAAAATGTTTCTTTTAGAATGCTGGCCACAAAAAAGTTTATTGAATTCGAATTTCGAATTGTTCATGAAAATAAAAATGTATAACTTTTAGAATTTTACTCATTTTTAAATATGGAGTGGACGCTTAAAGAAGACCGTGTTGCAGTTATTGCGTTGCATCGTTGCGGTTACGCGCCAAAATTTTTAACATACTGAAAAATTTGAATATAACCAAAAGATTCGTTTATCGTACCATCAAACGATACAATGAAGACTCTAGTGTAGATGACAGGTCAAGAAGTGGTCGCCCTCGGTCTGTTAGGACTCCAGCAATGATAAAAGCTGTGAAGGCGCGAATTCAAAGAAATCCCAAACGTAAGCAGAAACTGTTGGCCCTTCAGATGGGGTTAAGCAGAACCACGGTGAAAAGGGTGTTAAATGAAGACTTAGGCTTCGGGCATATCGAAGAAAAACAGGACATCGTTTGAATGCTCGTCTAATGGACCTGAGACTGAAGAGATGCCGCGCTTTGTTGAAGCGGTACGCGGGAAAAAAATATCGGGAAATTCTTTTTTCGGATGAAAAAATTTTTACCGTAGAAGAGAGCTACAACAAACAAAATGATAAGGTGTACGCACACAGTAGTGAAGAAGCGAGCAACCGTATTCCGCGTGTCCAACGAGGTCATTTTCCATCTTCGCTCATGGTATGGTTGGGAGTTTCTTATTGGGGCTTAACAGAGGTACATTTTTGTGAGAAAGGTGTAAAAACGAATGCAATTGTGTATCAAAATACAGTCCTGACGAACCTTGTGGAACCTGTTTCTCATACCATGTTCAATAACAGGCACTGGGTATTCCAACAAGATTCGCCGCCAGCTCATAGAGCGAAGAGCACACAAGACTGGCTGGCGGCGCGTGAAATCGACATCATCCGGCACGAAGACTGGCCCTCCTCCAGTCCAGATTTGAATCCGGTAGATTACAGGATATGGCAACACTTGGAGGAAAAGACGTGCTCAAAGCCTCATCCCAATTTGGAGTCACTCAAGACATCCTTGATTAAGGCAGCCGCCGATATTGACATGAACCTCGTTCGTGCTGCGATAGACGACTGGCCGCGCAGATTGAAGGCCTGTATTCAAAATCACGGAGGTCATTTTGAATAAACTTTAGTGTCATAAGAATCTATGTTTTGTTAAGTTCATTTTGGTATATAAATGGTTACATAATGAATAAACTTGTTTCAATTATTTTACATTAAACATGTGACAGAATTTATGACCTGACTAGGTATATAAATTGCTGTTCATTAGTCTCGCTAAAACTCCAAAATGGCTGGACCGATTTGGCTAATTTTGGTCTTCAATTCTTTGTGGAAGTCCAGAGAAGGTTTAAAAGGTAGATAAATATGAAAATGCTCGAAATTAAATAAAAATAACAATTTTGTTTTTCCTTTGATGTGTCCCCCGTCTGACGGATTCCTTTTGTTTGTTTTAAGTTTATTTTATACAAAAGTTTAGGACTTTTATTTTTCGATTAAGGCACTACAAAGTCTGCCGGGTCAGCTAGTTCTACAATACATATTGCATTCAGTTTTCAAATAACATTTTATAAAGTTGAAATAATGTTTTTATTTCAACATTGAGTAGGTAGAGTATTCTTGAAGTATTCATAAGCCGTAGTGATATGATTATTTTATTTTGGTGATTAAAAAGCGTGACAACTTAGAATGTTCACTGTCGAACTCCTTGTTGTGCGCTCGATGATTGATTAAACTGCCTTTGTTCCTGTATATATATTTTTTTATTGCTTACATAGGTGGACGAGCTCACAGCCCACCTGGTGTTAATTGGCTACTGGAGCCCATAAACATCTACGACGTAAATGCGCCACCCACCTTGAGATATAAGTTCTAAGGTTTCAAGTATAGTTACAGAAAGAGCTATATTTTCGATCAGTTCAAATTGGTGTTTATTGTTTTTTTTTTTCATTAATCACAAAGTAATGAACACTTTACTTTAATACGAAATTGAACAGTAGTAGTTTTAGTTATGTAAACAATAAGCTAAAACCGAAATAAAATACTTCTGTTTTGTTCAAAAATGTCCGGAATGTACTTCGTTACATAGGAACGTAATTATTTCAGCTCGTTGCCGCTACTGTAAGTACACAGTAATCTAAATTATATATACCTATATATATATAAGTATTATAAAAGCTTTTTGTTTTTCGCTACCTAATTGTTAGTAGCGTAAGGGGCTATTCCAATTTCACGCGGACCGGTAGGTAAGCTCACGGGCTCAACCTGAGATTATTGCTAACACTAGCCCTAGCAAGAGAAGTGCTTCGCTGAATCTACTACCGGATCGGAATGGCGAGCCACTGAAAAGATCCAGTGAGAAACTCAGTGGGTATATACTCGTAAAAGCCTTAGCTTACTTTTCTTTTGTTCTCATTTTTTCCATTCAGCTTTCACAAAGTGAGTTGAAATCTACCTAGACTTTGTGGTGGTTGTTGTTAATGTCAATGTTTGCTAATTTCAATTATTAGTATTATATAAAAATTGCTTTTAGAATTCAACAATATATCTAGAAATTCAAAATAGTAAAATTTATTTTTACGTATTTTTTTTAAACTCATTGTAACATTAACTTTACGAAACCGTTACGACAACATTACAATAACCGCGCCGAGTATTTCTAAGTCAGTTTTTATTTTCAACTTGAATTTGTCGAATGGAATGGTTGCCAACATAACGCTTGTTGAGGAAACGGAAATAAATACAATACAAAGTTGAGTGGAGAAATAAGTTTCGCGTCACGAAATAGTTACGAGTTTTATGTATACATACAGTACTTTATTGAAGGGTTGTGTTGGTAGCACGACTTGTGATTCTAGCAACATTTATTATATCTGCAAGGATAGATGTAAATTGCGTCCTAATGTGTTACACGCTGCGATCAGAAATTCTTTATATGGATATGCCTGAGTTCCGGGCCTTTTTTTTGGAATGATGGATTACTGGTGGCTCGGAGGCCTTTCCAAATTCTCCAGGACAGTTGGGCGAACAAAGTCTCATCCTCCGGAAGAGAACTAACAACTCAAGGGCAACTGCTTCGTGAATGAGTCTACTTGGGTTTGAAGGGTGGAGCAGCCGTTGTAATTTTACTTGAGACCTTAGAACTTATATCTCAAGGTGGGTGGCGTATTTACGCTGTAGATGTCTATAGGCTCCAGTAAGCAATTAACACCAGGTGGGCTGTGAGTTCGTCCACCTGCCTCACCAAAAAAAAAAAAATCCGGCGAGAAACTCAGTGGACTGATGTGTGGGTTAGGTTACACGTCGAACTCTTTGCCGAGTTCGACGAGTACGTTATCAGAGTCCCTAAGCCTTAGTGTTAGAGCTGAAGGCATCTAATGCAAGAGTTATTGGACCTTATGGATCCGTAAGGACGTAAGCTCCGGACCTATTTCTACAGACTATCATAAATACTGTTACAAAAAAAAACCAGACATACCATTTGAATTTGGAATCTGTCATTCTCAAATGAATATTCATTGTATTCTATCATTTTCGCGCCAAACATTGTCAAATATTATTGTGATATAAAACGGAGTGAAATGACGAAGAGAGCCGAATTACTGATTATAAATTTACTTGAAGTAACAGCATTACTTAAAGTAGATATGGGCTTTGATGCAATTTTCACAATTCTGCCTCTCTTGTTTTTAGTCGGGTGCTTATGTACCGGGTCATTGATAGGTATAATGCAACGTTCTCTGTTTGTACCATAAAAATGTAATATTCGTACTTAAAAGGCGATCAAAGAAGTCATTGAAATAATATCGCCCATCAACCAAATCACTTAGGTGTTGCGACTAATAAAATTAGAGACGCTTTGGGTCTTCATAATTGATTAACCATGAGACAATGTTAACTGATGCCGCCATATCATTAAGCAATTTCAACGTCTTAATATTCTATTAAAACCGTAACATTATTAAGTCTTTCGGAGTGCACAGAAATTATCTACGCAGCCGAAGTTTGTCAAAGACTTTGACGGCAAACTTTTAACGAAGATTGTAAACTTTATTATCGGAGTGAGGCTGTTCTCGCTAATTAACAGATTGCTTTGTAAATTTTTAAACGAATTCATTTTATTAGAGATTCGTTTATACAGTACGATGTTCCGTATTATCTTTATTGATCTTTACTAAAAATAAAATTTACGGAGTTTGATATAATCGTGAATAGCTCGAATATCGTTTTCATTGCTTTATATGGCGGGCTCACATACCACCTTGTTTCAAGCAGCCGCCAAAGCCCAGACACGTTCCAACTTGAATTCAGCCACTTAACTTAAAACATGTGGTCGAAAGATTAATTATATTTTAACAGCTCTTCCATCTTTTAAAGCAGAACCCATGACATGAGATGCTGATACCTATCCAAGCTAGCTCATAAGACGCCCTACCACCAACTTTCACTTTCCTGTTTTGGAACGAAGTTCCTTATGGGACGATGCGGAGAGGTACCCTAACCTGAAAAAAACGCCCGTAACGTAAGATTTTTATTAGTAACTAGCTGACCCGGCAGACTTCGTAGTGCCTCAATCGATAAATAAAAGACCTAAACTTTTATATAGAATAAACTTAAAACAAACAAAAGGAATCCGTCCGACGGGGGACACGTCAAAGGGAAAACAAAATTGTTATTTTTATTTAATTCCGAGAATTTTCATATTTTTATACCTTTTAAACCTTCTCTGGACTTCCACAAATAATTCAAGACCAAAATTAGCCAAATCGGTCAAGCCGTTTTCATGTTATGTCGTGACAACGGAAAACGGGTTTCATTTTTATATATATAGATAGATGCACACAATGTACGACTTAACTTTGTAATAACGTGCAAAAAATAACATATTTTTTTATCATTAATTGACCACGATCTCAGAGCGTTCGTTTGCGTAACACACTAACTCTTATACAAACAACCGTGAATGAAGTGTACCACAATAAGTTCGCACGTTATCGAATGACCATGGTGCTCAGCAGCTTGACCCCTGGTATTACTGATGTCTATAAGCGACGCTAACCACTCACCATCAGCAGACCCGGAAGCTGGTCTGCATAAAATGGTAATAAAAAAAACCGAATAGTCAGAAATGGTTGCATCACACAACTACACCAATAAACTGTAAAACATATTATGTCTTACCACGTCATTTAGCTAGTGACATTTGGTATATTGTTTTACAAAGAGGTTTGTGAATGTTCCCAAATATAAACATACAATCGCCTCAATTTTAACACACAACGGCATCAACTTGACGCTGTCTGTGTCCTTCAGTCGCTGAGCTGCCCTTTGACTAAATATCAATAGAATATCCACAATGGACGCCGTCAGTCGATGTCGGCCGAAAGCCTATAATAAAATGATTCGTGGAACATTTCATAGGCTGCTTCTAAAGTTGGACGATGGCAAAGAACATTAAGGTAAGAAACGCTTTTGATGTTTTTCCACACACGATCTCTGGAAGCCTAAACTCAAATTATCCTTACATGCGAATTTTCCGACATTAAAACCTAATTATACATTATAAATAGTGTTTCGTTGTAATGAATTATATAATTTACCACACCACTATAAGGTACGACTTCTTTAAAAAATGTTTTAATATCAGTAATAAACTAGTTAACTACTGTACCTTCATTTGTTTTACTAACTGCACTTAGGTCTTTTACTTCGTGCTCAGGGACGAACCTATTAAGTATTCGAAAATAATGTGATAATAATAAAAACCGGAGATTAAACCGTAAAAATATTTTTGTGCTAGTAAACCACACACACAACTTAAGCCTTCTAACGTTGAGATTTACGCGAAGTCAGAAGTGACGTGGGAGCCATCCCACATAAAATTAAACTTTACCATTCTACGCTACGAGTTCTCTGTCCTTTTGTCGCCAACAGACACGGGCAACGCTTTATCAGAACCACATTTAGCGTGAACGCAGCTTCCTCGTCAAAGTTTCGACCGAACAAAATTATTTTGTAAAGTATCCGATGAATATTTGACAGGGTGGGTATACAAGTATACTTATATAGCATAAGATCGATCATTTTAATGTTTAAATTTTCGATTGAATTCGATTGATCATGTTATAATGTAGGTATGTATGTTATGAAGACACTGCTGGACAAGGAAGGGTAGTGCTGAATTCTGGCTTCAACCTGGCCAACCCTGACATGTGAAATAGGAGTCTATCAGAAATAAGAAGACTTAATAAAATTTAAGGTTTTGACAAGCAATTATTACATATTATATTTATGTATAACACACCCGGTTACCAAAACAGAGTTTGTCATTACTATTTGGTGCAATTGCGTCCAACCGCACGGTGCAATGGATTGTTTGCCCCACACTATAAAATCGGTGTTTTTTAATTTCTTAGATGAGTGACCGATGTTTATCTGAGAACAATGGACATGAACATGGAATTGTAATGGAGAAGATACCACTTTGTGCTGTTATTGTTATGAATGAAAAAATCAAAGAAGAGTATGGCATCGAAACCTCAGTGTATAAAAAAAGATTGAGAAGTTAAGACTGCAAGAAGTTAAAAAAAGAAGACTGCAAGGAGATAAAGAAAAAAGATTACAACGAGCTAAATAAAGAAAATTGCAAGAAGTAGGAGAAAGAACCGTACCAGATGTCACACAAAATGGAATACTGTATAAAGAGAAGAACGGAAGTAGACTTATCGTTGTACCAAAGAAAATGTAGACAGAAATTATAAGAACTATGATCAGCAGTGGACAGCTATAGGCTGAAGGAGAGAGAGAGAGTAAACAGTATGGGCGTGACACCATACGAATATTGATCTTTTCACCTTGAGAACAAAGTGGGAAACCTTTAGGGCCAAGTCTCAACTGTACATTGTAACCGCTGTAATTTCTGCTTCAAGGCACAAACAGGAGGGGTGATTGACCTTTTTTTTACGTTGAAGATCCCACCATCTCCCGTTTTCTGATCCCCGCTGGAAACAAGACTCGAGTCAGGGATGGGGCGATCTCACGGTCAACACTAGACGCGTGGCTCCCCCAAGGACGCCCGGCTGGACGTAATTGTGGTCATGGGTAATGACATCTACCAGAGCACAGTAGTAGAAGTAGTGCGGTAGTGGGTAAGTAGTTGCGACCACTGACAATAAATATATCACCAATAAAAAATCACATTTATTTCGATTACAAGAATTTTTAAGTCAGTTTTAGTAGCTAGTAATAGGATATGGCTCGTTTCTCCATCAAGAAATGATGTACAAATAAAAACTAGTCTACCTTTACAGATTTTAATTAAATTATGCACCTTTATATCACACTGGTGCATCATTTCTTGTTCCTCAAAAGACATTTACTTCGCCGCACCTTGGCGTGATTAATGTGCCCGAGAATGCACCTACATTAATTCTCATGAAACTGTTTACATAGAATTTGTGTTTTGGCGTGAAAAATAGCTCACTCTATAATTGGATTCGAGTTATATTTCTTTCACATGAACGAGAAAACGATGTTAGGATTGAACACGTCTTATCACCGTAAAATCTTACACTTATATTTTATTCTGAAACACTTTAAGCTTTTCAATGCTCTAATAAAAAGACCATCTTTCAAAAGATCCCGTAAAGGAACCGCCAAGCTCAGGACGTAAAACCAATTCGCAGCGAATCAACTTTCCTAAAAGTGGGAATATTATTCCGTAGCACCGTGCGCCACCTGGCGGCGTTATGCGCTAGTGGATTTTCCATTTTCTCGGTAATATCAAGGTGGGCCCACATCAACTAAATGAAATACTGCGGTCGACAATATGAGGCAACCAGTAGAGCGAGTCTTGTACAACATACGTCGAAACGGGTTAGTTTATTATAATATTCCTATGTTCAATTACTCTACTTAAATTAAAATTAATAGTACTACTGTCTTCCGTTTTCGTTAGTCGATAAAAAATACTTTTTACGGCTTAATTTCGCGTTTTTATTGTCACTAGTGATCCCGCAGTAGTCGAAATCCGACTATAACTAATTGACATTATAAGTATGACCATTATAATGGTTCTATTGTCGAAGACTTCTACGAGTATAATCACAGGTTTCGCCAAGACTACACAATAAAAAAATATATTAAAGATAAACAATAATAACCTATTCTTAATTTGACCATAGCAATAACAAAACTTTGACAATAAACAAAGAGTATGTGTGTGCGTGTGCGTGCGTGTGTGTAATGTGTAATGTTTTTTTTTTTATTGATTTAATGTATTTTTATACATAATTTTAAACAAAAAATGCATTCTGCACTCCTTCTTTATATTCTCTATAAGTGTGGGAAATTTCATACTCCTCCATCCGCGCAATTTTCGTAAGAAGGGGTACAAAGTTTTTGCTTCACGTATTAATATATAGATTATATTATCCGTGTCCACGTGCACGTCCATTACGTCTTAGTCGTACAAAAATAATAATAAAAAAAAATGTATGTACAAAATAAAAATTCATTTTAGACATTGTATTTTTTGTTTTCATTCAAACATAAAACGGAATGCGGTCATAGCTAGACCGCAGCGTGTGAAACATAGCAATGATGTTAGGTAAATGCACGGACGAACATGACTATTCGTATCTGGTATAATTTCAAATGCTATCAGATCGTAGTAAAAGTGTGCCAATTTTCATAATATTTTACGGTAGCAACCAGAACATAGAAAACTTATTCGAGATCTATCAATGTTAACCAAAAGAACCAAATATATATAACACACACACAATCGTAATTTATTCAAAGAGCCATTCTTTTTAACTTATTATTATATTTTTGAAGCCTCCCGTTTCAAAAATGTTTACTCGTCTCTTACAAGGCGAGATTTTTTTATTTTATTACCGGTATAGGCAAACGAGCATACGGCCCACCTGATGGTGAGTGGTTACCGTCGCCCATGGCCTTCAGCAATGTCAGGGGCTGAGCCAAGCCGCTGCCTACTGTTGGAAACCCAACAAATTGGTATAAAACATTTTTTATTGTTTTGGTTGCGGTTTTTGACATTATATTTGAATTTTGGAATGTCTTAGTTTTTGTCATTCTCTTTTCATCCGTGCTATTGTACGCGATTTATCAAATTTTAAAAATATACAAATTTTATACGTGTAATCCTCGCGAGTTTATTTATCAAGTTCCTTGCCCATCCTAATCATACAGTCCACTACACCTACCGTTAAGTACTCTCCACAAGCCTCGTTTGAAGAAGGATATATCATAGCGCTCGGGAAACACTGTGGAGGGGAGCTTATTCCAAAGGCGGATGGTACGTGGCAAGAAAGATCTTTGGAAGCGCACTATGGATAAACGCAGTGGTTTCAAGTAGTCTTCTATCTTCTTCTTCTATATATATAAAAATGAATTACTGTTCGTTAGTCTCGCTAAAACTCGAGAACGGCTGGGCCGATTTGGTTAATTTTAGTCTTGAATTATTTGTGGAAGTCCAGAGAAGGTTTAAAAGGTAGATAAATATGAAAATGCTCGGAATTAAATAAAAATAATAATTTTGTTTTTCCTTTGGTGTCCCTCCCATCGGACGGATTCCTTTTGTTTATTTTAAGTTTATTTTATACAAAAGTTTAGGTATTTTATTTATCGATTGAGGACCTACGAAGTCTGCCGGGTCAGCTAGTAAAAAATAAAGATAAAAATGTAAAACAATAACCACGATCAAGACTTGAACCAATTACAAAACTAAATCGTTTTTAAATTACATTCCCAAAGACAGAACTATCGACTCACCGGGAAGGAGTTCAGTTAAAGTTTCCGTTAGATTGATATCTAATATTCGTTTCAGTTTTACAGCGAACGATACGATTTTCTAAATATTATTTTTATAAACTTACGCTTAGGTAAAAGAGTCGTTTGTGATAAAATGGTTGTCAAAAATTTGCGAATTCTGATTTTTTTCCCAAAACAAACATTACATGATTTTCAGGCAAAAAAAAATCAAAATAAGAAAATAATTGTTTTAAAAGAATGAAAATAAGAAGAAAGATTTATACGGTCCAAAATCTTTTCATAGGTTTGTAGATTCTTCTCGATTCCCGGTAGCCGCTTCTATTTTTCAGCCCACAGACGTTTACTGTTGGACACAGGCCTCCTCCAAGCCTCGCCAAAACAATCGGTCCTTCGTTGCTTGCATCCAACGGAATCCCGCGAGTCTCAACAGGTCGCCGGTCCACCGGAGGCCTTCCCACTCGTCGCCACTCATGAACTTGTTGGCTCCTGCAGCCATCTATTCTACGAGTAATGTGCCCCGTCCACTGTCACTTCAACGTCGCAATCCTTTGGGCCATGTTGGTTACCATGGTTTTCCTGCGAATCTCCTCATTTATGATTTGATCTCCCAGGGAAACTCCGAGCATAGCCTTCTCCATTGGTCTTTGGGTGACCTATTAAAAGGTGGCCGCTTAACACTAGGTAATCCTCAACTCAACTATCCTAACCATTTTATAGTAATTATGCGGAATTTTATCGACTCACCGTTCTACATACAGGATCTTCCAATTCTCCGTCAATCACAATACGCAATTGTTATCTTTAGCAAAGAAATCCCAATACAGATTGGAACGCCTTGTGAGTCCGCGTGAGTAGGTACCACCACCCTGCCTGCTTTTGCCGTGAAGCAGTAATGCGTTTCGGTTTGAAGGGTGGAGCAGCCGCTGTAACTATACTTGAGACCTTAGAACTTATATTTCAAGGTGTGTGGTGCATTTACGTTGTAGATGTCTATGGGCTCCATTAACCACTTAACATCAAGTGAGCTGTGAGCTCGTCCACCCATCCCCAGTTTAATATGTCATAAGGTAGATTTCTGAAATTGGTATCTACTTCAATTGTATATGTTTCAAGGTTTTTTAAGTATCTTTTATATGTAAATTGCTTATTCTTATTTATGTGTAAAGAAGCAACATTTTTAACGTTTTTTATTTTTTTCCCTTTTATTTAATAATTATTATTATATTATAATACTTTGTGTATTAATTGTATGTATATTTACGGATATATGTATGTATGCGTATATGTATGTGTACATATATGCATATGTATTTCACTGGATTGGTACACCGCGCGTAATTCGTTTCCAAATGATTCTTGTCCACCTGATGGTTGTCTGGAAGAGATCGCTCTTTGCGATAAGACCGCTAATTGTACTTTTTGTGTTTAATGTATCGCACTGTTTATTTGTTTTTTGGTGTACAATAAAGAATACTCTCTCTCTCTCTCTCTCTCTCTCTCTGCAATAAAAAAATAATAAAAAAAACAACTTAGCTTATATGCAAAACGTATTGTATTATAAAATCGTATCGTACTTTAAGTGCTATCGTGACGCGTAAAAGCTCCCTGTACTAATACGGAGACGTCTCAGGTAGACACGGACTGCACTACGCTATCTATTGGTGCAATTGTAAATATATTTCCGCTAGTTAAATCACCTCAGAAACGAGTCACGAATAACATTGCGCACGACATTTTGACTTTTACGATTCATTGCTAAATTTTGTGCGCCAGAAGGGTTAGTTGTTAGTTAAAGTGCAAAGTTTAATTGTTATTGGGGAATTTTCACGTTGAGCAAAACTGTTGTTTCGTTTTAAAGCTGCCTTCGTGTTAAGGTTGTCGGAGACTAACTTTTTAGGATTTCTTTGTCAAATTGAAAACAACTAAAACCCTTTTGGAAGGAAATCCTATTGCTGCTTTTTTATTTACAAGATGTTGTCAATTTACTTTTTTGCTGTCCTTAACCACTATTAATGATACACAGCATATCAGAAGTCTTTAAAAAACTGGTATAGTACGAACAGTTCTGACTGCGTTTCACATTCTACATTCTAAGAACATGAAATCCCTGATATGTAACCAGCAATATCACCATCAGTCTATCGTCACCCATAGTAGACATAGACTATTTTCTCAATTTACACCATTGATCCCAGGCTTCTTTCCGACTCTCCGCGTTCATCCATAACATGATTTCACATATTAAGTTTGCCTTATGCGTATTTTAGCCACATTCTTTTTATTTACTCTAGCTTGACGGATAAACTCATGGCCCACGTAGTTTTCATTCGTTTTCGAAGCCCATAGACACCTATACGTGAACGCTGGTCACTATATTAGATCGAAGTTGCTATCTCATTATCATTATCAGTTCTGACTCCTGACCACCATGACGACAGTCCCATCCTTCAAACCAGAATGTATAGCTACGCGGCATATATAGACACATTTGCTGTACCTGCCGGTGCGAGATATGTTAACTGGCTTACTGTGATTCTAGCAATCTTAACTTTTTCTAATACTTAATTCAATTAGCGATTTCCATCAGCAAAAACATACACAGTACTGTCATTCAATTTGACAACAAACAGATAGGTCCCGTGTGAGCTAAATTAACAGCTACAACAATGCGACTAATGGATTTCCTATACAAATATTACTGGACGCGTTTTCGTTTCCGTCTTGCACGATTGACCCAGCACCATCAGTGAGCCCTAAATAAATTGTCGGATATTCGTGGCGAAGCGGTCTCATGCGCCTTTACAAAAATAGGCCGTATGTACAATGTCGGCTTTTTAGAAGAATGTGCCTGTGAAGCGCGATCTGTTTCTAAGTAAGAATTTGAAGCATACTGTTATATCCTAGCCTTGACCTTATAGTGCCCACAGCCCTAATCATATGCAAAGTCAGCATTTTTGATTGTTCCTAGCATATTTATTGGAACTTGTGGTCCCCTAGTGGTCGAAATTCGACTATAATTAACTGAAATGATAACTGTAAAATGTTTCAACACTATTATGACTCTATTGTCAAAGACTATTATACTTCTATAATCATAGAATTCGTTAAGACTACACCAGAGACAAATAATATTAATATATTCTCAATTTAACCACGGACTTTACAAAAAACCAAAGTGTATATATGCGTGTGTGTGTCAAACACTACCATTTTGGGTATGATCAGTGATATTCGTTGTATTGCCTACACACACTAGGAAGTGGTCACCAATATACACAATCATTGGAAATGGCTGGAATACAGCTTAGCCGCAGCCTAGCATGGAAGCCTTCTTCAAGCCTTAAATTATCTATTTATCTATATATATAAAAATGAATTGCTGTTCGTTAGTCTCGCTATAACTCGAAAACGGCTGGACCGATTTGGCTAATTTTGGTCCTGAATTATTTGTGGAAATCCAGAAAAGGTTTAAAAGGTAGACATAAGTATGAAAATGCTCGGAATTAAATAAAAATAACAATTTTGTTTTCCCTTTGATGTATCCCCCGTCGGACGGATTTTATTTCTTTTAAGTTTATTTTATACAAAAGTTTAGGTCTTTTATTTATCGATTGAGGCACTACGAAGTTTGCCGGGTCAGCTAGTATGTAATAAATAAATAAAATGCTGAAATCAATGTTGATAATAATGAAGACATTAGTAACATTCGTTTAAGCATGAGTAAGGTCAAGGTTTCGTTGGAAGCCGGTCGATGATTCCATTATTTCGGTCACGCGACCTGTCACCACTCACAGACTGATTCATTATTTATGGATCCAGGAAAATCTGAAATTATTCGGTAATTTCTGTAGGGTTGGTACAGTATTTGTTTTTTGCTTATTCTCTAATCTAATATCTAATCTCTTATCTACTATGCATGTTATGTAATAAGCTTTTTATTACCAAACATGTTCGCTATATGATGCTTGTTGGTTTATCTTAACTTTTTTTTTTATTGCTTAGATGGGTAGATGAACTCACAGCCCACCTGGTGTTAAGTGGTTACTGGAGCCCATAGACATCCACAACGTAAATGCGCCACCCACCTTTAGATATAAGTTCTAAAGTCTCAAGTATAGTTACAACGGCTGCCCCACCCTTCAAACCTAAACGCATTACTGCTTCACGGCAGAAATAGGCCAGGGTGGTGGTACCTACCCGTGCGGACTCACAAGAGGTACTACCACCAGTATAACGGGTAGTATTTGCTACATAAAATTTTATGGTAAGCTCCTTAAAAATAGAGACAAACATATACATATAGCCTGCGAGAGAATGGGATAAAATACTCCTCAAGATTTTACTTCTACCGCGTAGGAGCTGCAAATATGTATTTCAAACAATAAATTGCTTCTAATAAACTTTTGATCTTATTTGTTCGTTAGTCTCTCATTAGTCTCGTTAAAACTCGACAGCGGCTGTACCGATTTGGCTGATTTTGGCCTTGAATTATTTGTGGAAGTCCTGAGAAGGTTTGAAATGTAGATGAGTATGAAAATGCTCGGAATTAAATAAAAATAACAATTTTGTTTTTCCTTGGATGTGTCCCCCGTCGGACGGTTCCTTTGTTTGTTTTAAATTTATTTTATACAAAAGCTTAGGTCTTTTATTAATCGATTGAGGCACTACGAAGTCTGCCGGGTCAGCTAGCTCTACAATATAAGTGTGTAGTTCAAGTAAGATTTTTTGTACAAAATGACTTAAAAAGAAGATTTGTAACACGAACATCGTTTGAATTACAGATTCAAAAACTCATTTCTAAAAAAATATTGTTAACTTAAAATAGATTAGGCAGCCCTAGCCACACACGATTAGGAACGCTGAAGTCGGAATATACTAATAGCATGTGTTTCTAACCCTAAATAAACTGTAATATACTTATTACAATAAACTTATTATATGCTAATGCGACAGTTAATGTTTCCTTAATACATTGAATAGCAATAAGGTCGATTTGCTTACGCTGATCTCTAAATCACGTATGATCGTCCCACGTGTGGGATTGTGGGTGTCTACTGCTCGTTGCCCTAGCATTGAATCCCTGATGAGACAAAATATAGAAAGAACAAGAACAAAGTAGCAAACGGTTTTCGGTTACAACTCTGTACAACATAATTGATGCCTAAGTAACCGCTCAACAATACCAACTAAATGATGAGCAATAAAAAAATACATCTTCAGAATTACTCGCAACCAGCAAAACGAGGAGGTGGGTCTTTAAGCGCTATTTATGAAGAGGACAGATGAACATATCCGCTAGTGGCGCTAGTCAGATACACTGTAGTTGGACGATAAATCCTAATCTGTAATTCTAAATGTGGGTAGTTGGTCGTCGTCTATAAAAGACAACGTGAATAGACGCTCGCTCCATACTACCAGAACTATTTATATAGATTATCTATATCTATACTAATATTATAAAGAGGAAAGATTTGTTTGTTTGTTTGTTTCGAATAGGCTCCGAAACTACTGGACCGATTTGAAAAATTCTTTTTCCATGAGAAGCCGACATTGTCCCTGATGAACATAGGCTACTTTTTTTTTTTTTTTTTTTGCTTTCATGTGTGTTTTAATGTTTCCGAAGCGAAGCGAGGGCGGGTCGCTAGTAGGTAATAAATACATTAAAACCAATTTCGATTTTAAAAATTTACAATTCGAATAGTTAAAATCATTGATATAAGACCAAAGTGAAATATCTTCGTTTCAATAATACATAACCGTGATACGTTACACATCTGTACTTACATTTTGTTGCGCCGAGGGTCATCCGTCGCATCGGATCGCAGTTAATGACCCGTGTGATTGGCTGAACGGTATCCAACTTCGACCCCGACTGCACCTGCTTTTTGATAGCTCCCGCTCAATAATAAATGTACAATGCGGATGTGTCCACCTTGCACAAATTAAAATATTACTTTGAAGCTTTTGAGGTTTTTTTTCCTACCTAAGCTGATGGTCTAGAGAGACCATGTCAGCGTAGCCGGGCTAGTAGGTGGGCTCAAACCTACCAAGAGCCGTGCTTCGCAGAATCTACCACCGAATCGGAAACGCGACCCACTGAGAAGATCCGGCGAGAAACTCAGTGGGCTGTGTCTGCGGGTTAATTTGCTCGCCGAGCCCTTCGTCGCAAGCGACGGATTCGACGAGAACGATGACCGGTGCTTGAGGTACCTAAAGCACCGTTAGTGGATCGGGAGGATCCGAAATGACGTATTTTGGGCGACGTCGACTATTTACCATTTGGTCCGCGGGATCCGCTATGTAGTTACCGGCGGTCACGTTAAGAGGGTTCTCATGTCGTGTTGCTTTATCGGAATGAGCTTTTGAGTTCGGTTCGTGTTAAAATGAAGAATAAGTAGTCATCTCAGGAACTGTATCGGAGTCAAAACTGATGACACAGGTACTGCCCAAGATATTGCGAACTTAATAAACCAATATAAGACTCCTTCCGATAAACGAAACGAATGAAATTAATAACGAAAAAGCGGAATGACCTTTCCCTTTGAACTAGTGAGGGCAATATTACAGATTATGGAACTTGACACTAAAAATCAAATAGATTCACAATTTTTGAATTTATTAAAAATCTAAAATACCGCTTTTGTAATTGAGTTGTCAAAATAAAGGCTGCGTTGAATTTTTGTACTTTTTGTAATTTTTATAAACACAGTAAGGTTTTCAATAGCGCACATCAGTGTCAGTCACCATCAGAACTGCATAACTACAATAAATACCAAACTGTCCGTTTGCTTAGTGTTTCGTTGTATTTACATTGACGGATGCTAATATACCGAGGTTCAATCATAGCAGATAAACGTATCAAATGGAGAACGATTTCTTTTTATTGCTTAGATGGGTGGACGAGCTCACGGCCCACCTGGTGTTAAGCACATGGAAATCTACAACTTAAATGCCACCACCTACCTTGAGATATGGAGTTCTAAGGTCTCAGTATAGTTAGAACGGCTGCCCCACCCTTCGAACGGAAACGCATTACTGCTTCACGGCAGAAATAGGCTGGGTGGTGGTACCTAGCCGCGCGGACTCACAAGACGTCCTATCATCACCAGTAATTACGCAAATTGTAATTTTGTGGGCTTAATTTTTTTTACGCGATGTTATTCCGTCCCTGTGGAAGTCAATCATGAACATTTGTTAAGTACGTATTTCATTAGAATGCACCGGACGTCTTATCCTTTATGCCACGACTTCATACCAATACCAATAGTACCACCATGACACCAAACCAACTATTTTTCGTTTACCTAACTGGTGACAGTCTCGCACAGTACAATTGTTCCGTGAATTTCTCGAAAACTCCTTTTACGAGAAGAAGATACAGCTAATTTTCCCTGAATCTCCTGCAAAACCTTTAAACGCTCATCTTAAAACTTTATAAGCTGATTTAAATTATTAATAAGATCCGACTAGGTAGGGATTTTCATCATTTAGCCTATCGGCTGTCTTATTCACAATATCATTTCGCCGCCTCTCTTGTTCTACCTGAGTTTACCCATAAGTGAGAGTAGGTTCCTTCATAAAAAAAAAAAAAACTTCAGAGGTGTCAAGGGACACCCGGATGGAACGAAGTTCCTTTCGATTAATTAGTGAAGGAATTGTAATTTTTTTTTAAGTTATAATAATAAATTACGGCACTATGAAGAAGAAAAAAACAATACTATGAACTAAATTACTATTGTTGAAACGCTATCTCGAGAAACTGTACGCGGACCAATCGGATACGAGCAATGTCACGCGATAAGCGCCTACACGTTGATTGGTCAGAATGACGGATCTAAAAAGTGTCGTGACAACTTTTCGTAAGATTTTTTTCCGTCTAGCCCCCTTTCACAACGCGCGATAAGGAACTTCGTTCCAAAAGGTTCCTTCATAAGCAATCTATTTGTTTTGGGTCTCTTGTCTTTCGCATCGAGTCCTTACCAGCTATTTTGACCAGGTCGTCGGTCCACTTCATCGGTTAATCATACCAATACATCTGATTAATACGCTTTTATTAGCTTCAGACGTATGTATGTTAGTATGTAACGGAATCTTTGAACATGATTGTGACCCCCTTCAAAACGTCGGATTAACTCGAAATTTGGTATACTTATTAAGGACCAGTGACAATTCAATATTAAAAAATAGTTTAAATAATTAAATAAATAAATAATAGTTTAAAAAACTAGCAAAACACGCTCTTATAGAAAATTTTAATAAAAAAAAAAAAAACAATTTGATGCTTGAAAGGCAAACGTGACTAAGCGACAATGCGTAAACTTTACAGTAGACTAATTTAAAGTTGAAATTAATTTAAAATATACCTGAGAAATACCTGAAAAAATTCTATTTTAACGAATCTAGCTGTAGGATTGAAATGATTTTAATAGACCTACCTTAGTAGATTTACCTATGTACAAAGCAGTTATTGTCGCTTAGTCACGTTTGCCTTTCAAGCGTCGATTAGCTTTTTTGTTTTTTGAAAATATTAAAATTTTCTATAATAGCGTATTTTGCTAGTTTTTTTAAACTATTATTTATTTATTTTTAAATATAGCAGCGACTTACATGCCTAAGCCTGGTTCCGTAGTTAATTGATCGATTATTACCGCGCTGAGCCGCGACGGCCCGCGACCCTCTTCAAAGAGACAACCTGACAAATTGTGGAGCGCCCTATCTGCTCTGCGGTCGCTTGATGCATTCTGATGTATGTGAAAGGATTTGTCGTTTGAAAAACAGTTTAATTGCATAGATTAGCTAAGGCTTTAGGCCGTGTACATGTACTATATACATACTTGACGTGTTCTGTTCAATGTAGATACTAGATAAAAATAAAGGTTTACAGCTTAGCACAAAATAAAACCACAGCTTAGAATCTTTGCTTTTCACTTGAAAAGTAACCGTTTTTGAGATTTGTTTACGACAATTTATGTTTTAATTCTGATAATGAAATTGACCCCGTCAAACAGTGTATATGCACATTCTCGGTTTCACCTAAATCAAATAATATCCAATAATAATGTGTAGAATGTAGCTATTAAAGAAAACAAGATGTTTGATAGATGCTTGAATTTTCAAGTTAAGTTTGCATATACAAATGTGTGTATTATTTGCATATTCAAGTTCTGGACAGAAAAAATCCTGGCCGTCAGTCTACCGAACAATTTCATCAACTTGGTGGAAGATCTTTCCTTTGTTTTAATCTCAAAAAAGGTAATGAAAATATGCATATCACCAAAAACTTGAATGTCATTATTGAAAAGTGAATACTCACCAAGACGCATTGAGTCGAAGTTGTTGTTGTTGTCCTAGGGTACCCCACTGATACATAGGGCCCTCACAAGTTGTCTCCATTTGACCTTGTCTTGCGCTTGCTTCTTGACATAGTAGTATTGTCGAAATATTATTGCAATTGTCCTACTCTTCATCCCGCAATATATTCCTCCTTCGCGGTAAAATAGGACGGTGGAAGCTGCGTTTATGGCTCACAATACCAAGGAAACCATCAAAAAGAATGTATGTGTCATTTACAAAAAAACTACAGAATAATCTAAATTGCGATTTCGGTAACAATTTCATTGACGCCATAAAGCCAATGGCTGGGATAATCCAAGTTTATGGGGTCCTCTGTGTGGAATGGCACATTATCCACATAATACGCACTATACATTATCATAGTCGGGAAATTAATGTTGTCTGATAGTTTCTTTACGCTATTAGGCTGGTCGACAAAGATATGACGTATTAGCATAATCTGTGTGTCCTCAAGTTAATTGTAAGCGTATTTTCCGTGGGCGAGAAATTTTACGATAGCTAAATGATATATTTCTATTAAAAAATACCGTTCTTGTAAGTACATAGGCAAGGTATAGTAAAAAAATATAACACCACGGAACTCAAAAATAATTTCAACCCATAGACACAGCCCACTGAGTTTCTCGTCGGATCTTCTCAGTGGGCCGCGCTTACGATCCGGTTGTAGATTCTGCGAAGCACTGCTCTTGCTAGGGCCAGTGTTAGCAACACAACCGGTTTGAGCCCCGTGAGCCTACCTACACGTTAGGGCGAAGTTGAAATAGTCTCTCAAGGCTATCAGCGTAGGTAGGGGAAAAAAAATCGATTATCTGTAACAAAAAGAAGACAACAGGGGCGGCCAGGTTTGAGTTAAGAACTATTTTTCGAACAAAATCAAATGTTTCTTTCACAAATGGGATTTTCAAGGAAAACTAACATCCTCTAAACTGTTCTTCCGAGCGTCACGACATGTTTTATTTCGAACAAAGCGAAAGTATCTTAAATCACGGGCCGGCTACACTCCGAACAACGCCGATGTCATGGATGGCAGCGTCCTTCAGCTAGAGACGCGTGTACTGCTACTCGTCTTTAACAAAAAAGATGTGTGGTGTCGTGGGATACCGGATAGGAACGAATTTCCTTATTATAAAAATATTAATTTTAAGTTCTATTCGTATAAAGGTATAAAGAAAATAAAACTGGAGGCTTCGCAACAACCCACGATTATTCGGTAAAGTGCGAAATTATTGTGGTACACTTCATTCACGGTTGTTTGCATAAGAGTTAGTGTATTGCGCAAACAAACGCTCTGAGATCTTGGTCAATAAATGATAAAGAAATATGTTATTTTTTGTACGTTATTACAAAGTTAGGTCGTACACTGTGTTTTTTTTTTATAGCCCTTGTAGGCAGACGAGCATACGGCCGACCTGATGGTGAGTGGTTACCGTCGCCCATGGACTTCAGCAATGCCAGGGGCAGAGCCAAGCCGCTGCCTACCGCTTAGTACTCCATAAGCCTCGTTTAAAGAAGGACATGTCATAGCGCTCGGGAAACATCGTAGAGGGGAGCTCATTCCATAGCCGGACAGTGCGTGGCCAAAAAGATTTCTGGAAGCGCACTGTGGATGACCGCAGTGGCTCCAGGTAGTATGGATGAACTCTACTCCGGAGGAGGGCGGTGCGGCGGTAAAAAAAAAAAACGAGATGACGGTATCATCTCGAATAATTCTTCAGAGCACTCCCCATGGAACATACGGTACAGAATACAGACGGAACCGAAGTCCCTCCGCACACCCAGAGGTTCCAAACGATCCGAGAGAATGGGATTATCGACAATCCGAACGGCCCTCTTCTGTAGGGAGTCAAATGGAAGAAGCTGGTACTTGGGAGCCCCGGCCCAGAGATGGGAGCAGTACTCCACGCGAGGCCGGACTTGTACTTTATAAAGCAAAAGCCTTTGTCCAGGCGTGAAGTACCGCTTCGCTCTGTTGAGGACTCCCAGCATTTTGGGCGCCAACTTGGCTTTGCCTTCCAAATGACTCCGAAACTGGACATCGCTCGAAATGTCGACCCCAAGTATCCCGATACTCTTGGAAGGTTGCAGGGATACTCCTTGGAATTGCGGCGCCATGACAAAGGGGTCCTTCTTCGCAATGAACGCGCAAACTTGCGTCTTTAACGGGTTGAATTGAACCAAGTTCAATTCACCCCATTTGGAGACTCGCCCCAGAGAGTTCTCCACTTCAGACACAAGTTTTGATCGTCTCTCTTGCACCACGTGTGCATTGCCAATAAAAAATCTTACGTTACGGACGTTTTTTCTCGGTTAGGGTACCCCTCCGCATCGTCCCATAAGGAACTTCGTTCCAAAAACCTTTGACAAGACTTTAATCTGATCGAAGATATGGAAAAATCTAGAAAACAAGAACAAACATTTAAAACGTATTAATCGGTAGAGACAAATGAAACAAATAAAACAATTCTTCATGTAAGGAGTGTAACACGTGTAAATTTTATCTTTTCGTTTCTCCGTCGGATATCTTTTTCACGGCGAGTGAGCCCGCGTCGTATCGGCTATGATTTACGCGACCCGCCGGCATTGTCTCGCCGGATTGTCAGATAAACGGATATCCGACTCATATCCGCGCCGTATCCGCGCCTGATCCCGTCTCTCGCTCCGAAATCGAGGCATCGCGCGCTCACTTCATTTACATTTTACTCCGTTCCTTACTAATTTGAAAATGGTTACGTATTTTTTTTTTAATACTGTACGGCTTTTTATCTCATGTTGAATATTTTTATGCGTTTAAGTTGACAAAGCAAAATTAAAAGCACGCGTTCTTAAATTTTATTGGTATCCCACAGTGATGACTGTGTGAATTATTTGTAGAGAATAATTATTTGAATTTATTTACTGGTGGTAGGACCTCTTGTGAGTCCGCGCGGGTGGGTACCACCACCCTGCCTATTTCCGCCGTGAAGCAGTAATGCGTTTCGGTTTGAAGGGTGGAGCAGCCGTTGTAGCTATACTTGAGACCTTAGAACTTATATCTCAAGGTGGGTGGCGCATTTACGTTGTGGATGTCCATGAGCTCCAGTAACCACTCAACACCAGGTGAGCTGTGAGCTCGTCCACCCATCTAAGCAATAAAAAAAAAGACAGGATTCTAAGAAAACTTTTCACAACGCATTAATTTCCATTTTTCTAGTAAAATAACGATAATAAATACATAACGTAAGTCTTTGTGGATTAACTGTCAGTCTAACAATAACTAAGAAGCTGTGATAGAATCAAGGATTGCGTGCTTAGACTAACTTGAAGTTGCTTCAATTCTTTCACTCATTTGACACTATAAACAATTCATTGATTTACTTTACAATCAATACTTGCTAATAATTTTCACTTTGAAAATTACTGTTTCATGTAGAATTTTTGACATAACTATAAGTAATTTTACCTTTTAATCTCGGGTTCATAGATCTATACTAATAGTATAAAGCTGAAGAGTTTGTTTGTTTGAACGCGCTAATCTCAGGAAGTACTGGTCCGATTTAAAAAATTATTTCATGTTAGATAACCCAATTATCGAGGAAGGCTATAGGCTATATCACGCTAAGACCAATATAAGCGGAGCACCAATAAAGAATGTTTCAAAATCGGGGTTATTTTTACCTTTTGAGAGCTTCCTCTACGTACGCTGCAGAAACGGTTGAAGTTTCGTTAAAATAATGTACGACAGAATTGTTTCCCTTTAAAGTTTAAAGGATCTAAAAATAAGTCCACGACAACATATATCTATATGTTAAGGTTGGCTTACTATAACGTTTTTTATGCTAACCAAATTTGTTCTAAAATAAAGCATTATTTTTGAACTACTCCACGCGGACAAAGTCGCGGGCAAAAGCTAGTTTCGTTAAAAATTTACAGTTTTTTTTGCTTACAGAATCGTTCGAGATTAAGCCGAAAATAGCTAATTTATTTTTTTCTTGTATTTTTATAATATTAAATTGTTTTTCGTTACTTCACTAAAAAAGTTTTTCAATAATTTAATATTTAACATCGAACTCGATTGATTTAAATCAACTGCATTCCCACAGAGCTGATAATAATTACCTTATCGCTGGAATGCATTACTGTCGCCTTTGAGAGCCCACACATGTAACTATAACAAAGCCTTTGTGTTCCGTATCAATTATTAACAACAATATTAATGTTCAGTTTGGTACCCATTACCTGAAATATCCCTCTCAAATTTGATTATTGGGCTATACGGTATCGGCATAGAATAACACTATCCCATCTCTTCCCGTGGCGATCGTAAAAGACGACTGAGAGAGGCAGCAACGTTCTCTGAATATTATATTGGAATATTGCGATGGCCAGCCGGCATTTACTCGTAATAAGAACTTAGTGAGTCCGCGAAACTTAGTTCTACCATAATATAGATAATTTTCAATTGTGTTTCCAATGTTCGCATTCAACAACGGTTATTTCTTCAATATGATGAAAGATTGTGAGCATTACTAAAAGGCCAGAGCTACCATGAGCGCCCGTAACGGCATTTTGATTGCACCAACTTCAGAAAAATTAAAAACACCACAGTCTTTAACCACTTTAAACACCACAGTCTTTAACCTACAATTCTTACAAACTAACGCAGGGCTTATTGCATATCGGTGTTGTTTATTTATAATTATTTAGGACGGTCAGACTAGTTCAGGCGACTACTGAGGTCTAACGACAGCAAAAGGTGAATTGAAATTTAAAATAATCGCCAAGCATTTGAAACATCGTAAATAATAAAATGTAACAATCGCGAGGTCATAATTAACATAAGGTAAATTTTACCGCCCACTTCAAGACACAAGAACTCCATTGCATTATAATAGTTCTTGGGACACTTTAAGGACTGACGTCCCTTGACAAGGCAGCATTTATGTCAAAACGTTTCAGTAATTACCATGTATCATCAAGTCTATGGTCGATTCCGATTCGGTAGCAGATTCATTCGCGAAGTTCTTGAGTTGTTCGGTCTCCTTAGGAGGCTGCAGCTGTTAGCAAATCCCACCCCTCCTGGCTGAACCTTTGCTCGCCCGCCTGTCCTAGTGAAACTGGATAGGCCTCAGGGCCACCAGTAATCCATCCAATCCAGATCAGAAGAATACGCTTCGAACTGGTTATTAGAAAACCATGTGAGTTGTGCAACAGGATCTGGATAGTTTGCGCAAGCAATACTGGTGTTTTAATTTATTTTTGGCACTTTTGAGATTTCTATTTTTAAGGTAATACCTACACATAATTTTGTTACATTGTAAAGATTTTGTAAGAGATTTAAGTACGTTTTGTTAATCAGTAAAATTATAAATTAATCAAAATGCAAATTTCGTTAATTCTGAGTTGGTAAATAATTCAATCACGTTCAAGGAGTATGAACAGATGGCCGCCGGGGCCAAAAAGTTTTCAAGTGGCGACCTCAACGGAAGACTGGGCAGGGGTAGACCCCGTAGACCTCCCCACACGTCCGATGATATTAGGGAACTCCTTAGAGCTAAGAACGCCTCGTTACGCGCCTACGACAGGTATCCTACCGCGGAAAATCGTATTCGAATGCGTGCCCTACAACGCGACGTAAAGTCTCGCATCGCCGAAGTCCGAGATGCCAGATGGTCTGATTTCTTAGAAGGACTCGCGCCCTCCCAAAGGTCTTACTACCGCTTAGCTCGTACTCTCAAATCGGATACGGTAGTAACTATGCCCCCCCTCGTAGGCCCCTCAGGCCGACTCGCGGCGTTTGATGATGACGAAAAAGCAGAGTTGCTGGCCGATACATTGCAAACCCAGTGCACGCCCAGCACTCAATCCGTGGACCCTGTTCATGTAGAATTAGTAGACAGTGAGGTAGAACGCAGAGTCTCCTTGCCACCCTCGGATGCGTTACCACCCGTCACCCCGATGGAAGTTAAAGACTTGATCAAAGACCTACGTCCTCGCAAGGCTCCCGGTTCCGACGGTATATCCAACCGCGTTATTAAACTTCTACCCGTCCAACTCATCGTGATGTTGGCATCTATTTTCAATGCCGCTATGGCGAACTGTATCTTTCCCGCGGTGTGGAAAGAAGCGGACGTTATCGGCATACATAAACCCGGTAAACCAAAAAATCATCCGACGAGCTACCGCCCGATTAGCCTCCTCATGTCTCTAGGCAAACTGTATGAGCGTCTGCTCTACAAACGCCTCAGAGACTTCGTCTCATCCAAGGGCATTCTCATCGATGAACAATTCGGATTCCGTACAAATCACTCATGCGTTCAACAGGTGCACCGCCTCACGGAGCACATTCTTATGGGGCTTAATCGACCAAAACCGTTATACGCGGTTCTTTGACGTCGCAAAAGCGTTCGACAAAGTCTGGCACAACGGTTTGATTTTCAAACTATTCAACATGGGTGTGCCGGATAGTCTCGTGCTCATCATACGGGACTTCTTGTCGAACCGCTCTTTTCGATATCGAGTCGAGGGAACCCACTCCTCCCCACGACCTCTCACAGCTGGAGTCCCGCAAGGCTCTGTCCTTTCACCCCTCCTATTTAGCTTATTCGTTAACGATATTCCCCGGTCGCCGCCGACCGATTTAGCTTTATTCGCCGACGACACGACTGTTTACTATTCCAGTAGAAACAAGTCCCTAATCGCGAAGAAGCTTCAGAGCGCAGCCCTAGCCCTAGGACAGTGGTTCCGAAAATGGCGCATAGACATCAACCCAGCGAAAAGTACTGCGGTGCTATTTCAGAGGGGAAGCTCCACACGGATTTCCTCCCGTATTAGGAGGAGGAATCTCACACCCCCGATTACTCTCTTTAGTCAATCCATACCCTGGGCCAGGAAGGTCAAGTACCTGGGCGTTACCCTGGATGCATCGATGACATTCCGCCCGCATATAAAATCAGTCCGTGACCGTGCCGCGTTTATTCTCGGTAGACTCTACCCCATGATCTGTAAGCGGAGTAAAATGTCCCTTCGGAACAAGGTGACACTTTACAAAACTTGCATAAGGCCCGTCATGACTTACGCGAGTGTGGTGTTCGCTCACGCGGCCCGCACACACATAGACACCCTCCAATCCCTACAATCCCGCTTTTGCAGGTTAGCTGTCGGGGCTCCGTGGTTCGTGAGGAACGTTGACCTACACGACGACCTGGGCCTCGAATCAATTCGGAAATACATGAGGTCAGCGTCGGAACGATACTTCGATAAGACTATGCGTCATGATAATCGCCTTATCGTAGCCGCCGCTGACTACTCCCCGAATCCTGATCATGCAGGAGCCAGTCACCGTCGACGCCCTAGACACGTCCTTACGGATCCATCAGATCCAATAACCTTTGCACTAGACGCCTTCAGCTCTAGGAGCAGGCTTAGGGACCTCGGTAACCGTACTCGTCGAACTCGACAAAGAGTTCGCCGTGCAACCTAACCCATGAATCAGCTCGCTGAGTTTCTCGCCGGATCTTCTCAGCGGGTCGCGATTCCGATCCGGTAGTAGATTCATTCGCGAAGCAGCTACTCTTGAGTTGTTAGGTCTCCTTCGGAGGCGCTCGGGCAGCTGTTAGCAAATCCCACCCTCCTGGCTGAGTCTTTGCTCGCCCACCTGTCCTGGTGAAACTACTGGAAAAAAAAAAAAAAAAAAACCTCCCCACACGGTTAACCGACGACAGCCGCAGGAATCCGCTAGATCCCCAGCACAGGAATGTATTTATGCCGAACTTTGGCAGAGACGTATCTCCAACAGTGGATGTCTGTGTACTAATAATACTAATAATAATCAATAGGACTCCAGCAGTGATAAAAGCTGTGAAGGCGCGAATTCAAAGAAATCCCAAACGTAAGTAGAAACTGTTGGCCCTTTAGATGGAGTTAAGCAGAACCACGGTGAAAAGGGTGTTAAATGAAGACTTAGGGCTTCGGGCATATCGAAGAAAAACAGGACATCGTTTGAATGCTCGTCTAATGGACCTGAGACTGAAGAGATGCCGCGCTTTGTTGAAGCGGTACGCGGGAAAAAAATATCGGGAAATTCTTTTTTCGGATGAAAAAATTTTTACCGTAGAAGAGAGCTACAACAAACAAAATGATAAGGTGTATGCACACAGTAGTGAAGAAGCGAGCAACCGTATTCCGCGTGTCCAACGAGGTCATTTTCCATCCTCGCTCATGGTATGGTTAGGAGTTTCTTATTGGGGCTTAACAGAGGTACATTTTTGTGAGAAAGGTGTAAAAACGAATGCAGTTGTGTATCAAAATACAGTCCTGACGACCCTTGTGGAACCTGTTTCTCATACCATGTTCAATAACAGGCACTGGGTATTCCAACAAGATTCGGCGCCAGCTCATAGAGCGAAGAGCACACAAGACTGGCTGGCGGCGCGTGAAATCGACTTCATCCGGCACGAAGACTGGCCCTCCTCCAGTCCAGATTTGAATCCGTTAGATTACAAGATATGGCAACACTTGGAGGAAAAGGCGTGCTCAAAGCCTCATCCCAATTTGGAGTCACTCAAGACATCCTTGATTAAAGCAGCCGCCGATATTGACATGGACCTCGTTCGTGCTGCAATAGACGACTGGCCGCGCAGATTGAAGGCCTGTATTCAAAATCACGATGTCATTTTGAATAAACTTTAGTGTCATAAGAATCTATGTTTTGTTTAGTTCATTTTGGTATATGAATGGTTACATAATGAATAAACTTGTTTCAATTATTCTACATTAAACATGTGACAGAATTTATGACCTGACTAGGTATATAAAAATAAATTGCTGTTCGTTAGTTTCGCTAAAACTCGAGAATGGCTGGACCGATTTGGCTAATTTTGGTCGTGAATTATTTGCGAAAGTCCAGAGAAGGTTTAAAAGGTAGATAAATATGAAAACGCTTGGAATCAAATAAAAATAACAATTTTGTTTTTCCTTTGATGTGTCCCCCGTCGGACGGATTTCTTTTATTTATTTTAAGTTTATTTTATACAAAAATTTACGATTGAGGCACTACGAAGTCTGCCGGGTCAGCTAGTGATGAATAAGTATGAGAACACGTAAGTATGAGAGATAGTAGTAAAAGTTTCTTTATAAGTGAACAGATTGTTGTGTTTAATCTCTTTAAATGATTCACAAGTACTCACGTACATGTATATGGACTAATTTATAAGCTCTGCTTTGAATTATGAACAGGATTTGGAATTTGTAAAGTCTTCGATCGATTTCGGTGATAAAATCAAATTAATAACTCCTTTCTTCGCTTAAATCGAAAAATATTTCTACCAAATTAATATCGGATGAAGACATAATCAGTGGCGGACTTGCCCTAGGCCCGGGCCTAGGGCGGCCAGAATTAAGGGCGGCCCCAATCGTGTCCAAAAAAACTTATTATAACGTATAGCGGGCGGACTGCACTGCATAGTGCAATCTATACCACATCCTTAAATACTCTATTATCATCTCAGCTATTGTTATTCATTATAATAAACTTATGGTTA
The DNA here is from genome assembly GCF_030267445.1 of Bombyx mandarina. Lineage (NCBI taxonomy): Eukaryota > Metazoa > Arthropoda > Insecta > Lepidoptera > Bombycidae > Bombyx > Bombyx mandarina. Next base: position 893,807 of record NC_143223.1, on the reverse strand, counting down.
CTTTTACCCACACTTCCCACCCGCACTTGCGATAACAAGTAGCTCCGTAAAAATTAATTATGTTTAATTAGATTTTCAAATATTTAACTCGCAAATAAGTGTTGAAAGTTGAGAAGACTCGTGTAAAAGTTATCATAACCAAGTATGCCAAGTTGGCAGAGTATGTTAGAGTAAATAACTAGTTGTAACAACACATTATGTGTCATATTCTTGCGAAATAAAACTATTTTTTTTTCCTAAATGTTTAAATCTATTTAAATAAAAGATGGCAATAAAGTAATTTCGTTGTGTATCTATCTGGTGGATGCTGAGCAAGGGGCGGCTGATGGCTTGGGGCCCAGGGCGACCGAGACGGCAAATTTGCCACTGGACATAATTATGATGCAATAATTCGTTATAAAACCACATCTTTAGGTACACGTAGTGATTACTTGCTCAGTGTTAGGTATATGTTCACTATGTCATATTTGTGATGCACTCACTTTTACATTGTCATAAGATTGAAAGTAAAGGTTGACAGTTGGTAGACTATGCATTAAATCTGTTAATAACATGGAGGATGGTAGCGTGCGAACAGTCTTCTAATCTTCACGAGTGTGGCGATAATAATAAATTCTGTGAGCTCCTTACGTTATACTCAAGAGAAAATGCTTAGTAAAATTCTCCTAACCTCTTAGGCTTTCACGGTTTAATGAATCAATCATTTTAATGTTGTACACTTTTCTTTTTTTCGTTTTCTTTGTAGTCCCTGAAATAATGTAATAGATATGCACTTACGAAACATTATATATTTGCTTTTAATTTAATTCGCAAATATGTAGTTTAATTACATAACTTATGCTTAGCGCTACATTCTCAATGCATTATTTATGATGTAATAATGAACTGTACTAAGTACATAGTATTTTTTAAAATAAATACTAAAGTATTTGGTTTTTACTACCGCGTCCACAAGAAACGTCACGTATGTATTTTTTTATTTTTTAATGCTTAGATGGGTAGACGAGCTCACAGCCCTCCTGGTGTTAAGTGGTTACTGGAGCCCATAGACATCCACAACGTAAATGCGCCACCCACCTTGAGATATAAGTTCTAAGGTCTCAGGTATAGTTAAAACCGCTGCCCCACCCTTCAAACCGAAACGCATTACTGCTTCACGGCAGAAATAGGCAGCGCGGTGGTATCCACCCGCACAGACTCACAAGACGTCCTACCACCAGTAATTGATTCAATTTCAAATTGATTAATCACAAAATAAGGAAACAGAAAACATGGCCACATGCAAACTATGCGATGCAGTTTGGTAGTTAAAAAACGAATAGTTAAACATTCTCGCAGTATACTTAACACACATAGAGCCGCCACCATCCGGCTAAATGAACTAAAAACACGAACAAAACTTTATTCTTCAACTAATAAAGGCGCGTTAAATAATTTCTGCACTGCAAGTTAAGACTGGCGGGAGTCGGCACTATTGTTCTAAATAAACATTAACTTTTCAATTTGGCTCCGACGGCCGCTGTTAAATTCTTAAGAAGTCTAGACTCAACTTCGATTGCCTGTTAACGTTCTCATGAAGGAGCCTTTTTAACGCCGAGAGTTCTTCTAGTCGAGTCGTGTTTATAAAATACGATATATCGTTACGATATCGAACGATTCGAGTTGCGTTTAGCATATTGTCAATTTTCAATGACGTCACGCTAGTTATAGATATGAACATCTCACTTTATGTCTTCCGTAAGTCGAGGACAGGTAAAAGTAACTCAGGTAAAAGTATATTGCAAAACAACTTCAAAAAAATGCTGCTTTACTTTTTTTTTCTACCTGTTAGTGGGCTTAAACCGGGAGTGTTGCTAGCACTGGCTTCGCAGAATATACCACCAGATCGGAAATGCGACTCACTGAGTAGACCCGGGGAGAAACTCAGTGGGCTGTGTCTATGAGTTAATTCACTCGTCGAGCCCTTCGTCGCAAGCGACGGGTTCGGCGAGGACGGTGACCGGTGCTTGTGGTGCCTAAAAACACTGTTAATGGATCGGGAGGATCCGTAATGACGTGCTTAGGGCGACGTCGACTGTTTACCATTCGGTCCACAGGATCGGGTATGTAATTACCGGCGGCCACGACAAAAGGGTTTTCACGTCGTGCCGCCTTCTCAAAGTGAAATCGTAAGCTTTCCGTACGTAAAAAAAACTAAATATCGTGGAAACTAAAAGTGCTTAAACTGATACCATTTATAAAGCTGTTATATTTCCCAGAACGAATAGTTCTGAGTAAGATTTCACCGCGTTTTAATGAAGTTCAATAATATAGGAGTGAGTGTGTTCAGAAAAAGTTGATATTAGACGGTTTATTTTTGCCTCCAACGATATGTAATGTTTTACAATAACAATAATAAATACATATCGGAGCGTCGCATATGATTGTTACTTCGTTAACTCGTCAGGGCAGGAGTGCGTTGAACTTACGGAAACTGTGAAATATGTAGACTGTACTGTTGATTTTAAACTGTTTTAATTACACAGACGGTCATATTGCGTAAACAATCAGAGATTACAATAATAATTATTAGTGATTTAGAGCAAATGGTTTGTGAATGACCGCCACGTTCGACCGCCATGACAAACGCAACTCGGTTCGGTGTTGCCCGCTCTGAATTAAAATTACCATTTAGTCGTATTAAAAACGATTAATCGTTATTGAAATAACATGATAATTTACCATCGATTAAAAAAATAAATCATATATTTCAAAATTAACTGGTTTTCATTAAATTCATACATAAATTTTAAAAAGTTTTACTTTTATTCACTTATTTAAAATCAGTCATTTTAATATTTGGTTTGAATTAATATTTAGCTAACATTCATCTGACTACGAAACCAGTGTGTGATGTCCAACACGCAATAGCCTACTTTATTTACATATTATTATAATTTAGCGAACTTCTGAATTACAACCAAAGTAGTTAGTTCTGCATCACAATACTAGATCAAGCAATATTAGAGCAAGGAAATAATACTTGCATATAGATATCCCTAGGGTCGGCTGGAAAGCTCGAAAGCGCGGGTGCGCGATTTGAATTATCTACTAAATCACACTAATTGCTGTTTGTTAATCTACATACGAAATGTCTTGTCATGTTTTAGGGTACATCTTCATTTCTTTAGCTTATAGAATCTTAGAGGACATTTACAAATATATTCTTGGTCCCATTCTGGTAACGTTAGTAATAATGAATGCATTCTTTCCTACCTTTCTGGTAACCTCGAGGCGTTATTCTAGATTCACCGAAATAGTAGGTGAGCTCACAGAGCTTAAACTGAGAGTGTTGCTAACAATAGCCCTAGCAAGAGCAGTGCTTCGTAGAATCTACCACCGGATCGGAAACGCGACCCACTGCGAAGATCCGGCGAGAAACTTAGTGGGCTTCATGAATGCGATGTGACTTGTTAAATAGAAGCCCCCGTTACTCCAGTGGAATAGACATCAACCCAGCGAAAAGCACATTGGTCCTTTTTCAAAAGGGGAACTCAAGCCGTATCTCCTCCCGCATTAGGTATTGTCAAGTCGCCGTGGCCTAAAGGATAAGATCCGGTGCATTCGTATCTAGCGATGCACCGGTGTTCGAATCCTTCTAATAAAATACGTACTCTACAAATGTTCACGATTGACTTCCACGGTGAAGCAATAACATCCGTGTAGTCAAAATCAAATCCGCAAAATTATAATTTGCGTAATTACTGGTGGTTGGACGTCTTGTGAGTCAGCACGGGTAGGCACCACCACCCTGCCTATTTCTGCCGTGAAGCAGTCATGTGTTTCAGTTTGAGGGGTGGAGCAGCCGTTGCTTATACTGAGACCTTAGAATTCATATCTCAAGGTGGGTAGCGGCATTTACATTATAGATGTCTATGTGCTCCCTTAACACCAGGAGGGCCGTGAGGTAGTCCACCCATCTAAACAATAAAAAAAAGTTCCGCGCAATTTCACACTTTCAACCAAAAGTCGAGACTGGCACTTCGTGAAATGCTCTTGGCACGCTCGATGGTGATCTTGAAAAAATATTTTTCCTATTTCACTACGTTTTAAACGCAGCGGCTAGAACCATCAACACACTTTTTGTCGAAACAGCATAATACCTACGTTATAAAGTGACGTGGTAATTAGCGTTTACATGATGATACAATTAAAAGTGAATGAGTAGTTTCTATCATTATTATTATTTCACTCTATAGAAGCCAAGTTGAAGCCGATAGACGATTTTGCTATTGTTACATTGGTAAGACCAGCGCCATCTATCGCCGAATATCAAATGAACTAGTAACATCGATAACGCTCGAGAAGTACAACGCCATCTATTGTCAGATAGTGAAAACACACATCGAAGCCACTCGAATTTCCCAGAATGTTCTCGATAAATCTAGGGATGTCCTATCGACAATAAAAGCACACAGTGAATGGATCACCTGAAGCGAAGCGGAAGAAGTGAATTAAGAATTTTAAAATGTTCTTTAAGTGTTAATACCGTTTTAATATGTACCTCGGTAGAATTTTTATTTATCCCGAACACCAGCGCGTAACACTATTTCCACCTCGAGATTACAAATGTTAATAGGATAGTAAACTGTTAATTAATATTCTAGCTTCCTAGTTTACTATTTTGAACAAAGTGAGTTTATTGATAATTAAAAAAAATATCAACGTCCTTACTTTAAAATGCGTCATTATAGAAGTCCTTCGTCGGCACTAGAATCTACTAAGCACATCCTACCGCTGAGAACTCTTTTAAACGTGAAGTAGAACATGTCACAAGAGATCCTGAGGAAAGGGTTTCATTTAATTTTTTTTCTCGCAATATTATACTTAAACATGCCTTTGTGGTCTTTTAGTTAGGTTCATCACATAAAAAATAATATTTAAGATTAGATTATAACTGATTTCAATATTCCTGCGATATATTGCTAATGACAATACATTACGGAAAACACTTAAATAGAAATAAATATCAAGGCTGTAAATAAAATGTATGCCATGCAGATTACGGCAACTCAATGTCGGATTCATTATCCTAATCTTCTGCGATGATGATCAGAACATAGTAAGTAATACGACAACAATATTTGAATTCGCCAAAAATTAAGATTACACCTTCAGAAAATACAATTCGATTCAATTTTTTAATTTGCATAATAGAAAATTAAAATGTGTGTTTTGGCCAACAGCACGGCGGCGCGGCGGCGTTGGCACGGCGCCAGCCGAGAATCCACGATGCAAATACTAAGCAACTGCAGCACCGACGCTCCTAGACACTTACAGATGCACTTACATCGCGAGCTCTCTCTTAAAGCTCCATGCAAACTGAGCTTAAAGCCTGCTTAGCGTCATCGTGTTAATAAATGAAATGTTCTAAATTCGTTTTATTCTCAATGATTTTCTACTCGAAGATAAAATTAAAAGTATTAAGCAGTACTTATACTTTAATTCGGTTGTTTGAATTGGAATTTTTTAATTGCACAGGAGTCGTTTATTGGGTAGAGCCTTAAATATCGTCCTTGGGCCCGCGGTCCGCTCCTAACATTTGCGTACTGTCCGACCCTTAGGCGCGTCTAGCTATCAAGAGGATCGGCCCCCGACCCAGAAAAAAAAATTCATTTAACATAATAAAATTAGATATTCGGAAGGTAAGCCATTAACAAAATATAATAGGAGTATATTGCAAAAGACGACGTTCAATAAAACGAAAAAATATATATTAAAATTACCGTTGAAAAATATTCTGGAAGTAACAAAGCCAAGTATTAGGACTGAGTGCTGATCAGTTTGTGGAATATAAAGTATTTATAATTCTTCGAAGACCTCGCAGAGCTTTAGGGTCCAACGATGTGGTGCAAAAGCAAAGCTAACAGCGATTCTACAGGAGTCTCTATTGTATCGTACTGCCGTAAAAATTTAGAATCACTAAACAAAATATACCTATATACTACAAGTATATATGTATATAGTACAAATGACCCTATGTACCAAGTATAATTCTATATCTAATACTCGAAATAAATTCGTTTTCCTAACTGCATTAGGAACGTGAATAGAATATCGACATTATGGCGGTGGTCGAGCATACGGATCATCAAGTGAAAACTGGTCAAGGGCTCTTGAAGGTTCACAGTGACATAGTCGCGTTAGTACCTGCGGCCGTTTAGGAAAATTAAATACAATACAGGAAGCAGAGGCGGCACACCTATAGTGTGGGTGCAGGGTGTGGGCGCAATGGTAGGTATTAGAGGGCGCTTTTTGTCCGCGCACTTAATATAAATTTTTTTATTGCTTGGGTGGACGAACTAACGGCCCATCTGATGTTAAATGATCACCAGTGCCCATAGACATCTACAGCGTAAATGCCGCCACCCACCTTGAGATATGAGTTCTAAGGTCTCAGTTTTAACAGTACAACGGCTGCCTTACACTTGCATTACTGCTCCACTGTAGAATAGGCAAGGTGTTGATACCTACCCTTGCGGACTCTTAAGACGTCGTACCACCAGCTACTAGAGGCTTTTAGGGTATTTATTGCATACGGACACTACATGGGCTAGAGAGACATATGGCAAGAGGAAGCCATATCCAGTTCCCATTCCAGTGGCCACTTTGAGAGTCTATATTATAAAGACATTGAATAAATAAGGGACGGTAATGATGATACTGAACTGGACATAGCTTCACGCCATAAAGAGCCTTACAGATTTTTTTCAACACGTCTAGAAGACTAGGAAGGAGCTGCCAAAACACAGGCTTGCCAATTAAGTCTCAGTTGCATTGTGATAACTTCAGAGTAAAGTAAGACTTCTTCTGGAGTATATGGAACCAAGCTGTGCAGACTTAAAACAGGCTTTACAACCAGTGTTTAAGATTCAAATTAGGAAGAAGAGTTCAAGGTAAAATTAAATGAGAATACTACTGCTTTGATGGATAGGTAGACCGCTAATAATCGGATAGACCATTATTAAGTGTCTTTCGTCATAATATTGCGGCACCTGTAGCTTCTAAAAGTCTACAAATTAAGCCGTGCCAAATTTCCGCGCCATTGAAATATTTAAGTACCTTCTTTGGAATTCGGATAATTATCATAAAATTAATTTTGATTCTGACTGTCTGTCTCCATTTAGCAATTTATTACGAATAATGACTTAAGCCGTTGCTTAATAATGAGGAAATTAAAGCAAGATCCAAAAAATGAGATCTGATCACAGGGACAGCTTTTAATTAAGTATAGAAGAAAGAGCCGATCGTATGGAATACTCTGAATCTATGTAATTACGATTTCTCTCTGTATTTAATGTCGTTTTTCTCATTCTCGCATTCAGGAATTTAAATGTTATCTGTATGAGCTGAAACTCTTACGTTCAAGAAAATATAACATTAATTTTGCCACACCCATACGGCTTTGGACCTGGTGGCGTCTTTGCTATGGACCTGAAAATTTATTTTTATAGCATAGTCGCATAAACGGCTCACGTGATGTTAAATAGTGCCATAGCCCGCATGAGTCACAACATGACAGCCGCAACACACCTTGAGGTCTATGTCATAATTTTAGGATTGTATTTTTATTACACGATACTGCTTCTTTATCGTCACAAAAATGTATATCTGCATGTGGGATTCGAACACGGTCATAATGGCACCGCTTAATAGGAACACACCAGTCGTCTTATATGCTAGGCCAAGGCAGCTTCGAGTAACAATTTCATCTTCTTCTTAGTCAAATACTTCATTGCTGAAGATCGTGTTCTTGAAAGCCCTTCGTGGCTCTTTGTACCCTCAGCTTCCATTTGCTTCGGTTTTCGGCTTCTCTCAGGGCGTTCGCAACAGAGAGTCCAGTGAGCGCAGTTATCTGATCCGACCAACGGTTTGGTGGCCGGCCGGCGGATCTTTTCCCTTCTACCTTGCCCACCAAAATCAATCTTTCAAGGTTGTCTGGTGGCCGCCGAGCAATATGACCAAAGTAACCAAGAATCTTCTGATAGCAAATCGTCGACAGTCTCGTTTCTATACGAAGTTGCTCGAGGACGGATTTGTTTGTTCTCTTGGCGGTCCACGGTATGCGGAGCATTCTTCGCCAACACCACATCTCGAACGCTTCTTCTATACTAATATTATAAAGAGGAAAGATTTGTTTGTTTGTTTGTTTGTTTGTTTCGAATAGGCTCCGAAACTACTGGACCGATTTGAAAAATTATTTTTCCATTAGAAGCCGACATTGTCCCTGATGAACATAGGCTACTTTTTTTTAATTTTTTTTTATTATTTTTTTTTGGTTTCATTTGTGTTTTAATGTTTCCGAAGCGAAGCGAGGGCGGGTCGCTAGTTTTTAATAATTTCATAGTGAAGCGGTTTTTTAAAACTACCCTTATATTCTAAATCTCAACTTAATTTATACTGCCAGTAATCTCCGCATCAAACGCTACCTTATGATAAAATTACGCGTAATTCTAAATACAGGAACGCGTGTATGAAAAATCCTTGCAAAATTAGATTTTTGAAAGTGAAAAAGGCAGTAATTTGTTTATCTATTATCCGATAGTAAAAATAAATGTCTATGTTTGAATTCTATGCGGAATCGTTGTGATAAAACTTGAATCGGTCGATGTCGACACTCTAGAGAGGATTACTGTCATGTGCAATAACCATCAACTATTCAACGTACGCCAGGTGAAGAGCGTGTAGTTTCAAGATATTGATCTATTTCATATCAACGAGTAGGTACAAGCGGTGTGCGTATAGTTACAACCAAAGGCTGTTATTCAAACATATAATGACTACATCGAAGGAAGCCTTACCTTAGCCGTACCTAAAAATCTTATTTTTTATTGCGTAGATGAGTGGTCGAGCTTACAGCCCACCTACTGTTAAGTGGTTACTGGAGCTCATAGACATCTATGACGTAAATGCGCCACCCACCTTGAGATATCAGTTCTAAGGTCTCAGTATAGTTACAACGGCTGCCCCGCCCTTCAAACCGAAACGCATTACTGCTTCACGGCAGAAATAGGCAGGGTGGTACTTACCCGCGCGGACTCACAAGACGTCCTAGCACCAGTAAATTTACTTTGGTACTTGAAAAACATAGTAGAATTATTGAAGCCACAGTAACTAAAACCCTATTACAATAACAACAGAATTTAGTCTCAGCGTACCCGCACGAATGTAATGCCAAACGATTCCCGAATTCAATAAGACAAACAAAGGACAACAAAACTAAAGTAAAGATTAAAAAAATATAGGTCGGACGGTATCGTCCCCTTCTCAATCTGTAATTTAACAGGAAAGCCAATAAAAAGAAACAATAAACGACCGGCCCTTCGGCGCGGCGTCCCGTGGATTGCGATCACTTTCATAATTTACAAGGCCTGCTCCCCCAGATTCCGCATAGAAGCGCTCTCACGCAGATAACTGTCAATAGGAAATCCATTAGATTCTCGAAATATAAACGCCGGTTACAGCAGTGCAATTGATCGGCAACAAGTCAACCAATCTAAAACTCAACTTTTTTACTGGTGGTAGGAGCTCTTGTGTGTCCGCGCGGGTGGGTACCACCACCCAGCCTATTTCTGCCGTGAAGCAGTAATGCGTTTCGGCTTGAAGGGTGGGGCAGCCGTTGTAACTATACTGAGACCTTAGAACTTATATCTCAAGGTGGGTGGCGCATTTACGTTGTAGATGTCTATGGGCTCCAGTAACCACTTAACACCAGGTGGGCTGTGAGCTCGTCCACCTATGTAAGCAGTAAAAAATAAAAATAAAACTCAAGAGGGACTACTTTAGTATGATAGAAAATTTTGATTTTAGGCAGCGGCTTGGCTCTGCCCCTGGCATTGCTGTAGTCCATGGGCGACGGTAACCACTCACCATCAGGTGGGCCGTATGCCCGTCTGCCTACAAAGGCAATAAAAAAAAAAAATTTTTTTGACGAATATTTTTTTCAAATAAATCGCGTCTTTGACTTCAGCGACTACTGACGGGATTGTACTGACTCGTGCAGACAGTAATAGTTCATATTACATGAGTACTTAAAGTAGGAATTAGAGTGGAGGGAATTGAGGAGGTGACAACAGTTGGCTTCGACATATCGCTGGCAAATTTCACACTAACAGCTGTGGTTATGTGACATTTAGACTGTCTCTTAGGACGGGACTTTAGATTATACATTATATACGACAGCATAAGATTACATAAGGCAACTCGTGAGCAGTTACAGCCTCAAGTCCTTATTTAATTAGATTAATCCAGATTAATTCCCCTGGCCTAATTATGAATTTAAGTCTCACATCTATGCGCGCTTAAGAGCATGGTCGACGAATTAAATAGAGATAATGATCCAGTATTAATTCACTAAAATTTCAAATTCGTTTCAATTTCAAATTTAGTTCCTAATTAACTAAAATTTTAATTTACTGAAAAAAAAATTACAAAAAATTTTATTTTCTAAAATTTAATGAATACTAGTGAAACGCCTTCGCTTCGCTTCGGAACATTAAATTTTATTATTGATAGGCGCGTCCCGCCATGTTGCGCGCGGTACGACAATAACTGCGGGTGAAGCCGCGGGGCGAAGCTAGTAAAAAAAAAGTAGCCTAAGTTACTCCTTATATCATTAGCTACCTATTAGTGAAAGCCTCATCAAAATCGGTCCAGCCGTTCCAGAGATTAGCTGGACCAAACAGACAGACAGACAGACAGACAGACAGACAAAAATTGTAAAAAATGTTATTTTGATGTAAGTGCCGTATATATATTCATATTATTATGCATGTAGTAAAAAGCGGTTATTTCAATATTACAAACAGACACTCCAATTTTATTTACATGTATAGATGTATAGATAACAACAGCAAGTCTGGTAGAAAACAGCAGCCGGGACTCCTGGACGTGAACGATTCAATATCAAAACGATAGGCTAAAGTCTAAATTAATTACAATAACTCTTATCCGGATTTCAAATGCACGATTTCTTTGCCACATAAGTAAACTAAAAAGACCAAATCGCTATATCTGATAGAAAACAAACACACTGTACCAGATACGCTACAACATGCCCGACACATAAAGAACGCAAATCCATGTCCGAAACGCTTTTAAACTTTATTTCTCGTCGTAAAAACCAGAGTGAATTGTAATCTCGCAGACCTATTTAACCGATATTATTTAACAAATTGAATTTCATCATTATGAATCCTCCCTGTCATTGAACAATCGAGAATTTTATATGCATCAAAATTTAAATTAAACCTTTAACATACCTTCATACATACAACAACAATCATATTCATACATACATACAACGACCATACATTCATACACATTACCGGTGGTATGGCACATTACAGAGTCACACGGGTATGTACCATCATTCTACCCCCCCTCCTGGCTGAGCCTTTGCTCGCCCACCTGTCCTGGTGAAGCTGGAAAGGCCTCCGGGCCACCAGTAATCTTTCAATCATAAAAAAAAAAACATCCTACCAATCTATACTAATATTATAAAGCTGAAGAGTTTGTTTGTTTGAACGCGCTAATCTCAGGAACTACTGGTGCGATTTGAAAAATTCTTTAAGTGTTAGATAGCCCATTTATTGAGAAAGACTATAGGCAATATAACATCACACTAAGACCAATGCAAGCGGAGCACCAATAAAGAATGTTTCCAAATCGGGTTTTGAGAGCTTCCACTGCGTGCGCTGCGGAAACGGTTAAAGTTTCGCTAAAATAATGTATGACAGAATTGGTCCCCTTTAAAAGATCTAAAAAAAAGGTTTTTTTTTATTTTTTTTATTGCCCTTGTAGGCAGACGAGCATACGGCCCACCTGATGGTGAGTGGTTACCGTCGCCCATGGACTTCAGCAATGCCAGGGGCAGAGCCAAGCCGCTGCCTACCGCATGTCCGGGACAGCATATGTATATATGTTAAGGCTGGCTGACTACAACGTTTTTTATGCTAACCAAATTTGTTGTACAATAAAGCGTTATTTGTGAACTATTCCACGCGGACGAAGTCGCGGGCAAAAGCTAGTTTCTGAAATAAATACGTGCGTTCCGACTCAACAGGTATAAAAACTGTATAACAAAATAGCATTGGGACTTCCACCTCTGCGGAAATCACGTTGCGATGTCTATGGACCCAGGATCACTGGACATCATACAGGTGAGCTTGTCCACATTTGGTTTAAAAAAAATCTACAATAACATAGAATACTAACACCAAATGGTAGGTCTGGTCTACCGTCGACTCGTTTGACAGCAAGCAAACTTTTAGGCGTCATTACCTCAGCGAAGCCCAAGTTATTTTTACACATCCCTGAATATTTTCAGTATTCGACAGCACCCGTTAAAAAACTCCAGACTGGCACATGTTACATATTCATGAAGTTAAAAAACCAAAACGAACCAGACTACAGTTTTTTAGATAGACTAGATTTATTCATCGTGTTTAATTTAATTAAGTAAACTTAATTTCAAAAATAATTCGTGTTTTGTATTCTCCTGTGCTTAACGTTTAGTGAAATAGTTTATCGCGGAAACAACACATACTTCGATCAATTTATATGAATATTTAGTACCTACTATCAATAAGTACATGAGAGGTGCATAATCAGTACCTTAGACAAGACATTGATATATATCATTAACGGAATAAGTGATTAGTAAACTACTCAATCAAAATTAAAATCGATATCTATTAACAAAGACTAAATATGCAAGTCAAATCAAAAATACCTATATAAATTCCATTGAAATTATAAGTTATAATATTTATCATAAATTAAGTATGCTGTTTTATCACTTCAACCTCAACATTACAATTACAACACACATACAAACCCCTGTTCGAAAAATAAGATCTACAAGAATGTTCTCGAATAACGTCGGCTCGATAGTTATTACGCATTAATCGATGGACATCAAACAAAAATAAAACATTCATCTATTTGAGAAGCATATTATAAAAATAGAAGAAAATTTATGAATGATGATTGACTTATAATATTTTTGGATAGCAATAGAATAGTCTTTCATTACTTCAAAATTGATTGCAAGAATACGATTTCCAATTTATGCCCTTAAAAGTGGTTATAATGTATTTAGGAAAATTATTTAAAAAATCTCAAGTATCATATCAAATAAGTAAAACCAAGAATGAATACGCAAGATCAAGACTAAACGTATTTAAGAATGACCATGACTAAGGCCGAACAAGAAAGGTTGCAGTAGATTTGCTTTTGTTCTTGCTTTGCTCATCACTACACGGAATCAGACAGTCGTTCCCAGATCTTTGTCGGAAACGCAAGTTCCCCAAATCGAATTTATATACATCCAACAAATGTGAGTTTTTTAACGTTCTCGATAGCGTAAAAGTTAACTAAAATTTGTATGAAGGTGGAACGTTTGCTTACGATTGCCGCTAGGGGCGCTGTTCCAAGTGCATACAAATTTGAGTTAACTTTTACGCTATCGAGAACGTTAAAAACTCGCATTAAGCAAACTGTTAGCGAGTGGCTTACGTCGCTCGATGAAGTCAGCAGCTTCAGGGCCACAACCAGATGACTGCCTACCGATGCGTAATCTCCGCAAATTACAATAGTGCCTACCTAGATACAGCAATGCAATATATGAGTCGACTATTATCAAAGCCGGCAATGTGACTTTTGGACAATTATTGGTAAATCAGAAAAACGAATTATTGACTTTGTATTCCATTGGCAGTCACAAAACTCTTCTGAACGACATCTTAGATAAATAACAGGTTAAGTATTAACCTTTATTTAATGCAGGTTTTGAACCGTATTCTTTGAAGGAGACGATTATATTCAAATCAATCTGTATTGACATATCAATAACATTTTTTTGTCCAAATGCACAGATTGCCACCTTTGATAATAGACGACTCATATGCGAAAGTAACTTTGCTTGTTTGTTACACTTTCACGTCTCAACCACTCAACAGATCCGCATGAAATTTCGCATATACGTTGTCAAGGGCATAGAAAAAAACACCTTTTATCTAGAACACTAGTAAAAAGTTCCATTCCCAAGGTATAGGTTTTTTTCTAAGTTAAAGCAAGCGGATCCGAATATCTAGTAATAAGGTACAGTTTTATTATACAGTTCTTTTTTAAATATCCGGTGGTAGATTCAACGAAGCACTACTCTTGCTCGGGCTTTTGTGAGCGAGATCTCTCAGGTTGAGCCCGTAAGATCATCTATCGATCGTCCGGGCGTATCTGGAATAGCCCTCTAGGCTACCAGAGATTTAGTAGAGGAAAAATTATTACTAATAATCAGTATTTTTTTGTTTTTAATAATCTATAATGCAAAAAGTATACACAAAGATGAGCTTATCTCCAACAGGAGTTTTTTTCCAGCTACCCACAAATCAGCGAGATGGAACTTTTGATGCAAACATTTTTGATGTGTACAATAGAATGAAATTAAAATTAAATTACTTAGTTCTGTCGTCTTTTTCAGTATTGAACTGAAGAGTACAGAACTGAATGTACTACAATGAATGAAAGTGTAACAGACAGAGCATTTCCAAAAACAACTATAAAGATGTCCTCAAAAGAATTTACCGACGCGGACTGTCACCAACTCTCACATTATACAACCGAACTTGTTTGAATATTTCAGGCACGTTTCATTATACGCAAAGTTTTGGGACCGTTTTCAATACCTATTGAATGTTGCTGTCCGAATATTTTGAGTACAATACAGTAGCTTCAATATTTCGAATAGAATTACGTGACAAATTGAGGTGTTACGCCATTTGTAAGGGCTGTTACGGGTACCTAAAGCGGCTGGTGGAGAGCTCGTGAACAATATGTGCGGTCGAACGGGGTTGAGGGTTGGACGCAGAACGCGGAGGCGAATTTTACGTGTTCAATATATAAAACTCGATAATGTACTGGTGCCAAAATTCAGCTACAGAAATCATTTAAAAATATATAATGAATAGGTAACATAATAATAAGATCGAGGGACTGCTAATTAAATCAGCCTTTGCGGCAGGCACTTGGGAGAAAAAAAATGTAATAAATAGTCAAATAGCTATGAGTTAATGATAATAAAAAAAAGGGCTAGTATAAAATATTATCATTACATTACGTACACTTACTCAACTTTATTAATGAAAATCCTTATATTTCTTCTGTAATAAAGAGAAATTAAAATAATTTTAAAACACAATAAATAAGGAGAGACTTTTGTTTATCAAATAACAAAGAAACTTTTGAAGTCACGGCCACTCGATCAACTTAGGGCGTGCGAGGGAGATAGTTGCTCCCACAAGTATTCATTATTCTGATACTTTACAGCTGTTATCCAAAACGGATTTAATGGTAATCTGCAATGAATAAAACCTCTATAAAACATTATTCCTTAAATTTATATTAATGGTGGTAGTACCTCTTGTGAGTCCGCGCAGGTAGGTATCACCACCCAGCCTCTTTCTGCCATGAAGCAGCAATGCGTTTCGGTTTGAAGGGTGGGGCAGCCGTTGTAACTATACTTGAGACCTTAGAACTTATAGATCAAGATAGGTAGCGCATTTACGTTGTAGATGCCTATGGGCTCCAGAAACCACTTAACACCAGGTGGGCTGTGAGCTCGTCGACCCATCTAAGCAATAAATAAATAAAAACTACAAGTCCGGTCCTGTTCAAGCATAAGTTCTTTTACAATAAATAGCCGTCAAGAAAGTATTTAGGGGGGCGAACCCGTTGATTGTGAGCGCCTGTCCGTGTCACACAGGTGAGAGCATATTGCCGACCCACGTCACACCCGTGCCAGATTACAAACTATTACACGCACTTGTACGTAATTGTGGGTCTCTAGTTCGGTTTCGTTCGTTCTTATGTAAAATAAAAATAATTATCTTACTACCATAGACTGCAGTGACCTCTCATAGATCGTGATGGCCGAATTCACCGTTTTAGCTATTTGTGATGATCATTGGCCCCAGTAAGCGTTGAATGAGTCGTCTGCATTATAGTCATTATTCATTATAGTCATAATAAAAAAAGTACATTAAAACATTTTTACTACGTATTTTATATTAGTAAAGATGGGCAGCCGATGTTTTGGTTAATCTGATTGTGAGTTGTTGCCGGATTTCATAAACAATACAACATGCGGTATCGTACTTTTCTTGAGAGGACACGAGAAACGAGCCCCGCCTTGGTGAGGGCTCCAATATGCCAACATACCATACCATACCTTTGCTTGCCATACCATACTATTGCTTACTTGAAATTTATATCAAATTTGCCTTTTATTAATTTTTGACGAGTTTTTATTTTATTAATTTTTATTGCTTAGATGGGTGGACGAGCTCACAGTCCACCTTGTGTTAAGTGGTTACTGGAGCCCATAGACATCCACAACGTAAATGCGCTACCCACCTTGAGATATAAATTCTAAGGTCTCAAGTATAGTTACGGTCTCCCTGATGACAAATGGTTAGGTTAGGTTGGGTATCATTTACCCCTCTTCTGTACCATTCAACTTTCTACGGAGATCAGACGTCGGGTGTGAGTGCGAAAGGGGAGTCGTGGTGGGTTTCGCGGGCCCTAAACATAGCCTTGGGCCCGCGGCTTGCTCACAATATCTGCAGATCGTCAAATCCCACATATCCGGCGTGCTCCGCTCGTATGTGGTTCGACCCACTGCCCGAAAAAAGAGGCGTTTGCTACCATCATACAATCTCTTTCGGGGATACGGCACATTAGATTTTGAAAATAAAAAACTTGGAAACAAAAATCTTTTCAACAAGATATTAAATTGAATATGAGAGAGAAATTGAAAGTTATTAAAAATTACGATTAAAGAATGAGATTCATATGAAATCAAAATATTTGCAATATACATACTGGTATCCTCATAATTTATATTTAGCCCTTCCCATTTTAGGTACTAGTAGTGCCATCTATTGCAAAATACACGTTAACTCTTACAGCGTGAAGTTGAAATGAAGAATGTTAATTTAATTTACTAGTGATATGGATGAAAAATCAAAGGATGTAATGTCTCGTGTTGATAACACAAAATACAAACGATGCCTTTGTTTTTGTCTTCACTAACGAGCTCAAAACACAAAGGAAATTTTCCATCTGCGATTCGTTCAGAAATAATTAGGTCAAATTGTTAACGTAAATTTTTTCTTTGAGTTTCATAATTGCTCTTCATTAATCCACAAACTTGGTCCAAATTGATAATTTAAGTATGATATTTAGATCTAACGTAAAACTGACTGGCAAATTTTAAAACAGAAATTGAAACTGTTTGTGTTTCGTTCAGAATGGCTCATGTCTATGTTGAATGGCCGCCTGTCAGCTGTAAGTACATCGGCTGAGAACCTGTCAAATGGTGAATAGCAAAGCAGGAGCGGTAGTGAGAATATTTTGTAATAAATATGTCTTTTTATTCGCTTTATCAAACACTTAGGTAATCGCCGCGGCTAGCCGTAAGCTGTAGTGTATTAAGAGTTTATATACAAAACCGGTGTCCATGCAAAATGGGGTCTAGGGACAGGGACTCGAAATCGCTACAGGACAAGCTGAAAGTGTTCTTCAAGAAAGGTGCATCGGGTGAGTACTGCGCGTGTGTTATGGTATTCGGAACGTGGCTGTGGTGTGTTTCGGGTTTTGTGGTGTAATATGTTGAATCTGGGCGTATGTACAGCGCCGCTAGCGGCTCGCAGCGAGCTGGTGTCGAAGGAGGTGCTTCATGAGTTGAGCGTCGAAACGCCGCTGCACCGACGGCTCCGTGCCATGAAGGATGTTGGCGACAAGGTCATTCAGGGACGCGTGGAAGACGTGAGTTCTTAAATCTACCTTCATCTAGTTTTTGTTCATATAATCTTTTCTATCCTATGCAACAACTTTAGTTGAATCAAAACATCATAATTATTTAAAAAAACAACAACTTAAACAGATTGCTAATTTTGGTATTCACCTACATTATTTTTATAACATGACTAAGGGCCCTAAATTGTTATATTGAAATCAAATTGTTCCACTGCTGTACTCCTCCATAAAATAACAAATATACTTCTCATCCATAAAATAGTGAATAGTAAAAATTCCAATAATTCATATTAAACATTAATTTATTGAGAAACAAACACTATAAATCAGTTCACAACATTTTGTTGTACACATCCTTATGACTAATTACTATGTAAGTTGTAACATAATTTTAGTTTGCATTATTAAAAAGGAAGAAAAATAATGAAACATTGTTACTGATCATAAAATAAATCATTTCTTGAATAATATATAATTGCAGCATGCTATTTGCTTTTACAACCACTCAATTGACACTTTTTACAAACAACTCCCTAATTAAAAAAAGAAATGATACTTACCTTAGCACTTTACCAACCGGTTTTGTCAGGTAGCCACTCAGTAAGGACCAAGTTAGTTCTGTATGAATTTTATTATAACTCATACAGATATGCAGAGGTTAGTACATATCTACTAACAACATCACTAAATTGCACTGAATGCAAATTGAATGCATTCGTATCAGTCAATGCAACGGTGTTAAAATCTGCAGGTTGTACCAATTTTTTTAATGAAATACATACTTAACAAATGTTCACGATTGACTTCCACTGTGAAGGATTAACATTGTGTAATAAAAATCAAACCTGCAAAATTAAAATTTGCATAATTACTGGTGGTAGGACCTCTTGTGATTTTGCACGGATAGGTACCACCACCCTGCCTATTTCTGCCGAGAAGCAGTAATGTGTTTGGTTTGATGGGTAGGACAGCTGTTGTAACTATACTGAGACCTTAGAACTTATATCTCAATGTGAGTGGCACGTATACGTGTAGATGGGCTCCAGTAACCACTTAACACCAGGTGGGCTGTGAGCTCGTCCACCTATCTAAGCAATAAAAAAAGTGAACGCATTTGATTACTTTGTAATTAAAATTATTTAAAAATAGAAGTTTTTTTTTCATCGAAAGCATTTTGCTATCCAGATGAACAGAAAAGAGTACATATATAATACCTTCCCCCCAGTCCATAGTTAGGCCCTCACAGATGACTTATTAGTATTTAATGACTATAGTATTTCCTGTTATGTACAATGAGTATATATATAATTTAATAGTCATTTGCATAATTGCTGGTAAGATATGCTATATGGGTTGTGACTGAAGTTTTGTCTAGTTGTTCAAAAATCCAGAAATCGATTTTGTATTCCAGTTGATAATTTGAATAGTATTTATTTCAATGTGAAATTTGAATGAAAACATTGTGTTGAATTGCCATTGCGGAAATTTTCCATCTTTAATATGTAATCCTTATCATCTGAATGATGTGACTATCTGAGCCTATGAAAAAGCCACAGAGTCATAAAAATTAGAATAACACCCTTGCCAATAATGATAGGCAAGAGAGTAGTATGTGTGGAGATTATATCCACCATCAGTAAGGAATATATATTTGATGCCAAGAACATTTACATTTTCTCAATAGGGTGGTGTTGAAAAGTTATGGTCTTGCACTCGAGACCTCCTCTACACGGATAATACCGAAGCCCGTCACACAGCCCTGGGGTTCATGAGATGTATCGCTGAAGGACAAGCAGAAGATCTACAAATAATGAGGACAATTTTCTTCAAATTCCTAAGGGAGACACACCCGTCTCATCCGCCAGATGACTATCAATTACGCTTTAAACTACTCTATACATTGACTAATAGCGGGAAAAATATTAATTGTTTTGAAGTGGATGTAAGTAAAAAATAATCTTTATTCTTTTTGTTCAATCAATGCAGTTAGCTGAGGGATAACTGTGACTTTGTGTTTGGGGAAATCCCATATACCCTACACAGATATTCCTCTTTATAGAAAGGGGCTTCATAGGATGCTGCTATTAGGCTAAAAAGAAAAAGATACACATTGCTACATTTAAATGGAAAGTGATGAGAATCTAAAAAATTTACAGTGTGAATATATATTTAAATTTTTTGCTTCTCTGAGCATGATTTCAGTGAAACAACACTCAAAACAACTGTAGTACACATTTACAAATACATATTTGTAAAGATTTCACTAATTTCCAGTGATAATAATTGATTTCAGATTGGAGAGTTCTTATTGGAATGGCTGCCTCAAATTCAGACACCATCAAATACAGTTGAATTTTTACAGCTAATCGTAAATGTAGTAAAATTCAATGCTACATATCTGGACGAACACATTGTACACGGAATTGTCAAGTATGCAGCTAGCTTGTTATAAAGAAATATTTACATTTATTTTAAATTGTAAAATGGATAACCCAGCTCATCAGGCCTTAATTGGTTTAGTTGTTGGTATATAAACAGAAATATCTCTCAAGGACTCATAAATTATTTCGAAATCAAGATTATTTTAATAAAATTTTCTGAAACAATACTTTAATTTTAAATCACCATCTGAGAAGGCAGATCTCTAATAGTCTCTACCTTATAAATACAACTCACTGAGTTTCTCGCTGAACCTTCTCAGGGGGTCGCAATTTAAATCTGGTGGTAGATTTTGTCCACCTATTTAAGCAATAAAAATAAAATAAAAAGTCTATAAAGCACTGCTCTTGTTAGGACCAGTATTAGCACACTCTCTTATGCTAAAGCCCCGTAAGCTCACCTACCAGACATAGCGTAGCTGGAATAGCCCATTAGCCTACCAGCGAATAGGTATTTTTTTTATATCCCGTGTAAGCAGACGGCCAACCGGGTGGTGAGTGGTTACCGTCGCCTGTGGACTTCAGCAATGCCTGGGGCAGAGCCAAACCACTGCCTACCGTTAAGTACTCAACAACTCCTCATTTGAAGTACAAACCTCATTTGAAGAAGGATATGTCATAGGTATATGTAGGATGTAATGCCAGGCTGTGGTTTTGCTCTGTCTATGGTATGATGACGTTGACTTCCGTGCGAGAAGGTGCCCAATTAATACTAAATGATCCGTAAGCTCATATTTACGGGTCGCATAGAGGGCAAGCGCGACGTGGGCAGAACACCAGCCAGATGGTCAGACCTAGTCAGAGAAGCACTTGGTGGTAGTCTGTACAAGGCAGTCCATGCCACCCATGATCGAACACAGTGGAAGAACGTCACATGTGGTCGCGATCCTCAGTAGTGAGGGAATGATATAGAAGAAGAAGCTCACATTTTAAAGTCTAATTAAATTTGAAATTCCTCAGCAACGCATGCCACTTGTGCGTATATTCCCCGGAGGTGACAGTTGTGCAGCAGTGCCTCTCGTTGCTCGAGGCTGTCGTGTCGTACTCGCTGCTGCCCCGGGCGTCCCTGCCGACGTTTGTCGGTGCGCTGTGTCGGACTGTCAACATGGAACACTACTGTCAAAATAGTTGGAAGGTACGTTTGATTTGCTGGTGGTAGGACCTCTTGTGAGTCCGCACGGATAGGTACCACCACCCTGCCTATTTCTGCCGTGAAGCAGTAATGCGTTTCGGTTTGAAGGGTGCGGCAGCCGTTGTAACTATACTGAGACCTTAGAACTTATATCTCAAGGTGGATGGCGCATTTACGTTGTAGATGTCTATGGACTCCAGTAACCACTTAACACCAGGTGGGCTGGGAGCTCGTCCACCCATATAAGCAAAAAAATAAATAATGAAATCAGTTTATGTAGGTCAGTAGGTGTGTGTATCTTTCTCCCTTACCCATTACATAAGAGATCTCGCAATCTTGAGTCCATTGCCTTTATTAATCTTGCATTCCTATTACTGCTTCGAAACAATCGTGCATGTTTGATGGAATGGATTAGTGCTATTGAAAAACAGTTGAGCCTTGACGTCACAACTCAAGGTGATGACAATATTAACGTTGTTGTATACGGGATCTGATTCCTATTTTATTTGAGCTGAGATATTGGGTAACTGCTAAAACATGTTGTTTTCCTTCTTGCATATAAATATCATATTTTAATTCGTTTTATTTATACCCATAAAATATTTGGCAAGCATTTAAGTTTTTCAAGTCAAATTTTCACAAGCGCTTCGAATTGAGATATATATCCAAGAGAAATTCCATCTCTTGTAGTAAATAAATGATTATGTCGGTCAGTTGATGCGGTACGTGGTGGGCGGAGACATTGGTCCGGCGGCCGTGCAGCAGATGGTGTCACTGCTGCAGTCGGGGGCGGAGGCCGGGGCTGCAAGGGGCGCCGTGTTCTACATCAACATGGCACTGTGGGGGCCGCAACGTGTGCCCACACTTAAGGTGTCATTTCTGGCCGTCCTACCGGCCTTTCTGAAGGTTTGTATTTTGCTGTCATCCACTGATATATGTAATAATTTTTAGTGGGAGCTAGTCATCACTCGTGCCATTCCACATTTGATTAAAATAATGAGAAATGTAAACCAATCATCAATCAAACCAAACCAACAATGTAATTCTTCAACTCAGTACAGGTGTCAGAAGTAAAATTTGTTTCAACCTAAAATCATAAAAGAGAACATTATTTAAAAACGAAATTATTGCAAAAAAACTTTTTTCAAATTCATCTTTAAATATATGCTGTCGTGGCCAAAAAACTTTTACTATGAAAAGTAATTTCATTTTAATAATATCAGAAAGTATAAAGCAATATAGATAAAAAAACACTTTTTGATAGAAATGAAACAAGTGCTATTTTTGTTAAACCATAAAATAGCCAGTAGAACTCTTTGATTGACTAGATTGCACAGAGCATTAACAATGTTAATATTTAGCTCCAGCACTGCTAGAAACAAAAACATTGTTGGGCTAAGAACATGTAATAAGAGAAACGTTTCAGGCGCTGGAGGGTCGCCAGGCGGTGGTGGCGTACGAGGTGGTGGTGGGGGTGGCCAGCGTGGTCACGCGAGCCCCCCACGAGCTGTACGAGCCGGCCTGGGACGTGCTGCTGAGGATCGTGCGGACCCTGCTGCAGCTCGACAGTTAATATCCGACTACCCTACCTTACTCATTAATGTAGCACACTCTACTCCCGCGACACCTGCCGTGCAGTGGTGGCGCCGTGCATAATGGGAAGATACATAGTGACATAGTGATCAGAGATGAACATATCCCCGGAGATCGAATTGTATTTTTATTTTTACTAGTGGTCGAACGATAGTCGAAATTCTATAATTAATTGGAATTGTAAGCTTGTACACTATTATAATTGTATTTTCAACGCTAAGACTACACTATAGAAAAATATTAATAAAGATATGAGAAAGAAAAGAGATATGGAAATATTTAATCTATTCTCAATTTGACCACAGGCGTCAAGAACAAAAGTTTGACAATAAATAAATAGTATGCATGCGTGTGTGCGTCAAATTCATGGCAGTGTATGTAATGTTTTTTTTATTGATTTAATGTATTTATAGGCATAATTTAAAAAAATATTAACATTGTGCACTCCTTCTGTATATTCTCTATAAGTGTGGGAAATTTCATACTCCTCCGTCCGCGCAATTTTCGTAAAAAGGGATACAAAGTTTTTCCTTCACGTATTAATATATAGATGAATTAAATGTGTAAAACATATGTGTTTATGGATGCCTCTTGACAGAAGACAACATCTTGTTAACATCAAATTTATATAAGTTGTTAATTTGTATAATTACTAGTGATGGTAGAGACTGCACTGTGAGCACGCGTGGCCACAAACTTTCAGCAGTAAAGTAGAAGAACGGTAGGAAAACGAAATTCACACAACTCAGAGTGGGGACCTTGATGAGGGGTGTTCTGTTTTACCCGTTATATGTATAATCTAAATGAATAATTTGTGTCGAACAGAATCGTACGACCCCCCCAACGACTTGATGCACTCCCGCCTGCACAACATCATAACGTCGATTGAACAACTCCAGGAGTCCGGCCAGTACAAGGGCGACGCGGAGGCCCTGCTGGACCTGGTCGACAGCTGCGGACACGAGCGCCCGGTCAGTCGCGTACTACTAGCGGTCCCCCAGTACTCGAAATTCGATTATAATTAATTGAAATTTTTGTTAAATTGAATTTGAAGCATACTGTTGTGTCCTATCCTTGACCTAATAGTGCCCACAGCCCTAATCATATGCAAAGTCAGCATTTTTGATTGTTCCTAGCATATTTATTGGAACTAGTGGTCCCCTAGTAGTCGAAATTCGATCATAATTAACTGAAATGATAACTGTAAAATGTTTGAACATTATTATAGTTCTATTGTTAAAGACTATTAACCTTCTGTAATCACAGATTAAAGATAAACAGTATTAATTTATCTTCAATTTGACCACAGACTAAACAATAATATAAGTTTGACAATAAACACAGAGTATATAATATGTTATGTCAAACACATGATAATCAATCAATAAAAAAAAACATTACCTACACACGGTAATTTTTTATTTATTGATTTAATGTATTTGTTATCTATAATTTAAAACAATGTTAACATTCTGAACTCCTTCTTTATTTTCTATATAAGTGTGGGAAATTTTATACTCCGTCAGCGCAATATTTGTGAAAAGGGGCACAAAGTTTTGCTTCACATATTAATTTTCTATTTATATTCTATCTATACAATATATAAAAATGAATTTTGGTCTTGAATTATTTGTGGAAGTCCAAAGAAGGTTTAAAAGGTAGATGTAAATATGAAAATGCTCGGAATTAAATAAAAATAACAATTTTGTTTTTCCTTTGATGTGTACCCCGTCGGACGGATTCCTTTTGTTTGCTTTAAGTTTATTTTATACAAAATTTTAGGTCTTTCATTTGTCCATTGAGGCACTCCGAAGGCTGCCGGGTCAGCTAGTATATCTTATCTTATACCTTTAAATGAGCAATTCTTGTATATATATAATTTGAATCTCGGAAACGGCTCCAACGATTTTCATAAAATTTAGTATACAGGGGATTTCGGGGGCGATAAATCGATCTAGCTACGATTTATTTTCAGAAAATGTTGTTTTATTCGTGTTTTCAATAATCAATTCTTCCCGACATCTATTGGCGAATAATAATACTATTTTTCTTAATTGAGAGCAACTAACCGCTTTAAAGACACATCAATAAGGCGTTATCAAAAAAAAAAACCGGTTATTTAGTTATAGATGAATATAAGGACTACTCCTTAAGTGGCTGCATGTTTAGTGTGTGGTCGTCCTCAGGAATCGTCCACGATGCAGCTGATCAGCCAGCGGGCGGGCGCGCTGTCCCCCACGGGCAGCGAGTGGGTGGCGAGCGCGCTGGCCCTCGCCGACAAGTACATCCGCAACGAGTCGCGCCTCAACGTGCGCCTGCACGCCCTGCACCAGATCATGGCCTTCATTACCAGATACGGGTCCGTCGTCCAGCGCTTGCGGGCGCATTTATGCGGAATTTACATTACGAAATTTGTGTTTTTTAATTTTTTTTATTAACACCAGATGGGTTTCACAGCCCACCTGGTGTTAAGTGGTTACTGGAGCCCATAGACATCCACAACGTAAATACGCCACCCACCTTGAGATATGAGTTCTAAGGTCTCAAGTATAGTTACATCGGCTGCCCCACCCTTCAAACCGAAACGCATTACTGCTTCACGGTAGAAATGGGCAGGCTGGTGGTACCGTGCGGACTCTCAAGAGGACCTATCACCATTAAAAGTAAATAATTTCGTAATGTAAATTCGCCCTTAGTGACTATGCGGCGTGACGCTGTTATTTTGCAGCTACGTATACGGCGAGGAGCTGGTGGAGCTGGTGGGGGTGCCGGTGCTGAGCGGGTGCGCGCTGGACGCGGACGTGGCCATGCGCGCGGCCGCCGCCAAGAACCTGGCGCTGCTGGCGCGCAACGGCACCTCCGAGTCCTGCACCGACCTGATAGATCTCCTTGAAAAGGTGAGCTTTTAAATAATTATAATTTGCGTAATTACTGGTAATACCTCTTGTGAGTCTGCACAGGTAATTACCACTACCCCGCCTATTTCTGCCGTGAAGCAGTAATGCGTTTCGGTTTGAAAGGCGGGGCAGCCGATGTAACTATACTTGAGACCTTTGAACTCATATCTCAAGCTGGGTGGCGTATTTACGTTGTGGATGTCTATGGGCTCCAGTAACCACTTAACACCAAGTAGGCTGTGAGCTCGTCCACCAATCCAAGCAATAAAAAAATAAAAATACAGTCAGGATAATATTTTTAGCTTTTATTTTCAAGTTAGAAGTTTGATTGTAATATGTAAGAGAGAGAGAGAGAGAGAGAGAGGTGGGAACGTGAGGAGTGAAGTTGCGTGATTTGTTTTATGTTGTCTGTTTAGTGTTTCTTCAGGTTTAAATGTGTAATAACGGTGGTTTATTAACTGTTTAATATCTGTGAAAGTGCACAAATGTGGGAAAATGAAACAAAGCCGCTGAAGGTTAGTTCTCAGGATCCTCTAAAAAGTTCACTGAAAAAACTCAGTAAATGACCACAATTTTACTAAGATTTTCATCCTATATCGTCTCATCTCATCTCATTTTTATTTTGTTTCATTTCACTCCATATTATAATTTTTCATAAAAATAAGAATATAATTAAAAATAAGACATGACTTTAAGGTCTTAGTTACCGGGCCATAAAATCCCTTATGAAAAAAATATATTGTGTAATGTAAGCAGTTGGTTGGTGAGGCTCGTGTGGCGGTTGCAGATCCTGAACCGTCCGTTCGAGATGTACGTGACGGACGTGGCCATCCCGGCGGACACGGAGGTGTGCGACCTGCGGCTGGCGGCGGGCGGGCTGCTGGACGTGCTGCGCGCGCGCCTGCTGCACGCGCCCGCCGCGCCCGCGCGCTGCCTCATCGTGCTGCTCGACCACCTGCACCACCACTACCGCCGCCCGGCGCTCTTCCTGCACCACCCCGACATCCGCCTCAAGGTGATCCTTCCTCTAATATTACCTATGAACTTGCCGTTTACTATACAGAGAGATAGTCTTCTTGATAAATATTGTTACGGGCTGGGATTCGGGATAAATAAAGTTTCACCAAAGTACAACTTAAAAACTGTATTCAACACTTAAAACACTTAAACACTTCACAAACACTTTAAAACTCTCAATTCGCTTGTTTCGCTTCGAGTAGTTCCGATTACTGACTTGACTGCGTGCCATCCCTACAACGCTTTTATAGCCGATACCTCGACCCTAGAATTATCGAAAATATTCCACACCTCTCTAGTAGCACTTTCCGCTATCTGTCAATAGATGGCGTTATAATTCTCGAGCATTCTGGATCTTTCGATATTCGTTCGACTAATCGGCAATACATGGCGTTACTCTTACCGGCGTAACAATATTATTAACGCCAGTATTGTAAAACGCAACTTCAAACGTAAAAGCCTTTTATATAATACTACTAGATACAATACTAGATGTATCCCGCGACTCTACTTGGGTTCAGTTTAAAATTTGAGTTGCAGGTTAGAGCTACTTAATTTTGTAGTTATACTCAACAAACAGATTGTCCAATGCAGAAACATCTTTTATAATCGGAATGAGGTTGAAGTGAGATACCTATTTATGATTTGAAGCAGTTATGCACTGCAATATAAAGCACATTTTATGTACATAGTATGTTATACATATTATTCATCGGTAGTAGCTACGGATTTATGGATCTGAAACTGGCACCTGTGACAGAGAAGTTGAGAAGTGCGCGTTTGGGATGGTATGGACATGTGATGAGACGAAATGAAAATGAGGTTGATAAGAGAGTGTTAACTGTAAATGTGAAAGGATGTAGAGAAAGAGGTAGACCTAAAAAGAAATGGATGGATTGCGTGAAAGACGGTATGTGTAAGAGGGGGGTGAGCGAAGAAATGGTATATGGTAGAGGAGTATGGAAGGAGAAGACATGTTGCGCCAATCCCAGGTGACTGGGAGAAGGGCAGGATAATGATGAGTAGCTGCGGATCGTATGTCTAGCAACCACTACAAAAAACGGCTTAAGTGGTCAGCGGACGACCCACCTTCTTATAAGTGTATAACGGACACCGACAATGCCAGACTCCCATTCAAACGGTTAACCTCGTTCGGACTTGTGGCGGGTAGCCATTATACAACGCAAGATATTTGTCAGATGCCTGAACCTCGCTTACGCCATTTTCAAGATAAAGCGCATATATACAAGTTCCGAACAATTACAGTACGGGTGGGGTAGCCGTTGTAACTATACTGAGACCTTAGAACTTATATCTTGAGATGGGTGACGCATTTACGCTGTAGATGTCTATGAGCTCGAGTAAACCACTTAACACCAGGTGGGCTGTGAGCTCGTCCATCCATCTTTCTTCTTCTCAGTCGTGTCACTCTTGACAGAGTGGTCGTGATCGTCATGTAGTGTTGGAAGGGGCAGACTTGATGCGTCTCACGATGTCGCGCCATCTCTCCCTGCTCGAAGCCATTCTACTGCACTCATTTAAGGGACCTCCCACTGCAGTTTTAATTTGGTCGGTCCACCGCATTGGTGGCCTCCCGCGCGGTCTTGTACCATCAACGCTTCCCTGTACAACGAGGCGTTCTATGGACCGACCATCTCGTCGCGAAACGTGTCCGAAGAAATTCACCATTCGAGACTGTACTATACCAAATAGACGCTGCTTGATGCCGAGTTCCTGAAGTATCGAGACATTTGTACGAAAGTCGGTCCACGAAACTCCAAGCATTCTTCTCCAGCACCACATTTCCAGAGCGTCTATTTTCTTCCTTTCCACGTCTCGCACGGTCCACGTCTCAGCAGCGTATAGAAATATAGAGAATATTAGTGTTCTAACGAGCCTGATCTTTGTGGTTTTGGTTATGTTTCTATTTCTCCATACTTTCCTCAGCCCGTCCATCGCCGACCTCGTGACAGCCATGCGCCTTCTGATTTCGTCCATGCATCCGCCATTATTTGAGATTAACGCCCCAAGGTATATGTAGGACTGGACCACGTCGCAACCCGCTATTTGAGTCACGTCCGGCGAGTTATTCATAGCGCGATCGACAATCATCACCTTGGTCTTACTGCGGTTAATCTTTAATCCAAACTCAAGGCTCACACGTTCCATCCTCGACAGTAACTCCCCCAAGCATTGCGCATCAGTTGCAAACAAGGTGGTATCATCCGCGTATCGCAAGTTTGCAATCCTATACCCCCCAATTGCTACACCATCTGTCCAGTTCTCCAAAGTGATGCGCATTATGATTTCTGTGTACGCATTAAATAAGAGCGGCGATACAATGCAACCTTGGCGAACCCCAGCACTTGGATGGAAGTTATCAGAGAGAACGTCATCCGCGCGCACCGAGGCCGTACCATTCTCATATAAGCGTCTCAGTAGGTGCACAAGATGTTTCGGTGTCCCCAGATCCAGTAAGGTCTTCCACAAAACAGGCCATTTCACCGAGTCAAACGCTTTGGAGAAGTCAACAAAACAAATGTATGTCGGCCTGTTGAATTCTCTTGCTTTCTCAATTATCTGACGTACGATGAAAATTTGTTCCCGAGTGCCTTTCCCCCTCACGAAACCGGCCTGTTCCGGAGCAATCTCTTTGGACAGATAGGTTTTTAATCGCTCATTCAGAATATGTAACATAATTTTGCTAGAATGTGATGTAAGAGCAATTAGACGATAGTTGTTACATTTCTTCGTAGAGCCCTTTTTATGCAGGGGAGTAAACACGGTATGTGTCCATTCCGACGGCCAAACTCCCGTCTGCCATACCCTGTTGCATATCTTATGAAATATGTGGTCACCGCGTTCTCCTAAGGCTTTTATTGTTTCAATAGGAATTGCATCTCTACCAGTCGCTTTCCTGTTTTTGAGGTGTTTTATAGCAGCCCTAACCTCAGACAGGAGAATGCTTGGCTCCAAGTCCTCATCGTTTGGATCTGTACTTGTAAATTGCCGTGACTGTGGATCCTGGAATAACGATTGACAGTAACTCTTCCATGTTTCAGAGATTTGATCCAACTCTGTTATCAGTTCGTTTTTATCATTTACAATAGCCCAGGTCTTAGATGGCAGTGATTTGATAATGAACCGTATTTTGTGGTAGAGATCTCTAGATTCATGCTTCATAGCATGTTTTTCGACCTCTTCACAAATGTTACGAAGATGAGAGTTATGATCTCGTCTGCAGCTGGCCTGAATATTGGCAGACAATACATTCAGTTTGTTCGTGTCTATGCCTTGAGCTTTCTTTCGACGTCTCTCTTCAATTAATTTTGTCGTCGTCGTGGCCTAACGGATAAGACGTCCGGTGCATTCGTGTTGAAGCGATGCACCGGTGTTCGAATCCCGCAGGCGGGTACCAATTTTTCTAATGAAATACGTACTCAACAAATGTTCACGATTGACTTCTACGGTGAAGGAATAACATCGTGTAATAAAAATGAAACCCGCAAAATTATAATTTGCGTAATTACTGGTGGTAGGACCTCTTGTGAGTCCGCGCGGGTAGGTACCACCGCCCCGCCTATTTCTGCCGTGAAGCAGTAATGCGTTTCGGTTTGAAGGGTGGGGCAGCCGTTGACTATACTGAGACCTTAGAACTATATCTCAAGGTGTGTGGCGCATTTACGTTGTAGATGTCTATGGGCTCCAGTAACCACTTAACATCAGGTGGGCTGTGAGCTCGTCCACACAGCTATGCAATAAAAAAAAAAAAAAAAAAAAAAAAAAAAATTAGGGCGAGCGTACCATCGGTCATCCAGTGTTGGCGTTTGCGCATTTCCGATATTGGTTTGGACTCTATTACTGCATTTTGAATGAGTTGTTTAGCCTTGCTCCATAACATTTCCGGTGTAGCCTCATTGTGATTGACGTCAGTCCACTCTGTCCATTTCCGTTCGAACGCCGCAGTAAACTTTGCCCTATCTGTTACTTCGATCCTCCTTTGCGCTCTAGGAGATCGGGCAGCCTTGAGCTTCAGTCGAATTTTTGCGACCAGAAGTTCGTGATCCGAACCACAACAGGCCCCAGGTAGTGTGTGGGCATTAAGAACAGATGTGCGCCAACGAGATCTAATTAGTATATAATCGATCTGATTACGGTGCTTTCCTCCAGGTGATGTCCAGGTGTACAGTCTACGAGGGTGGTGCTGAAATAAGCTGTTCGCCACGGTCAGGCCATTTTCATTTGCGAACCGCATCAATCTTTCACCTCTTTCGTTTCGCAATCCAAGCCCGAATTTCCCTACACAGTTGTTATACAAATTGGAGTTAGCTCCAATTTTCGAATTGAAATCACCCATTATAACAAGCAGCTCTCTGTTGGGGACTTTCGCAATCACTATCTGCAGTTCTCTATAAAAATTCTCCAAAACTTCGGGTAGTGCAGTGCTAGTAGGGGCATATACCTGTATAAGGTTTAGGTTTACAGGCGACGCTTTCAGTTTCATAGATATGATGCGGTCGCTAACTGGCTCGTATCCTATTACACAATTTTTCTTATGCCTTGGAACAAGAATTGCCACCCCGTTCTGACTATCATTGTCATTTCCAGAAAAGTATACAGCATGGTTCTCTGTGAAGAAATGTCCGCTGTTTCTCCAGTGTGTTTCGCTTAGTCCGCATATACACAAATCACACTTAGTCACCTCCCCTTCCACAATGTCAATCTTACCGGGTTTCAGCAAACCACGCACGTTCCATGTTCCTATCTTCTGAATTTTTCGGAGTTTGACAGGTAAGGCCGCAGAGTTTCCAGTAACATTATTTCCACGCGGAGCCTGGTCTCCTACTCCGACGTGGCCGGTAGCCCATTTCCCACCGCATGCCCCGGAAGCGATGCAGCGCCGGTCGCCAGGCGGTTCGCATGGCAATCGTGGTTCCATAATGTTTACTTCCATGACGATTTTCTTGGGAAAGTAGTTGCAGTGGTTTCCCCTTGCCTTCTGCACCAGACTTTTTGAGGTTATTTGAACCCCAAGGCCTCTGAAGCCTCTTCTGACCACTGGCCAGGATTATGGTTATACCGCCACTACTCGGTCGCCATTGCCTCGTCCGTTATCTAGCAGGAGGACCGCGGTAACACGAAGATACCGCCGCGGATGATGAGTTATCCGCGCGTGCAGGTGAGGTTGACAATTGGGGCCGGAAAGATTGTAAGTCCGCTCTCCCCCTTCCCTCCCATCTAAGCAATAAAAAAAAAACATTCGGACCATCGGTCTACCGAGCAATATCACCCGCTAAGTGGAAGATCGTCCCTCCGTCGTTAAGTACTCCTACAGGATTAATTATAATTATTTGTACTAACTACATTACAGATATTTGAAATGATATTCTGCTTACGGGCGAACACGCTTAACTTCGTCGGCTTGCTGCCGGAAGGTCAGTTTTCGAGTCGAACCCGCGTCGTATGTTCTCCGTTCCTGCTGGTCGAGCCCCTAGGAGTGCGCGGACAGCAACATCAGAACCATCAACACAGAGATGTACCTCCGGTATGTGTTCAGCGGAACGTTTGTCTTGATCATTTATTTAGTTTTCATATAACAGTTTTAGATTTAAAAAAATTAATTTAGTCCGCACCCTCTCGTCTACTTAGTACAATGAATAGTTTTATTTACTAATTGAGACTTCTTTTAATTGTGAAAAATACCTGAAAAATTATAAAGTACAATACACTTTTTTGTCTTCACAAGTGCCTTAATCTTTACTAATCTATACTGATATTATAAAGAGGAAAGATTTGATTGTTTGTTTGTATTGAATTGTCTCCGAGACTATTGAAACGATTTACAAAATTCTTTCACTGATGGCAGGCTACACTATCCCCGGGTGACATAGGCTATATTTATTATATTTTCAAAAAAATTAGGGATCCTTACTAAAACTACAATAATGTGTGTAAAAAAATACCTATATTTTCCCGGTTATAAAAAATTCCGGCTAAAATACCTAAATTTTTTTATATCGCGTGCGCTACTAGCCAAGCGAAGCCGGGGCGGGCCGCTATATCTTATCTTATCTTAATATAATATATCAATCACGTGTCACGTTGTTTGTCCGCGATGGACTCCTAAACTGCTTAACCGATTTTTAATTAAATTTGCACACCGTGTGCAGTTTGATCCAACTTGAAAGATAGAATGGTTTTTATTTCGATTAATGGTCCCAAGATTTATTAATTAACAATAAAATTATTTCTTATGTTGATTATTGTTATTAATTGTAAGTTTCATAAGTCTAAAACAGATGGCGCCTTAAATCTGTTTTTACAGACAATTAACTGTAATACTGTCTGACGTTAATATCTTATAGATGGCGCTGTGTTAAAAATACCAACGTTTCACATAAGCTACAATGTAATGGCATAAGCACCACGTGTTGCTGAGTCTAAAGTATAAGTGAAATTTATTTCGTAGTAAACGCAATACAGTGAAATCGTTCTTGTTCGAAAACATTGTTCTTACTTTGTCAATTTTTGTTATTCGCATAGCCGGCCGCGTGTTATTTAGAAACAAAAACCTTAGCCACAGCAACGCGTGGCCGGGTCTGCTAGTTATATATCGACGCTTGAAAAGCAAACGTGACTAAGCGAATGAATCTTACATTAGACTAATTTAAAGTTGAAACACCTGAAAAAAAAAAAATTTTAACGAATCTAGCTGTAGGATTTAAATGACTTTAAAAGACCTAGAAATATATTTTTTTGGGCATCGAATATGGTTATTGCCTATCATTTATGTACAAAGCAGTTATTGTCGCTTAGTCACGTTTGCCTTTCAAGCGTCGATATGTAGATACAAGCTGAGCAGTCGTGTGCGCAGGGCGCGTGCGTGGTGCCGGCGGCCCGGGCGGCGCGCGCGCTGTGTGCGGCGCTGACGCGCGACGCGGAGTGGGCGGTGGTGGGGCGCGTGCTGCGGGCGCTGCCGCCGCTGCTGCACGCGCGCGCGCTGGCGCTGGGCCGCCGCGCGCACGACCTCGACGTGCTCGCCTCCACGCTCTGCTCCATGGTGAGCTCTCTTATTGCACGTTATTGTACGCTGACAATAGGCTATAAGCAGCGACTTGGCTCTGCCCCTGGCATTGCTGAAGTCCACGGGTGACGGTAACCACTCACCATCAGGTAAGCCGTATGCACGTCTGCCTACAAGGGAAAAAATAATATTTCAAAAAGGTGCGCTAATAGCATTCTCTTGATTCAACTTGAAGTCATCGTCTCCTAAAAGATAAAAAATCCTGTGCATTATATATCTAGCGATGCACCGGTACTCGAATCCGCAAGCAAGTACCAATTTTTCTAACGAAATGCGTACTTAATAAATGTTCACGATTTACTTCCACGGTATAGGAATAACATCATGTAATAAAAATCAAACCCGCAAAAATTTTAATTTGCGTAATTACTGGTGGTAGGACGTCTTGAGAGTCCGCGCGGGTAGGTACCACCACCCCGCCTATTTCTGCCATGAAGCAGTAATGCGTTTCGGTTTGAAGGGTGGTGATACCGTTGTAATGTACTGAAATCTTAGAAGTAATATCTCAAGGTGGTGGCGTTTACTTTCATTTAGAGCAGATATTCGGTTAAGATGGGCTCCGGTAACCATTTAACACCAGGAGAGCCGTGAGCTCGTCCACCCATCTAAGCAATAAAAAAAATAAAACATAAAAATAAGCCGTGGTCGTGTTTACAGAAAAATGAAAAGTTTGTCCGTGATGAACATCTGAACTAATGAACCGATTTTAATGGAAATTCCGATACCTTGTGGACTTTAGCCCAATTTGGAAGACAGGATAGTTTTTAACCCGCTTTATAATCACACTTTTTGAAGTTATACTTCTTTAGGCGCGTTAGGAAAAATTGATGAGAGTGAAATTTTACGATGCGCGCACACGTGACACACAATTAACAGAAATGAAGTTGCCCACTAAATCGCTCATTACATTGATTGATTGATTGATTGATAATACGACCGACGTAGCATGGCGAGTCTAAATATAGCCGCAGGTGAACTTTCCGAACCGCACCGAGAATTACCGAATTTATACGATGTCAAGAAAAGGGATGTCCAATATGCGTGTTTGAGGATGTTGGTTAATCGATTTTTTTTCAAATTGATTAAAATTTAAATTAAAAAAAGAAATAAATTTAATAAAAATAAAGTATAACTTCTTACGCGCGTACATAAGTACACGCACCCTTTTTTTGATCGCACTTTTTTATTCACATACGGTAAATGATTATTAATATCTGTTAGCTCTATAGGTTTTTAAAAGATGGCGGTGTACAACAACTTGATGCTTTAATGTCCGGGTATATAACAGATGACGATGTATTGAAAATCTAAACTTTTTTATGCTACATGTTTAATCCTTTTACGTAAAATAGACAGTGCGTCAATAGTTTCCAAAAATCTACGTTCTTTATATAATTAGCCATAGTCACAACGAAGTGTGACGGTTTTTATTTAATAACGCAGGATGCTTACAGATGGAAAACATCCCTTCTCTCTACCTAAATAATTAAAAATGTAATTTTTTATGTCTAATTTAGCATTATCTAGTGGGCCATGCGACTGTATGTGCAGCCCCATAGACACAACCCACTGAGTTTCTCGCCGGACTTCTCAGTGGGTCGCGTTTCCGATCCGTTAGTAGATTCTCCGTAGCACTGCTCTTGCTAGGGTCAGTGTTAGCAACACTCCGGTTTGAGCCCCGTGAGCTCACCTACACACGCCAGGGTAAAGCTGAAATAGCCTTGAGAGGCTATCAAATAGGAAGAGAAAAAAAATAAAAAAAAATGTGCAGATCTCAGACCGCAGCCTGAACTTCCCGGAGTGCCTGCGCACGTGCAAGGGCGGCAAGCTGCTGGTGTCGGAGTTCCACGGCACGGCGCTGCCCGCGCTGGCCGCGCTGGCGCCCTACCACAGCTGCCTCGAGCCGCAGACGCAGCAGCGGATCGTGCGCTGCCTGCTCAAGTACGGCATGGGTCAGTGTCTCGCCGCGCGCCGCCCCGCCCCGCCGCCCACTCCCAACTAACCGCTCGTGGTTGTCGCCAGTGCTGCGCTCGCCGCAGCCCTACATCAACGCGCTCACCATCTTCACGCTGGAGACGCGCGACACGATGGTGAAGATGCTGCCCGAGGTGCTGCTGGACCTGTCCAAAATCTCGGACACGAAGGCCATAGCGAGCCCCATGCTGGAGTTCCTGTCGAGTGAGTGCTCCCCCCCCAGCCCCCCTCTGCGCACGGCGACCCCTGCTGACCCCGGCTGTGTTGCAGCGCTGACGCGGCTGCCGAAGGTGTTCGCGTCGTTCGTGGAGGACCAGTACATGTCGGTGTTCGCCATCCTGCTGCCCTACACCAACCCGTCGCGCTACAACCACTACGCCGTGTCGCTGGCGCACCACGTCATCGCGGCCTGGTTCCTCAAGTGCCGCCTCTCCTACCGCAGGAACTTCGTCAGGTTCATCATACACGTGAGTCCGTCCCGAGTGTTGGGGACAATAATAATATCTAATGCTAAACTCTATATAAATATTACATTGAGTTTCGTGCTTCTCCCTTTGTATGTGATGAGCTTCCCATATAAACCTTCAACACCTAAATAACCACTTTTAGGGGTAAATATGCGTACGCGTCGATATATGACGTGTACTATTATTTGTAGCTGTATTTAATTTTATTAAACATAAATGACACTAATACAGAAATAGAAAGGATGCTCCCAATTAATGTTGAACTATCCAACGTGCACAATAAAGCCAATATTTCTGTATCCGAATCCGTTATAATGTCGTAAAAAATAAATATTAAATTTAAAGTGAATATTTGTGTAAATAGTATCATATAAGACAGACAGACAGAGTTGCAGCTAGACAATTTTACATTTTATAATTCGTAACATTTTGAAACGATTACTTATTATAAATAAATCGTTTTCACCCACGGATGTCATAGTTTATATCTCAACCTACAATGACGTACTAGGTACTGATTGAAGGTTGGTCGTGGTATTGTCTGAGACGTGCATTAGAGAGCGCAGGCTGACCCGCGCCGCTCCGCAGGGCCTGCACAACTACATCATCATGCCGTTCGAGGAGCAGCTGCAGTACAAGAGCAACTTCCAGCACGGCGCCGCCAACGAGGACTCCTCCAACCGGCAGCGGAGCTCCAGTCTGGTACGTGCCCCTCCACCGCGGCAGATGAGGCGCCAGAGCGTCGTCCCAGCTTAAAGTGCTATAATATTATAGAATTGTCGAATCCCTGCTGGTTTGTTGCTCCGTCTACAAATGTAAACCCTAACCCAGGCCTGAGCCGCCTTCGGAACTACAATACTTCCTTAAGGGCCGAGTCACACCGGAATGGCAGCGGCCGGCAGCGATGCCAGCGCGGCCTCCAGACTGCACGAGCCTAGTCTCTTGACTAGTTTAGTTTCTTCATTCGGCAATGATACTCGTGTG
Source organism: Bombyx mandarina (assembly GCF_030267445.1). NCBI lineage: Eukaryota > Metazoa > Arthropoda > Insecta > Lepidoptera > Bombycidae > Bombyx > Bombyx mandarina. The sequence continues at coordinate 856,365 of NC_143223.1, read as the reverse complement.
TTTCAAGTGAACATGATGGAATTGCTTATTATATATGAGGGCGGTGCCGTGAGCGGTTTTGTGTCGCTGCTGGCAGCCGCGGGCAGGACCACCGACAAGACGCACGAGGCGCGCGGCTGCTCGCTTCTCCGCGGGCGGGCGGCGGCTGTGTCGCGACCTTTTCAAACTTTTCAAGCGAACTGATCTTTTAAGTATATAGATAAAGTTGAAAATTATTTTACACTGAAAGTGCTCGCCGCGACGCTGCCGGCCGCTGCCATTCCGTTGTGACTCGGTCCTCGGAGACCCCGGTGCTGACGCCGCTCTCTCCCGCAGGGCTCCCGCGCCGTGCCGCAGGTGGCCATCGGGCGCGGCGGGCCCTCCGCCTCCGCCGCCTTCCACGTGGAGCTCACGGAGACGTGCGTGGACCTGCTGGCGCGGTACGCCACCACGCCCTGCACCGTCAAGCCGCAAAGGTACGAGCCGCGCTCCCCCGGGACGCCGCGTCCAAATATATAAACGAACACGATGCAATCTCAATTCCAGGAGCGATCTGGCGGAATTTCTGTTCAACGGCGGCCAGTCGATGACGTGGCTGGTGGGTCACAAGCTCGTCACCATCACCACGTCCGGCTGCCTGCAGAACTCACTCAAGCAGGGACTTTGCGACAGGTGAAGAACGATTATGAATATTTAATAAAATTATTATAAATGTTTGTGTCAAGTGTCGTTGATGTAGTGACAAACCGTTGTCGTGGCCCGCAGGTGCGCGGCGCTGTGCAAGCAGCACGCGGAGAGCGCGGCCGGCCCGCTGCCGCCGCTGCGACCCGCCGCCTCTGCCGCACCCGCCGCCTCTGCCGCACCCGCCGCCTCTGCCGCACCCGCCGCCTCTGCCGCACCCGCCGCATCTGCCGCACCCGCCGCCTCTGCCGCATCTGCCGCACCCTCCGCGCTCGCCGCCGGTGCGTCGCAGGTAGTGTTCTCACTCATATTCTAAATTTGTTAATCTCTATATATAAAAATGAATCGCTGTTCGTTGGTCTCGCTTAAACTCGAGAACGGCTGGACGGACCGATTTGACTAATTTTGGTCTTGGAATTATTTGTGGAAGTCCAGAGAAGGTTTAAAAGGTAGATAAATATGAAAATGCTCGGAATTAAATAAAAATAGCAATTTTGTTTTTCCTTTGATGTGTCCCCCGTCGGACGGATTCCTTTTGTTTTAAGTTTATTTTATACAAAAGTTTAGGTATTTTATTTATCGACTGAGGCACGACGAAGTCTGCCGGGTCAGCTGTCTATATGATAAATATAAGAATTAATTGGCTCTTACCGTAGTTTAGTTTACACATGTCCCAGGTCAGAGCGCGGTCACCCAGCGGTCGACATACACAACCCGCAGTACCGGTAGTTCAGAGAGCTAGTTCTTTTAAAAACGTCACTTTTTTGCTGACATTCCAGACACAGCTTAATGAGTCGACGAGCGACAGCCAGACAACCGAGGACAGCCCGTCGCAAGCACAAAACCCGCCCGAAGTAAAACGGTAAGCTTTACTTAGCTTTTGCAAGTTGCCTTCCTGAATCTACTAATACTGATAGAAACTTATCTTCAATAACTTTGGTGATTTAAAATTTGTGCTTCGATAGCTCGGCTCTGTCTAACCTCGACCGTGATATGAAACTAAACAAATTCGAAGGAGGTCGGATATTCCAAATCGAACTTTTTCGTCTGTCTGTTTGTTTGTTTGTTGATTGATAATTTCACTATAAAATGGTTTTTGTTGGTATAAACTTGGCCCGGTTTTGGGGGAAGGGATAGACGATTGAGCTTTACGCTTTCTCTTGGTGACTCCAACTAACGCTTAAGAACACGCAATAAGGTCTATATTTCTGCGAAACTGGGTTGGTGAAAGTTGGTCGTGCGACTGAAAACTCTGCAATAGTTCTAAAATCGTGTTAATTTTTTTTTCAATTTCAATGATATTGTTGTCTACTTAGTATTATTTTACTTATAAATGTCATTGACTTATTAAAAAGGCGGTAAGACACGTTCGTACAGGTCGATACCTATAATTAAACTGCGCAATAGTCGATATTCCGACTCTCCGCACTTTATACGTATTAATAAAGAGTCGATCTATCGACGATTCACTCTGTAAGAGCTAAAATAATAACGTCAAAAGTAGCATTAAAAATACAACTTTTTCATATCCGAAATATCCTGTCTTTATACTGTGACTGCACTTGTACTAGACTACGCAAAACTAGACGAATAATCCGTCCTCTTCTAACACTCGCGTTAGAGAGAGACAGAACAACTTGCGGGTACACTTCGTTCGTCTAGCTAGACACTAAAAACGTTTTAAGATCTAAAGTAGTTGTGAGTTATCAGTCGACGCCAAACTAAGGTTTTCCGAGCTTGCTTCGTGAATAACAAGGGGCTTTTTATAACCGGTACTATCGCCTACACCGCACGCTAGATTTATATTATATTATAAACTAGCGACCCGCCCTCGCTTCGCTTCGGAAACATTAAAACACACATAAACCAAAAAAAAAAAAAAAATTTAAAAAAAGTAGCCTATGTTCATCAGGGACAATGTCGGCTTCTAATGGAAAAAGATTTTTTCAAATCGGTCCAGTAGTTTCGGAGCCTATTCGAAACAAACAAACAAACAAATCTTTCCTCTTTATAATATTAGTATAGAAGAATAAAAGAGAAAAACAATATTTTTTTCTAAGCAGTCTTTTATTGAAATGTAAATTTACATAAATAATCGCGTTCGTGAATCGTTGATGACCACACGTAAAATACGCCATATGTGGCCGACTATTTATATCAAATTATGAATTCAAAAAATAATCGCGAACATATTCAACAAAATCATTAGCACCATCATAGTTGAAATTTTAAATGAAAATTATTTTTGGTTTGCTCAAAATTGGGATAAATATTTAATGAAATTGATTTATCGCGTTTATTCGTACACATGACGGTCAGTCAAAGCCAGGGTGGCCACACGGCGAGGTATTAAGTCCATCTCTCGTTTATATTGGATCGATGGCTACCCTACCCTTGCCTCAATCAGTGTGGACGACACGTCCTTCTTCAAACGAGACTTGTGGAGAGTATTAAGCGGTAGGCAGTGGCTTGGCTCTGCCCCTGGTATTGCTGAAGTCCATGGGCGACGGTAACCACTCACCATCAGGTGGGCTGCATGCTCGTCTGCCTACAAGGCCAATAAAAAAATAAGTCCTACTGGTCAATGCGTACACGTGGTGTGGGCGGGGTGCGGTGTGAGGCAGCGTGTGTGTGCGTGTGTAGCTACAGCAAGCGGTCGCTGCAGCACAGCCGCTCCACGGAGACTAGCTGCTCGTCCCCGTCGTGCTGCGACGCCCCCCTCCTGCCGCCCACCAGCGGACACACCACCAGGTCCAAGCGCCCCTACTAAAACGATTAATATGCTTTCCTACTATTTGACGCCTCATGGAAACACCACGCGAATGTATACTCCTAGTACAGGCTTGCCCGCTTAAAAGGAGACTCCAATCATTGTATTGTTTTGGCTCGCTTTTGAAAATAAAGTACTTTTGTATTTTTTTTGTTTTTTGTATAACATTGATGTATGTAGGTCTGAAGAGTCAGTCATCCCCTCACAGTCCAGCCGTGCCATGCTAGGGGTATCTAGTTACACTTTTTTTTACCTACCTATTCTAATGACCTTGAAAGGTCATACTAGATTCACCGAACGATTAGGTGAGCTCACGGGGCTCAAACCTGAGGACGTTGTTAACACTAGCCCTAACAAGGGCAGTGCTTCGCGGAATCTACCACCGGATAGGAAACGCGAACCACTGAGAACTTAAACTTCATTCATACTAATGTAGGTTTGCGGACTTAATACCTAAGAAATTATCTACCAGTCGACAAAGAGTGATGCAGAAAAGAACGTAATAGGTACATCGTTTGATAATTCAGTAATTCCAAAATGTTACTAATAGTAAAGACTCCCAATTTTATTATTATTATATAATTAATATATAATATCCCAATATTTATAATATTTCTCGTATTAAAACATGAAAATTAAAACAAAAACTTTAAAAGTAACATACGGCGTATGTAAAAAAATATAGCCAGTCCATTTGACTAATACATAACTTAAAACGGTGTTTGAAAATACTTATAATTAAGTTGAAAAATCCTCAAACGAGATTTAAGAAGAGTATTACTATAGTCCTAACGTAGAAAGAGAATTTTTCCGTTGCCAAACTCGATATTACGTCGGGCTGGCAAAATTCTTTACCAATTAAGCTACAAAAAGCTATGCGAAACAAATATAATTGTTCCAGACAGTGTTTCCATTAGACATCAAATATGCTTTGCATGCTTTTGTGCAGTTGAATTTGCAAATGACTAATATAAAATCGGGATTGACGCTCGCTTTATTCAGTATACAAACGGAATTATCTAGTAGTAAGGCAATGAACATAAAACCAGCTCGATCAAACTTCAGGAGCGCACTGAAGAAGGTGAGTACATACTCCGCTAAAGACGTCTTGGTCGCATTTGTGTTTTGAACGTATATAAAATAACTGCAATGCAATAAACGTTTACAATGCTGTATGTTACATTAAAAATAACGCTACAAATATTACACTACTGTCTGCTACCTTTATGACTCATGTTTTAGAACTGCTAATTAAAAAAAGATGTGTGGTGTCGTGGGACACCGGATAGAAACGAAGTTCCTTATTATAAAAATATTAATTTTAAGTTATATTCGAGGTATAAAGAAAATAATTATTCGGGCTTACATAATGGTTTATAAAAAATATATAATAAAAATATGTTATTATTTGTACGTTAATACAAAGTTAAGTCGTACACTGTATGCATTACTTATTTGTACGTTATTACAAAGTTAAGTCAAACACTGTGTGCATTATTAATAAAAATCTTACGTTACGGGCGTTTACCGGTACCCCTCCATCGTCCCATAAGGAACTTCGTTCCAAAAAAAGCGAGAATTTCGTTCATTGACAATCCTTATTCTGTACATAATACGTAGAGATGACGTCGTCTTTGATTGAAAAAACAAAGAATTACATAACTGTATAAGTAAATTATTTCACAGACAAAATTCATCGGAGAACAATAAGACGACAGATCCTCTAGTCGAAGTCCTCAACCAATTCTCACAGCGGTTCGAAAGGATATCCAAGGAGGTGGTAAGCATTCACTGAAATTAAGTAAATAGCCGACTACTTAAGGTACTACACACTCTTCTGTGGTTGAGTTGAGACTTTGCAGGTAAAGTTTCTGGAACTACCAGGAGGTGAGTTGTTTTTAAAAATTGTATTTTTTTAAACTATTAGTTGTGACGTATTCTTATTCAAACACTGCTTGGATACTCTCCTAAGCGCTCATGGTGAAGTTCATGAACATCGCTGACCATTCATGACTAGAGTTGGGCTATAATTATGTTCGTCTACTTTTAAAGTCGATAAGACAATAAAATTACGACCACATTAGCGATCTATAATAGTTTCAAGCGTAAAATGATTTTAACTTTTATACTTTATCGCCTGTGACGACACTGTTCTTTTTTATTATTGCTTAGATGGGTAGACGAGCTCACAGCCCACCTGGTATTAAATGCTTACTGGAGCCCATAGACATCTACAACGTACATGCCGCCACCCACATAAAGATATAAGTTCTAAGGTCTCAGTATAGTTACAACGGCTGCCCCGCCCTTCAAACCGAAACGCATTACTGCTTCACGGCAGAAATAGGGGGGGTGTGGTACCTACTCGTGCGGACTCACAAGAGGATCTAGCACCAGTGTTCAACTATTCAAGTTGTTCGTTTCCAATGTCGACCGAGAGGCACGTCTGATGGTGTAGAGAGCCAGCGACGACAATATGATGAGCCGGCACGCTCCATACAGGACACGGACGACACGAGCTGGTCGCGCGTGGGCGAGCTCGCGGGAGGGGGGGCGTGCCCGTGCTGGTGCGGGGGGTGGGCGGAGATACACGTGCGCTCGCCCACCGGCGACGTCAGCTGGGTCATGCGGGTGCAGAACCAGGTGAGGGAACGCAATCTCTAACACATAATAACGGTGAGGTCTCACACAAATACAAATGGAATCCATCACTTGTTACGTCAGTTCATTGATTCGAAATTTTACACAATTTTAAACAATATTCCAAATCGTCGCTGTCAAACCTAAATCTGCTATGTGCAAAAACTATATTTTGAATTAACGAGTAAAAACATTTTCGTATAAAATATTCTAGTTCTTTCAGCTTTTGTGTATATTTTATAATCAACTATGTATAATAACGTATCGTATATAAAAATGTAAGCCTCCGGAACCATTTTGATATCAATTTTATTAGTATTACCCTAAGAAAAACCATTGAAAGTTTGTGTTTGACGTGGATAGGGTCCCGATTCCCCCCAATCTACGGTACGCTGCGCCCTTTTTTTTCTTTTGCTTACCTTTGCTGATAGCCTTAAGAGGCTATTTCAGCTTCTCCTTGACGTGTAGGTGAGCTCACGGGGCTAACCTAACCGTGTTGCTAACATTGGCCCTAACAAGGGCAGTGCTTCGCAAAGCTACTACCGGATGGGAAAAGCGACCCACTGAGAAGATCCGGCGAGAAACTCAGTGGGCTGTGTCTGGGTTGAAGCAGCGCCGTTGAAGCGCTTATAACGTGAAAAAATAATAAGTTATTTAAATGTAACAGATGAACTGGGACTACCAGCTAGAGTCGCCGCTACAAGAAGTGGCGGCGCTACTCAACCCGATGATATTTCATCCTTCGCCGCCCCCCGCGCACTGTGTTGACCCCCCCGCGCCCTTCGCGCCAACGCCATCTAGCGACGACAACAAACAAGAACAGGTAAGTAACATTGCAAAGGTTTATATTCTTTCTAACTGCGTTTGTATCTTGTTTTGAAATTTATTGCTTATAACTATAGACATAAGGTATTATTTTAAAGAGCAGGAATAATAAAACAATTAATTAATATTGCTTTGTTATTATTATTTTTTTATTGCACAACTAGCTGACCCGGCAGACTTTGTAGTGCCTCAATCGATAAATAAAAGACCTAAACTTTTGTATAAAATAAACTTAAAAAAAACAAAAGGAATCATTCCGACAGGGGGACACATCGAAGGAAAAACAAAATTGTTTGTTTTTATATAATTCCGAGCATTTTCATATTATTCAGTTTAAATTCACTGGACTTCCACAAATAATTCAAGACCAAAATTAGCCAAATCGGTCAAGCCGCTCTCGAGTTTTAGCGATACTAACGAACAGCAATTCATTTTTATATATATATACACAATATTCTAACTTATTACGCAGATTATTAAATTTTTGTTTTATTTTGCGAACTCATTTCTTAATTGTGTCACACGATTTGTACTCACTAGTCATGAATACAATCGAGAATGTTCCATTCCATTCTCTTCACTCATTGTTAATAGAGCTTCTCAGTGGCACAGTAGCTAGCGCCCGTGACTTTCGGATCAAGAATCGTGGGTTCGAATTCCGTATCGACCAAACTGTCGTGTAAAGAAAAGCTTTAAACTAAATAAGGACGAATATGACTCTGTGGTTCTCGTGTTACAGTGGATACTAGTTTGTGGGAAATGATTGTGTGTGACTCGGTCTCTAACTATTTATTTATCAGCTTGTAATCTGACACGGATGTGACCGGACTGTGTTCAGTGTCCTTAGTGCTAGCTTTTTAATTTCTCGATCGCGTAAAAGTTAATTCAAAGCTGTATGCCGTTGGAACAGCTTCCCTTCGTTTGGCGCTAGGGGTGACCGCTAGGAGTAAGTTAAAAAACTCGCACTAAGCACACTGAGCACTTGCAACGTCGTACGTCTTCCATACGCCAGAAAACAAATTAGCTGTCTTTCGTCTAAAACTAAATTATTATTTACTCTTTACCGTCTCTCCCGGCAGGCGCAGTCCCGGGCGGAGATCGAACCGTCGACCCGCTCGACCCTCGACCTGCACAAATCCAACTCTGATACCGTCGTGTCCAAGCCGCTGCTGCACCAGCCCCACAGGTACCCACTAGTGACGTACACACGTACTCTTATCTCACTGCTCCTGGTCAAAATGCTAGGTCCAAGTAATAAGATTGTTGTCTCGTCATCATTGTTTGCTGTCATTTCTTGATTCTTTCTTGGATTTCTTGGGAGGGGTAGTGCAGTGGTTTAGTTGAGACAATCCGAAAACCGAAGGAAATGGAAGCTAATGGTACAAAAAGACACGAAGGGCTTTCAGGGACACGACCCTCAGCAATGAAGTATGCGACTAAGAAGAAGAAGAAGTCTCGTCATCAGTCACCGGTCTCATTCTTGTCTTACCCCAACAGCGGTGTCATGCAATCGTATCGTATGCTAAGGGCCCCTGAACACAAATGTATATGTAACGATGTATTGGTGTCGGCGGCACAGGATGAGCACGCAGCCGATCAACATCCCCGGGTCTCCGCAGAGACAGGGCTCGACCAGCGCCGCGGGCGACGACGACATTCTGCTCCTCGCGCAGGAGGTCAGTCGCTCAGCTAGATCATTCCTCACACACTAGACATTCGTGTTCCGGTGCATTCGTGTTGAGCGATGCACCGGTGTTCGAATCCCGGGAATGGCGGGTACCAATTTTTCTAATGAAATACGTACTCAACAAATGTTCACGATTGACTTCCACGGTGAAGGAATAACATCGTGTAATAAAAATGAAACCCGCAAAATTATTATTTCCGTAATCACTGGTGGTAGGACCTCTTGGGAGTCCGCACGGGTAGCTACCACTACTCCGCCTATTTCTACCGTGAAGCAATAATGCGTTTCGGTTTGAAGGATGGGGCAGCCGTTGTAAATATACGTGAGACCTTAGAACTTATATCTCAAGGTGGGTGGCGCATTTACGTTGTAGATGTCTATGGGCTCCAGTAACCACTTAAAATCAAGTGGGCTGTGAGCTCGTCCACGCATATAAACAATAAAAAAAAAACAATATAACATTGTAATTATACTAAACCCCGCCTCTGTCGGAAGTCTAGTACCGTATGCGGTTGTCTGTGCCCAGGGGAAGTCCCGCCACCCGGTGCGTCGCTCGAACTCTTCTCCGGAGATGTCGTCCTCGTGGAAGCTGAGTGCGCAGCCTAAGCTCCAGGACGAAGAACTAGACGAGATGATCCTGCTCCCGGGAGTCGAACCCACGTTAGTGTGATTACTCTCAATATACTACTTTCAAAAATTCAAAATTATTAAAAAAAAAAACTGTTCTTAAGGCAATATGAACAGCGAAACGGTTAGTTAATGTGAAGTCATCTATACATAAATAGAAATTTTTAGAAACCCCACCTTAAATGAAACATATAAATTAGTAAATTATTTTACAGAAAATAGTCTGTATTGTTTTTGACCCTACCTATTTATCTATAGACCACGCCTTTAGTTGGCATGTGCTCACAACGAGACCCCCTACTATTTTCTAGTAGTGCTCTTTGTATTTACATGTGTAACAAAACAGTCAAAGTGGGATGCTTAACGACGAAGGGAAGATTTTCCACCGAGCTGGTTCTGACGTGCAGGTTTCCACTGGAGCTGATATTACTCGGTAGACCGATTGTCCAAATGTTGTTGTTCGGAACTTGTATATGTGTAAGCTTTCAGTGGACTTTTTGAAGGATCCCGAGAAGCTATGTCCAGCGGCATTGTTTAATTTTCCCACATTTGTGCACTTTCACAGAAGATATTAATCAGTTAATAAACCACCTTTATTACACATTTAAACCTGAAGAAACACTAAATAGACAAAATAAAACAAATCACACAACTTCACTCCTCGCGTTCCCGCCAAAAAGTCCTCTTGTGTGTCCTCTATGATGGCTACCCGCCACAGTCAATATAAAGCGAATGCACTCTCTTACTATCAATTTTTTTTCAATGTGAATTACCCTGGAAGCTTATCACCGAGCTTTGGGTGCGCGGGTGGGGTTAACGTGGTATCATGTAGAAGTGCGCCCCCCTCGGTTCCCCAGGACGCCGGCCGCGTCCATGCACGCGTCGAAGAAGGCGGCGAAGAAGAGCGACATGCGCGTGTCGTGCGAGGCCATCCCCGAGGAGATGTGCGGCACGTCGCCGCTGGCCGCGCACCCGCACCTCGTCACCTACAAGTCGGACCCCGGTGAGTAGTCACACATCAACAACGAAAATTCCACCTCCCACCTTAAAACATTAGGTTTAAAATAAAATTAAAATCATTTGAAGTCGTCATGGCCTAAAGGATAAGACGTCCGGTACGTTCATATATAGCGATGCACCGGTGTTCGAATCCCGCAGGCGGGTACCGATTTTTCTAATGAAATACGTACTTAACAAATGTTCACGATTGACTTCCACAGTGAAGGAATAACATCGTTCAATAAAAATATAACTCGCAAATATATTATTTGCGTAATTGCTGGTGGTAGGACCTCTTGTGAGTCCGCGCGGGTAGGTACCACCACCCCATCTATTTCTGCCGTGAAGCAGTAATGCGTTTCAATTTGAAAGGTGCGGCAACTATTTGAGTTATACTGAGACCGTAGAACTCATATCTCAAGGTGGGTGGTGGCATTTACTTGTAGATGTCTATGGACTCTGGTAACCACTTAACACCAGGTGGGCTGTGAGCTCGTCCACCCATATATGCAATAAAAAATAAAATAAAATAAAAAACCTAATTCTTTCACCTGAAAAAACACTTAACAAAAATAATAATAAATATTTATCAGGAGTATTTATATGCCTATGCCCTTTAAACTATTGCTTTAACAATACGATATTTTATAAAACAACAAACGGCTTGTTGCTTATTGAATATTAATGATTATTATATTATAACATTATGTATTCCATTGCGCGGTGTGGGCCCTTACTATGAATTTCTTTTGTGGCTATTCTTTTCTCAGCATTGAATCCCACCTTATTGTGTCCAATTGCAATGCCCGACCCCATCACTGTGGTGCGATAAGATCACGCAATGGTGGTACATACTCATTAGAGCTCACAGTACTGTGTTATCAGTGATTTCTTATTATTTAAATATGTAGTTATTTGTGTTCTTTGTTAACCTAGTGATACAGGGTGCTCAATTATTTTTTTTGCTTTTAACATGAAATTCGTATGTAATAAAAAAATACATTTTATATAGACAACTTTTATCATTCTCTTTAATATTTATGTAATATTTTTTGTTGTTTGTTAACTTAATGATACAGGGTGCTCATTTTTTTTCCTTTTGATATATTTTCTTAAGGGCTTAGTCGGTCAGGCTTAATCGAACCAGTCTCGTCAAATAAGTGCATTGTCGCTCAACTACAAAAATTAGTCTTTGCACAAAATCACCTATTTTAATTTTAGTGTAATTTGCGCATGTCTTAACGAAGATTTCGTATTAAACGCTTCTTTAAGTGGACTAACACGGTAACACTAACATGTGTGCGAGCAGCAGTAACGAGCGAGCCGCTGTCGTGTGCAGGCACGGGCCACGCCGCGAGCGGAGCGGGCGCGGACAGCGGGCAGCGCGCCGCCGCCGACGACACCGCGCACCACCAGCTGCAGAAGGTAACGCGCCTGCTCGTACTACTACTATGCGAAATGCGGAATGCGAGAACTCGGCTAAATAATTACATAACTAGTGGTCGCCCGGTAATCGAAATTCGGCTATAATCAATTTAAATTATTGTCAAAGACTATCATATATTATAATAACAAAATTTCGCCAAGACTAGGTACACTTTAGACAAATATTATGAAAGACAAACAATATTTAAATTATTGACAATAAACAAATAGTATGCGTTTCTTTGTGTCAAATATATGGTAATGTGCGTAATGTTTTGTTTTATTGATTTAATGTATCTATTTTTTATCCATAATTATAAAAATAATAACATTCTGCACTCGTTCTCTATATTTTCTATAAGTGTGAAAAATTTCATATTCCTCTGCTCACGAAATTTCCGTAAAAAGCGGTACAAAGATTTTTCTTTACGTATATAGTATATACTTATATAGGTATCACAGATATTTACATTTATATAAGACTACATGATGACCTAGATGAGATTTTTTTTTTTGATAACGCCATCTTGTGTCTTTAAAGCAGTTAGTTGACCTCAATTAAGAAAAATAGTATTATTATTCGCCAATAGATGTCGGGAAGAGTTGATTATTGAAAACGCCTATACTAAATTTTATGAAAATCATTGGAGTCGTTTACGAGATTCAGATTATATACATATATATTAATATACAAGAATTGCTCGTTTAAAGGTATAAGATTTAGGAAATGTCATATCAACTACATGATTTTGGTGCGAAGCTCCAAATATGAATCGAATTGCAGTAGGGAACACAAACGTTGTGCAAGCTTGTAATGTAGTGGTCCGGGTGTGTGCGCAGACCGCCAGCGAGGGCGCAGTCCCGGAGTCCCGCAGCAAGCCGCCGCGGGCGCCGGCGCGGGACGACCTGCCGCCGCTGGCGCGCTCCAAGCGCTCCAACACCATCTCCGTCATGAGCCCCACGCGCCGCCACAGGTACCAACATCAAGCAATTGTGACGCCTTAAACAACAGGACAATATCACTACATAGTATAAAACAAAGTCGCTTTCTCTGTCCCTATATCCCTATGTATGCTTAAATCTTTAAAACTACGCAACGGATTTTGATGCGGTTTTTTTTAACAGATAGAGTGATTGAAGAGGAAGATTTATATGTATAATAACATCCATTAAATAGTGGAGAAATCAATATTTAATTACAGTTTCCGAAGCGAAGCGAGACCGGGTCGCTAGTTTAGTAATAAAGGCAAACGCTTTCTACAAATCACACATCTGCGGTAGCTCATTTATTCATATTGTTACGCGCTGGCGTTCGGGATAAATAAAAAATTCCACCAATGTACAAATTAAAACTGCGCATTCAACACTTAGAACGCTTAAAACACTTTAAAATTCTTGATTCACTTCTTCCGCGTCCCTTCAGGTGATCCGTTCGTTATTTCGCTTCGAGTAGATCCGATTAGTAACTGACTACGTGCCATCTCTGCAACGCTTTTATACTCGATACGACATCCCTAGAATCGTCGAGAACATTCCTCACAAGTCGAGTACCTTCTATGTGTGTTTCCGCTATCTGACAATAGGTGGAGTTACTCTTACCGGCGTAACAATATGTTTAATTCCCCAACTAGTCTGTTGAGAGGCGCGTTCTTACCGAGGGTAGTGTAGTATCTCGGTACCCTGAACACCCTCAACTCCGAAGCCCTTGTCGACGTTAACGGCACATTAAAAAACTCATAAACTCATATAAACAAAATCATAAACAGGCAAACTCCAAACCACGCCCCGCCGATAAGCACCGGGCCGGCGGGCGCGCCCACGAGCAGCAGCGGGAGCGGGTGCGCAGGCGCCAGCGGGGGCGGGTTGACTCCTTCCTTCGTTTTCCTGCAGCTGTACCACAACATGAGCACATACCCCATAACGCCCCCGGTGCCTGGTGAGTCGCCACGATCTGTCCTTACTATCGCCTCTCTGGCGTTTTTTTTACTTATTGCTTAGATGGATGGACCGGTGTTAAGTGGTTACTGGAGCCCATAGACATTTACAACGTAAATGCGACTACTCACCTTGAGATATGAGTTCTAAGGTCTCAGTATAGTTACCACGGTTACCCCACCTTTCAAACCGAAACGCATACTGCTTCATGGCAGAAATAGGCGGGGTGGTGGTACCTACCCGCGCGGACTTACAAGAGATCCTACCATCAGTAACTCTGATGGTGTGTGAGACTATGAGTAAGACTGGATAGCGTGCTGATGCGCGGCGCGGTGTGGCAGGTGAGAGCCCGACGACCCTGAGTCCGCTGTCGCAGCGGCCGCTCCGCGTCAGCAGCGCGCAGGACCAGCGCACCATCAAGAACCTGGACCTCATGCCGCCCATCGAGACCTACAAGGTGAGTATCAGCTGCCCCCTTCTCCACCCCCTCTACTGTATCACACTTAGTTCAATACAAATATATTGCATACGGATGCATCTTGAATTGGAGTCATTCATTTTTGAGTTAGTCATCTATCAGGTACCTCATGCTTATCGATAAATAATCTCTCAAATCATCAGAGTAGTTATCAGTATCATAACATACCGAAGCCTATATACAGCGTACATATTGAGATCCGACAATAAATAAATATGTAAACATTAAACTCGTCATGTTAAAAATAGTGGCGTTTAACTCCAGTTATTTAAAAAAATGTTCTGAACTATGACAGAGCACATTACTCTAAAACTTCGTTTGTTCCTCGAGGGGTTATTCTAGATTCATTGAACTAGTAAGTGAGCTTACGGGGCTCAAACCGGTAGTGTTGCTAACACTGACCCTAGCAAGAGCCGTGCTTCATTGAATCTACCACCGGATCGGAAACGCGACGCACTGAGCAGATCCGACGAGAAACTCAGTGGGCTGTGTCTGAGAGTTAATTTACTCGTCAAGCCCTTCGTCGCAAGCGACAGTTCGACGAGACCGATGACCGGTGCTTGTGGTACCTAAAAGCACTGTTAGTGGATCGGAAGGATCCGTAATGATGTGCTTGGGGCGACGTCAACTGCTTATCATTCGGTCCACAGAATCGATTTTACCGACTGTACCGACGTAGTGTTTTATATACATGAGTAGCTATGTTCAGAAGCGGACCTACCCGCGCCCCCTTCCCGACCCCCCGACCCCCTCTCTACGATACACAGTATTGGAACTAACGCGGCAGGATGTTACATAAAGCGACGTACAGTGAGAGTGTTGCGAACAGATCGGCGTGCTCTACGTGGCCCCGGGGCAGCAGGACAGCGAGGACGCCATCCTGCAGAACGAGTACGGCAGCGTCAGGTAGGCACCCGGCACGCGTCATGCTGTACTGCTCATGCTCTAATCTTCTGCTAAATGTCTTTTTTTTTTATTTGTCTAACTGAACCTGATATTTGCCTCGAATTATAAATATCTTGGGTTAACTTTAAAAATATATATTTACACTGTGTGTTTTGATTGGAATTAACTTAACGCAAAAATGAAATTCTGATGGCATTGAAATGTCATTGAATTATTTTGTTTATTCAAAGGAAAGTAATTCAGTTCATCTACACAACTTAAGAAATAAACACGTGCTAATTTATTAAATATAATATTATATTATACTAGCTGACCCGGCAGACTTCATAGTGCCTGAGTCAATAAATAAAAGACCGAAACTTTTGTATAAAATAAACTTAAAACAAACAAAAGAAATCCGTCCGACGGGGAACACATCAGGGGAAAAAAAATTGTTATTTTTATTTAATTCCGAGCATTTTCATATTTATCTACCTTTTAAACCTTCTCTGGACTTCCACAAATAATTCAAGACCAAAATTAGCCAAATCGGTCCAGCCGTTCTCGAGTTTTAGCGAGACTAACGAACAGCAATTCATTTTTTTATATATAGATAATCCATAGGATAAACTGCACAATAATTTCCACAAATATTTTTATAACCATTGCACATTCTTACAACGTATTGTAGAAAAAAAAACATTTCTTCCGCACAAAATCAAATTGCAATTTATATCTACAAACGTTGTTAAGGAATATATCAGGGTGGGTAGTAGAATAAAACACGGTTTTCGTTTACAGATACTCCGAGTTCCTGACGCAGCTCGGCACCTTGGTGTCGCTGGAAGGCGAGGACGAGCAGGAGCACCCGGAGCTGTTCCTCAACCTGGAGAAGGGCGGCAAGGACGGGCGGTACACGTACGTGTGGACCGACGACATCATGCAGGTACCGCCGACGCTGAATTAATGTGCTTTGAATTTTTTTATAAAAATAGTAAATTTTCCAGTGTTATTATAAATTCCTTGGGCCCGCGGTCTGCTCCCAACACCTTGCAGATCGTCAAGTCTCACATACCCCGCGCGCCCCCTAGGCAGGGGGACCTCGTAGGAGGTTCGGCACCCGGCCCGAAAAAAAAAGCCCATAGAATCTATAACGTAAATGCGCCACCCACCTTGAGATATAAGTTCTAAGGTCTCAGTATAGTTACAACGGCTGCCCCACCCTTCAAACCGAAACGCATAACTGCTTCACGGCAGAAATAGCCGGAGTGGTGGTACCTACCCGTCCTACCACCAGTAATCCACCAGTGTCCGGTCCGGCTGCGCAGGTGCTGTTCCACGTGGCGACGGCCATGCCCACGTGCGCCAGCGACCCCAGCTGCAACGAGAAGCGCAAGTACATCGGGAACGACTACGTGTCCATCGTGTACAACGACTCCGGAGCAGACTTCAACATCCACACCATCAAGGTCGGTGCCGTCAAATGTACAAGAACGCATCGATCTGAGGTCGTGGGAAATGTAATGGGGTCACCACAAATAAGTTCCCAAAGCGCTCGCTCCTCCCATGAAACAAGATATCAAATCAAAGTCGTTACTCTTGCTTATTTCTGTATGAGAATGGATGATGTTCAGTGTAATATGACCGAACACCTTAGCGAGCAACATTCATTATCGACAATCTGTTTTCGCGGAAGTCGGATGCAGTCCCTGCGTTCGTAACATTTAATATTTATAATATATAACATTTGTAAGTATTGTATGCATTAAAATCAGTTAGTAAAATCTCGTACTTTTATCAATAATCATCCACTGCATACTCGCTCCGTGCTCGCACATATTTTTGGTCCTTCGAGCCGAATTACAAGTGTGTGCGCGAATGTTGTATTGATGCGAGTCTCGTGGTGCCAGGGCCAGTTCAACCTGTGCATCGTGGTGGTGGAGCCGTACGAGCACGGCATGAACCGCGTGCTGCTGAAGACCAAGGACGAGCGCATCCGCACCAAGTTCCTGGCGCACCTGGACTCGCAACACGTGGCCGTGTCCGACCACAACGTGGCGCTGCTCGCCCGCCAGATGGCGCTGCATTGTGCGGTACGTGCCCTCATACAAACAACTCTAAACAAAAAAATCTGTCTTCATAGCTTTTTGTATCGATTTTTTTTTTCGATTAATTCTGAAAATGTTACCCTAGTTTACCTTAGGATCTACATTTGATTCTATTATTTACCAAAAATAGCATTTCATCTTTGGGTCACCTGTCTTATAATTTTAGCACCGGAGAATTGGGTATGGGCCATTCTTATTTTATTTTTATTAAAAATCAATCGAAGCACATTAATTCAGCTCAAGGTAGCTATACCTTTAAAACTTTTGAAAGTTAAGGGGTGATGTTGAGAGAAGGGTCTAAAGATGAGTGCCACGTGTCAGAACATCATTTTTTTGAGGTAATGGCTATTTTCATAATTAGATTGATGACTTCATCACCTTGAGAAACGATAACATGTTCTATTAATTATTAAATATGAATTACATATTTAAAATAGTATACTTACAAGCAGAAGATTTAAAAAAAAAGATGTGTGGTGTCGTGGGACACCAGATAGGAACGAAGTTCTTTATTATAAAAATATTAATCTTAAGTTCTAGGTATAAAGAGGTATAAAGAAAATAATTATTCGGGTATACATTTTTTATTAAAAAAAAATTATTGATAAAAAAAACAACTACAAAGTTATCAACTTTATTTTATTCACAATGAATTATAAAAAATATATAATAAAAAATATGTTATTTTTTGTACGTTATAACAAAGTTAAGTCGTACACTGTGTACATTACTATTAATAATTTTATGCTACGGACATTTTTCCTGGTTAGGGTACTCCTCTGCATCGTCCCAATTAGGAACTTCGTTCCAAAAATAAGTTAACAATCTCTTGTTTACAAATGAATGCGTTCTGTTCGACCTGTGCACTGAGGGTGGCGTGTGGTGCTTGCAGCTGGCGTCCCAGATCTCGGCGACGCTGAGCTCTGGCGGCGGCTCGCAGCCCTACGCGTCCAACTGGCTGGCGCGCCTGCGCCTCATCAAGATGCTGCGGGGCCGCGTGCAGGCCTCCCGCCTGGCGGCCGCCGCGCGAGCCCCCGCGCCCTACGCCTCCACGCCCGACCTGGCGCAGCGCGTCGCCATCGACGACTTCAACGACTACACCTAGCGCGCAACCGCCCCGCACACACGCACGTACGCATATTACATTGTGTATTAACTGTATGTATGTATGTGTACATGTATGTATATATACATATATCTTACTGGTGCTAGGACCTCTTGTGAGTCCGCACGGGTAGGTACCACCACCCTGCCTATTTCTGCCGTGAAGCAGTAATGCGTTTCGGTTTGAAGGGTGGGGCAGCCGTTGTAACTATACTGAGACCTTATAGCTTATATCTCAAGGTGGGTAAAGCATTTACGTTGTAGATGTCTATGGGCTCCAGTAACCACTTAACGCCAGGTGGGCTGTGAGCTCGTCCACCCATCTGTATATGTACATGTATTTCACTGGATTGGTACACCACGCGTAGTTCGTTTCCAAATGATTCTTACCCACCTGATGAGTGTCTGGAAGAGATCGCTCTTAACGATAAAACCTCCAATGTACTTTTTTGTATTTAATGTATTCCACTGTTTATTTGTTTTTTGGTGTACAATAAAGAATACTATCTCTTTCTCTCTCTACATATATACAATCAAACAGTAATTTTATCACTGAACAAAAGAGTAAATAGTACTCCACGTTTTGTCTACTTGAGACCTTAGAACTTATGTCTCATAGTGGGTGGCGCATTTACGTTGTAGATGTCTATGAGCTCCAGTAACCACTTAACACCAGGTGGACTGTGAGCTCGTCCACCCACCTAAGCAATAAAATAAAATAATTTAGATTTTTTTTTTAAACTGCACCTTTTTTCAACACTCACATTGAATAAGTTCCGAACGAATAATTAAAAGTAATTATCTCGTAATTCCAGTGCGAGAGGCGGCGCATCGTGGGCTGCGTGCTGAATGTACCAAATAAAACATTAAATATAAGTGACGGATAATGTACCCCTGGTCGCCGGCGAGCGCCTGTCCCCACCCTTTTTTGCGATTTAAAAAAGGGGGGTGAACTCACATACAACGACTGATTTGAAAATAATACAATTTGGATTACAAAATTCGTTTTAACGTGATGATGAATTTGGCTTCTTCCCATCGATGAGTGTTACGGGGGACCCCAGCGGGGGGTGGCCTCCCCGCGGGGTGCAATTACACTTTCACAATTGTAGTGAGTCAAATAAATTTAGTACGTTGATCTTTGGGTTATCTGAGAATGAAGTTCCGAGGAATACTTTGTGGACTTAAAATTATATTATTTATATCCTAAGCGAAGGCTACCCGTGTGTCCGGGATCAGTTCCGGGACCGATTCAACTTGTGCTTGAACGATTCACTTTAATTTTGAAAGTGTTTAATTTGTTAATGAACTCGCAACAGTAAGAGCCCGACCTGCGTTAAGACCCAACTCGTATCTACCGACTGAGTATTAAATTATGAGCTTAAAATTTACAAAGCTTAGGTCTAAATTGCTGTATCTGCGACCGACGGTTATGTTTTATTCAACAGCAAACCTTACATTTTAATAACGTAGCTGCAATATTTGTAACATGGTGTTTGAAACAGACAGTTTGAAAATGAGTTCAATATAATTTTTTATAGGATAGCTTAGCGTTACGTCAGTGTTGTAAGTTTAATTGTCGTGATGAGCTTTTCGTAGAATGTTGTTTAAAAAAAAGTTAAATTAGGACACTTCTTGCCTTCAATTGATTGTTTTTTTTTTTTCTGACAACATCTTTGGCGTCACATCCGTATGTGTGGTGACGTACTCCGACAGACAGATGTAAAGGTTCATCTAAGAACTAACATCGTGATGCGTTTGCAGCTGAATATAGAAAAACTGTTATTAAATTTCAACTTTGTATAGGGTCAACACAACATAAAGTAGTGATTTTTTCACAAATAAAAATATCGCTTCAACTTTATAATACATTTCTTCTAATACCTAATAATCACGAAGGTATGTTAACAAACCTGGCAATACCTCACACCGGCAAAGGAAACACGGTAATGAAAAACGAAAAAGAAAAAAATTAACTTTAGTTTTTTTATGAATAAAAAACTTTTTTCTTGGAACGTGATAATAGAATAAAAACAATACGAATAAAATAGTAATAATGTTTTGGGATACGCCGGCAAGGTCTTCACGAATACGCTTTCGCTTACTGGTCCCCGCGTCCGTCGTGTAGTTTTTAAATAATATCCGCCTTTATATTAAAGATTAATAAGTGAACCACAGTTTTGTGTGAGCACCGAGCGAACTCGCACTGTGCTTTATGTATTCCGTGGCCTGTACCATTTGATGGCATTCAACACTTGCAACATCCAAATCCTTTGTTTTTTTTTTTTAAGAGATTTTATGACCTAGTAACTAAGACCTTTAAATCATGTCTTATGTAAAATAAGACATGACTTTAAATTCTTAATTTTATGAAAAATGATAATATGGAGTGAAATGAAATGAAGATGATTAATTTGAGACATTAATCAACTGGGATGAAATTTAATGAAATGAAATGATATGGGATGAAATATAATCGCAGTAAAATGGTGGTCATTTACTGAGATTTTTTCAGTGGACTTTTTGGAGGAACCCGAGAAGTTACGTCCAGCAGCTTTGTTTCATTTTCCCACATTTGTGCACTTTCACAGATATTAAACAGTTAATAAACCACCATTATTACACATTTAAACCTGAAGAAACACTAAATAGACAAAATAAAACAAATCACACAACTTCACTCCTCGCGTTCCCGCCAAAAAGTCCCAAATCCTTTGTCAAATCTTCTTGATGTAGATACATATTCGCAATTTAAGCCACAGATTAGGTCTCGCTACTATGAGATAACAATATGTCAAACTTCAAAAAGACTAGAAATGTCAATGCTAGATAATTTTTTTGGCATTTCCGTCAATCACTTGATCATGAAATTCTTGCAAACAAAACAAAAATAACGTAATCGATTCTGGACACTAGCTTTTGGGCAAATAAGTTTAGGCATTCAAAGTGAATTAAACTAAAAAACTATTTATATCAATTTGATTAATGTCATCTTCAAACATTATATTTTTAGAACTTTTAATTTTTACTTTGTAATCATAATGATATCGTTTCACGTCATATGTAGATCAAATATGGGCAACGTGGGTAAACCTGCAGAATCGATTTAAACCGGTCCAACAAAATTGTTGTGAATAGCAACAAATTATTAGATACTTCTTCACAAAAAGAGTACCATAGATGCGATGTTGCTTCTAAACAAACCTTTTATTTCAAATTTGCTCCATTTCATATACTTGTTTATAAATATTTAACTTAATTATTATACTACTTTGAACGAAATATTTTTCCATGCACCTTTAAGAAGTTTTTAAACTTATCTATTTACTGATCTCACCGCGGATTTTCTTATCTATAATATAATGATACAAATTGAGAACCTTCACCCTTCTTGATGTCGGTTAAAAAGAAGTTAACCAAAAGAATATTGTGAACATCAAACAAATCAGGCTTGCCACGACAATTTGCCAAGCAACTCCCTACTGGGGGCGCAGGGGTTATTCAATTCCGAGACATGAATTCGAATAAATAAATAAATAGCGCATGCCCGAAAAAGTCGTTCAAATAATTCTAGCTCCCTTGAAAATACTAGATTTGCCATGATAGTGCCCTTCACGGAAAAGGTTACCCGCCCTTGTGTAGAACAATCCACAAAATCTAGCCGTAACCAAAGATAATATCAAATGTTTAAGACTATAAGATATGCATCAATTTCAAAGTAAATTAGAGAGCAGTGTATGTAAACACAATGCAACTCATTTTTTAATAATTTCCCGTAAAATATAACCTTAAACTACACCATATTTATTCATATAATCGTTCTATATTATCGTACTTAAAATTTTCAACCCAAGATAGCTTATCGTTTTTGATTAATCAATTAATTGAATATATAAAGCGGTCATTTTAAACTAATATCGAGCACTATTTGAATGCCATTAAATGTTACGTTTAGTATCGTAAATGAGTTTAAGTCGTCACTCAACCACGTAATACATGGTCATATGCTGGCCTGCTCTATAATCGAGCACTGGAATGACGGCTAATAATTATAATTGTCACCGGTATGATTTCATTTGGTCTATGCCTAGTTATTGCCGCAGGTGTAGAAAATGTTCAAACAACCTTAAGCCTAAAGTCAAATTGATTTCTAAAAAAACAAATTTTGTTTCATTTAATTGTTTCAAAACAATCTAGGTTTAAGCACGTATCTAAATATTGTTCCCGCGTCTGAAGCAAGCATTAAATAATAATGTAATGAACGTGAATTGACTGATTATATTGTAAAATGGCAGAATCTTATATTTTGTAAATGTGGCTGCTACTTCCATGGTTGCTGTACTGTAAAGATGGCGTTAGTGTTGCCCATGGACAAGTTACACAAGCATGCCAATAATTAGTAAACACCGTTTGTAATGAGAACGTCGAAAAAAAATGAAAACGATATTTTGTGGTAAATTCCAAAATCGTATGTTTAGATTTGATTTCTTAAGTCTTTTTTTTTCTAGTTTTTAAATGAATTAATATAAAAATAGCCTGCGTATTTGCCTGCGGCTCTGATACGAGACGATGTCTGCAGCGGTGCGCCGTGAGCGAGTCCCGAGGCACATGTTGTTAAAAAATAATTTTATGTAGCAATTTATTTCCTGACGAAAGATTTTGTAATCAAATAAACAATGGCTATTTTCTCGTTTTTTTCATTTATTTGTCCGCTACTGACAATAGTTATGCATTTATTGTGGAATGGCTGCATAATAAGCCCACACAGATGGTAGACACAGGAGCATGGTAGCTGGTAGATATGAAAGGTGTCGCACGTTATTGGCGTGACGTCAACCTCAAACTATAAGTTGATAACTATGAGCTGTGGTAACAACTTAACACCAGGTAGGTCGTGACCTCATTCACTCATCCAAGCTATAATCATTGAAATTGCATTCAAGTTTTTATGTACCTGTAGTGTAATACTTTGCAGTGACAATTATGAATATCTTCAAAAGGTCGAGTGGAATTTACTCAGTTGACTGACAGTCCTAAGACTGTTAAGCCGAATTTACATTACGAAATTAGTGGCGTGAAATTAATTTCGTGACATTAGTTTTACCAACAGTTTCACGTGTAATTTAATACTTTCGTAATGCATGCATTAATTTCATGAATGTAAATTAGTTTCGTGCCCTGCGCGATTTTTTGGTGAAATTAGTGTCATGCAACTAATTTCATAGTGTAGACGCGACGTGAAACTAATGTCGCGAAAGGGCCTGTGCTGTGCGGACGTGTGTATTGTTAGTTCGGACGCGCTTCAAGCGTTGAAAATGGCAAACCAATGATGGAGTACAGAAAAAATATAGATCTTATTAATGAATATCAATGACAAGGGTCCCGAAACACCTATAGTAAAAAATCAAAATTATCTTCACTCATTCGGAAATAGTTTTTATAACTCTCAGGATCTTCATCTGCTAATTCAGAGACTAACTTCATTGCACCTAAATGCCTTCTTGTTAACCATCCTCGAATCTATCAACTTTTTTTTTTTCTTGATAGTATTTTTTTAAGTTTATAGCTATATAAGCATTTCTTTAGCTACATTGAATATAGCAAATTATAGCTTTGATGCTGAAGGCGCCATGGTTACTGCGATACTGTGGATTTCGCGACACTAACTAATTAACGAAATTACTTTCGCATATATCGAAACTACTTTCGTGAAACTGAGCTCAACATGCATGACACTAATTTCGTAATGTAAACTCGGCATTACATTTGAACTTTTATACTTACACTTACAGTCTTAATTAAGATTTCGATAGCGCGATTCCGGTGTTTGTTCTACTTCTGCATTTCTATTCTGATGTAAAGCACTCCAGGTCATCCAATCCCGTTTCAGCAGGATAGCCGTCGAAGCACCCTGGTATGTGAGCAATGTAGATCTTCACGACGACCTAAATCTAGTACCAATACGTAAGGAAGCGTCAGATGGCTACTTCGATAAAACGACACGAAAACCTTATCCCCCAGATTCACTCTCGGTGCTTTTAGGGCCCTCAAGCACCGTTCACCGTCCTCATCGAACTCGTCGATCGACGAGCGAACTAACCCATATTCACAGCTCATTGAGTTTCTCGTCGAATCTTCTCTGTGGGTCGCGATTCCGATCCGGTGGTAGATTCTGCGAAGCACTGCTCTCACTAGGTCGAGTGTTAGCAAATTCTCTCAGGTTGAGCCCGTGAGCTCACCTATCCGTACAGGCGTATGTGTAACCTAGTCACAATAAACAGTAGGTAGTTGTTCCCTCTATGCAGACGAATCAGTATTCAAAAGAGTTTTCTTCATCGACTTGTTTGTAGGCTCTCTGCTTGAGAGCAGAAATGAGTAATATTTGTCTCAATATTAAGTAATGACAAGTGAGATGCACTTAACAACTATTCCAAAGAAGAAGACAAAAACGTAGTTTACGTAGTGCACTTACTAAGGTATAAAGACTAACAAACACCCAGCCCCTAAATACCATTTATAGTTAACAATATTGACTTGTATATAATCATCTGCACATGCAATTTTTTGCCATAACTAAGAAGTAATTTTTCAAATGTTTTATATAACACAAAATCAATTTCATGAAAGGTGCATGTTGAAGTACACATCAAACAATAAATGTATATTTCTTTAAATAAAGAATATAAGCAGTTCTGGGAGTTCATCACTTTAACCTATCACAACACTCTAAACCTACATACATTAAGAACCTGTTTCATTCATTTGAATCATAGTTGAGATTATTGATAGTTTATTTTAATTAACTGCCTTACTTTCAAGCATCCCACTTTATAGTTAAGATATGAATAACATTCTTGTGAATAAATTTGAAAATACGCCTCTACATTTAATACGGTGTGCATTAATATAAGGTAAGGCAAGGTAACAATAATAACGTATTTTATTAACGTAAGGTGTAGGTAATGAGTTGTTATTAAATTGTTACTAAATAGTGATTTTTATTTTACATATTAATTATACTAAACATACTACGCCACTTATTCTTTTTCTTCCGCCTTCTTATCAAGCAACCGCCTCCAAACCTTGACTTTACCTCGGAGTTCTCGCAATCTCTTCATCTCCTCCTTAAAGTCTTGATGCTCATCACGGAATAGACCATAATCTCTTAAATTCATCATCAGTTTATGCGTCTCCATGTGTCTAGGATAATAGTGTATAATTTCCTCATTTGTGTGCAGAGGTCGAGCAGAGAAGATTTTGACAACCTTCATGGACTTGGAGTTGGTAGGTAGGGCAACTTCGCCAAAGATCCTATTGGACAGGCGCTTCATTCGTCGCGCGTACGTTGTCGACGCATTAATTAGTTGAGCATATTTTGTATAATTTGTGGCCATTGTTTACTTTCAACTAAAACAAAAAATTTAGGTTATAAAAAAATATCATGTCCAACACAAAATTTTATAGTTTATATGGTTTACCGAAAAATAAATTTAAAGGTTTTAATTTGGTATTTAAAATAAAAACTGTATGATTTAGCTTTTAAAATGTAAATCCGTACCTAATAGTCTATCTACGATTTGACATTCATTATTGACAGACCATAGATTATACACTTAATATATTTGAGAGACGGCCAATGAATAATTTTGTTAAAAATGGTGTAATGTGACGGGCAAAGAGATCGAGCCCATAAGATAATATTTATTATGAGAGTGAAATGAGATTGAAAATTCATTTATGATTATTATTCAGCTATTGAAAGAATGTATTCCTAGTGATTCATTTGTAAAACGAATAGTTCTTCTTGATATTTCAATCAATGATAGAGTCAACTTTTAATAAACGGCATTCCATAAAATTATTATTTTAAGCACCGTTATTATACATTAAAACCCGAAAAACACCAAGAAGATGAATTAAGAACAGTTTTGAAGAATCCCTGCAAGATAGTGGGAAACGCAGGAAACACGCACTTGAGATGCGGTACTGGAGAAAAACGCTTGGGATATGGTCAACTGAATATCGCACCAACGAGTACATTATTGAGGAATTGAAAATAGTTAAGCATCTCTCCGGCACGGTGCTGTCTCAATATCATGGCATTTTTTGAACATGTATCACGGAGTTGATACCTTTCCGTGGAGCGCACGGTCGTGCAGGGCAGGATAGTGTGTCCGACTGCGCGGCAGGTCTCCCGTATGGTGGACTGACCAGGTCAAGGCTCAACTTAGCGACGTAGCGACGCAAAAAAAGAACATTTTTGTTTCGCGAATACATGACTTGTAACGTAAAAGCTACTCTCACCGTCTTTTCACAATACGTTTAAAGAAATGAATGTGTTATCGGACAAAATATAAAATTAATTGTGTTATTAAGCCGCTAATCAAATATTCAGTAATAAAGTACTTTTTAAAGAAGATTGATTGTCAGAATCGGAATATGGTAGCTTATATCAGTCAGATCCTCAACCCAAAATATTAGGGTCGGACGAGTTAGAGTAAAAGTCCTTTTTCGGTCAGTACCAAAATTCTTGTCCACATTAACATAGAAACAAATAGTATTGGTGTTCTGGCTACATTGGCAGAAATGTGCCGGGAAAATGTTGTAAAATAATCAGCGTATCGGCTGTTTGTTTTAATTTTTTCAATAAAGAGTTTAGATACCGTAATTTACCTACGTACTTACGAAATTGTATCCAAAGAAAAAACGAAACGAATAGAATCAATTTTTTTAATTCTTAATAACAACAAATAAAAAATTTATAACAATAAATCTCAACTTACTTTTATTTGTGAAGCTATGAAAATTTTACAGTTATTCTTAAAAGTAGCAGTTAGCACGTTAAATGTTATTGTAAAAAATATATTTCTTAGATTTATATTTGTTCTTTAATATTAAAAAGATTTAAAATATCTATCTACAGTTTCACATTAACCTAACGGTATTTAAATTCCTCAATAGATATGTCAATGCAATGAAAGCTATAGTGTATGATAGTTTAGGATTCCGTTGTCTAGACTGCGGCACACGGCGTTGTCCGAGTCGCGTTCCATGACGGCGTCGGGCGAACACAGCCACGGGTCGCGGGTGGAGCGCTGCCATCGCGACAATCGTTCTCGGAGATTCGACTCCACCTCCTCCAGGGATGGTTTCCCTTGATCATCAAAGAAAGTATTAAGGTCAGAAAATAAAACTGCTAACAATCTTCATATCACATCGTTGGTGATTTGTAAGAGATCATCGCCGTCGCGTATCGTCTTGAGAGATAAGTCTTTTGTCTTTTTATAAGTGAATTACTGTAGCATTGGTATTTAATTAAACATGCCAAAAAAGTACTGTTATCGAATTAATATTGTTCACATCTGAGACGTCACCACACTATCACTATTTACTCTGGTTTGTTTATACTCTCTTTTCACCTGTGTTGCCTTGAGCGGCCTGTGCCTAAACTAGTCCAATACACTTCTAGGATTTACGACTCTCAGAGGTTAAACAGAGCCCATAGACATCGCCATATCACTACCTTGTAACACGAGATCAAAGTATCAATTTATTCTATAGATATTGGATATTAAGGTTACCATGTAAGTTATTGGTTTCTGCCGGATCCTTACGAAGGTCGTAGAGCTCCCACTGCGGCCGGTAGTAATATTGCTTCAGCGTCTTGTACCAAGGTAGAGGCTGCTTGCTGCGCGTTCTGTTTAATAGGTCCTATGAATTACAGATTATAAAATTAATGACTTGTTAGATTTCGTGTGCTTTCCTTTATATTGACTGATAACGTGAAAACAAGAAACGTTTCAGAGATAGTTTGATGAATATCTAAATAAATAAAACCCGAAGCGAGGGGTCACTTATCCAAAAGACCACAGGCTCCACAAAAAAGGAGTAGCATTTTTAATATCATTATTTTAGTTTTTTAGAAGTCTTATTAACGTTCCGTCAGTGCTTACTGTAAATTAGTCTCCCTGTTTTTAAGGGAATGGAAAATGATGTTTGTTTCAAAATAATTACGGTACATTGAATCACAACGACTAGATTAAGTTTGCCTATGGTTATTAAAATCTTGGGAGGCCATTTTTGAGCTGCAGTTTCTTTATATAATTTAATTGTTTTATCAAATTCTGCAATCTTGAACAACCGTGGTAGGGAGTTTACGAGCTCACACAAGTAATATCATGTCGAGTTCTCACGCAAAGCAATCAAGGGTCCGGTCTGAAGGATGAGATAGTTGTTGTATTAGAACAGAGAATTAGAGCTTACGTTTCAAAATGAGGGGCGGTTTTGCATTAAAAAGAAATTAAATATTTTCAATGTGCACTAATATAACCTGGAATGTGGGCGAGACGTATAGATCTTGGTCGATCGGGAACGGCATCCCGTAGTTGAGGTTGTGCAGCAGCTTGTAGCGGCGCGTGCGCACGGCGCGCATCGGGTAGTACATCGTGATCTCGTGGTGCGTCTGGGAGGCGAACACCGCGTCCGAGTCCGAGGGCGGCGGCTCTGCAACCCACAACGGAGCACCCCTTGTAGCAACCACTGGACCCTGGGCTGGTGGCGGACTGGTGCCCAGGGCAGCAATAACAATTCATTGTGTTATCGAAATCACTTTTAAAAGTATGAGTTTGCGTTAGTCTTGCCCAAAACCATTTGTAACTATTTATTTATTTTGTAGTTTTCGGTGCACATAAAATAAAACCGTTTAACTTAAAAGTTTTTTTTACCGATTTTTATTCAGAGTATATCTACATAATATGTCGATGTATATATTACGTACATATGTATTTATGGGTGTATGTTCCCTATAGACGCCCCAACGGCTGAACCGATTTCGTTAAAATTTTCACGAACTCTTCAAATTAACCTAGCATATGATCCTGGGAAGTTTGGAAGCGAACTTTAAGCAATATTTCCAGTACCAATTGTGAACCTTTTTTTTCTGGTGTTTACTCAATTTATGTACTATATGTGTAAACTAGCGACCCGCCCTCGCTTCGCTTCGGAAACTGTAATTTATTATTGATTTCTCCACTATTTAATGGATGTTATTATACATATAAACCTTTCTCTTCGATCACTCTATCTATTAAAAAAAAAAAAACGCATCAAAATCCGTTGCGTAGTTTTAAAGATTTAAGCATACATAGGGACAGACAGATATAGGGACGGAGAAAGCGATTTGTTTTATACTATGTAGTGATAATGAGGTGGTATTATATCTCCGTGGCTGACTCGAAGACATTCCGATTACACCATACTATAGCATATTAAGGTAATATTGGTCTGACCTTTCTCCAGTATAGGTAAGAGACTCTTTGGTGTATCTCCATCCCAAATGTCATTTGTCATTTCTTTCTCAATTCTAAACCAGTCTAGCACGGTTGGCATTATGTCCAGTAAGCTGACCATGGCGCCTGAAGCCTCGTTTTTTCTGGCTGAAGATGAAGGTGAGCGTATGATGAGGGGCTCCCGTAATCCCGGATCGTAAAAATTAGTTCTCCCCGATGGAAATGGTATGCCGTTGTCTGAAGTGTAGATGACTAACGTATCGTCAGCGTGCCCTGCGCTTTCCAGTTCTTTCAGAATAAGGGCGACCCCTGAAAAAGGTTTGCGAAAATGTAATAAGGACAATATTAAGTAGTATTTACCCAAGTTGAGGAAACTAAAGGAAGGTTTTAAATTTTATTATTGCATTACTCTTGAAGCACCGGACCTACTGTTCACTTATATATTGATAGCTTCAGTCCCCAGTCAGTCGATACATATTCAAAAACGGGGTTGGTTGTTTGTCAATAAATAACCAACCTATTTTGGAATAGGTATGTACTGGAACTGGTCACAGAAGCGGCAGCATACCGCCCCGGTGGAGCAAACTGGCGTCTGGCCAGGAGCGTCTACGCTACGAAGTTCACCTTTCATTTGCTGTAACCCCGCCTCCATACGGGATCTCCTGCTTACCACAAGAGCCTCCACGGCGAAGGGATCCATAGGAAACGTCACACGGTCAGTACTCACCAACCGCCATCTTGAGACACGTATCATGTTACGAAAAAGATTGTTTAAGTAATGTATAATATTTGTGATATGACGATAACCAAGTTGCGCCGATTTTAATTAATATTACAACTATTTTAGTTCGCTGTGATGAATACGAAACTTTTAACTGTGTACATATGATCTCTTTTTTTTAATGCTTAATCGGATGGACGATCTCACAGCTCACATGGTGTTAAGTGGTTACTGGAGCCTATATACATCTACAACGTAATTGCGTCACCCACCTTGAGATATAAGTCCTAAGGTATAGTCAGTATCAGTATAGGTACAACGGCTGCCCCACCCTTCAAACCGAAACGCATTACTGCTTCACGGCAGAAATAATTAGGGCGGTGGTGCCTACCCGTGCGGACTCACAAGAGGTCCTACCACCAGTAAATAATCTAATTAAAGCTCGTAGATACAGTAATATACAGTCGGTTCACCTTGGTCGAGTCGCGACATCGTTGTGTACTGGGCGGCAATGTCCCTCCTGGCCGCCTCCGTGTCCTGCAAGTTGCGATAATGCTTATAAAACCTGCGTTACGTGCCTCCAATGAACGATAATACGGGCCATTGATACCCTGCAGCAGTTGAAGTACTAATATTTATATTTCTAGTGCAAAGCATCTATTTTGCAATATAGGCAATTCAGTAAATATTCATGATCAGGTGGAATGTGAGCTTTCCCGTACAACTAAACCAAACAAGGGTTTTTTTATTTCCCTTGTAGGCAGACAAGCAGACTGCCCACCTGATGGTGAGAGGTTACCGTCGCCCATGGACTTCAGCAATGCTAGGGGCAGAGCCAAGCCGTTGCCTACCTGTATGAAGTAAGGTAGTTGAATCTCGTCCCACTGATAGTACCACGGCTGCCAGTCTGGAATGGTGCCCATTCCTTCTTCGCCGGAGCCGAACCTCTCGCAGAAGGGCCCGTACTGCGGGT
Organism: Bombyx mandarina; assembly: GCF_030267445.1. NCBI lineage: Eukaryota > Metazoa > Arthropoda > Insecta > Lepidoptera > Bombycidae > Bombyx > Bombyx mandarina. Next base: position 825,240 of record NC_143223.1, on the reverse strand, counting down.
CGCTGTGTCCGCAGCGGTGCGGGTCATGGAAGGCCACGTACAAGAAGAAGGGCCTAAGAAATCGGATCAACATCGACCGTCAACATTACAAAAACGGTATGACTGAAACAGTTTACTAAACATCCGGTATTATTGAAAAAGATTCTGCATCTGCATTAATGAAACAAATTGATCCCAAAGCTAATTAAAAGCTGTTAAACGAATTTCTGTCCGAAATCCAGGATGCTGACGTGTTTGCCGATAGTTGGGGAATACTTTTTTCCAAAATAATGTTATTATTAGCATAATAATAGTACTTAATAATTTTAATAATGTTTTTTGCACTAACGAGTTACGCGTTTTGGTGCAAACTGTAAGCCTGACTTTGTATTGAATGGAATAAATAAATAAATAAATAACTCTTCCAAAAACATTCAGTTAAAGGTTTAAAATTTCACGCCAAAGTTTAATACTTTAATATTATACATTTATTGGGTTTTGCGACTCCATACAAAGACATGTTTTAAGCCTGACTAATGTTTGCTTACTTGTTTTCCTTGTTTGCACTCGCGATGAACTCCCGGGCGAGCAGCTTCATGTGGGTGATGTTGCGACCGACCTGATTAATGTGGTTGTTTTCCTCCGTCTGCTCATAATCAAACTGATACACGCTCGAAGGCCCGACGTGCTTTTTACCAATTATACCTGTTCATAATGAGTAAAACGCAGTTAAATTCACACTACACGTGAGGATGCGTTAGTGCCAGTAACCGTGACTGTTGGTAAGCAACGGGCTACTGAGCTCGCGGATCATAGCTCCCTGGTGAATGTGACCACTTCTTTGAGATCAGGCCCACCGAGAACGGGCTCGCAGTGTGCTTAGTGCGAGTTTATTAACTTCTCTACCGCGTTAAAGTTAACTCAAATTTGTATGGCGTTAGAACAGCGCCCCTAGCGGCAAACGTGATGGAGTTGTTTCAACTACATCAAATGTGGGTTAACTTTTACGTGATCGAGAAGTTAAAAAACTCGCACTTTTTTTTTATTCCTACCTATGCTGATAGCCTTGAGAGGCTAGATATATCAGCTTCACCCTAACGTGAGCTCACGGGGCTCAAACCGGAGTGTTGCCAACACTGGCCCTAGCAAGAGCAATGCTTCCCAGAATCTACCGCAGGATCGGAAAAGTGACCCACTGAGAAGATACGGCGAGAAACTCAGTGGGCTCTTCGGCGAGGACGGTGACCGGTGCTTGTGGTGCCTAAAAGCACCGTTAATGGATCGGGAGGATCTGTAATGAAGTGTTTTAGGCGACGTCGACTGTTTAGCACGACGTTTTAGTTTAGGTCTACAGGACCGGGTATGTAATTTCCAGCGGCCACGACAAGAGGGTTCTCATGTCGTGCCGCCTTCTCAAAGCGGCGCAATGATGCCGACTATAGATACTTACTTACTGAGTTAAGTTCCAGGTCATCATGGAACTCGCACTAAGCACACTAGAAGGATACCGCGCAAGGGCGTTACTTTCACGACGACGGTTTGTTCAACATAAAATTCCTCTCTAAAAGCCCGATAGAATAAGCAGAAAGGTAATCAGGGGACCGCATTGTTAGTTTTGCAGGCGGCCGATAAAACGCGGAGTGGCCTGTTGGAAACATTTTTAAGATGAAAGACCCCATTACATTCATACAAGGATGGTCTGATACAAACCAGAAAGTATGTGATTGTTATGTGGATGGAAAGGAATATAACTTTTTAGGTTTTTACAAATTGTAAATGCATAAAACAGTTAACCCTAACAGTATCCTGAAGGCATTGGCAAATCGTTATGACTGTCAGTACTTGAACGATTTTACCATGGTTCACTTGCGGATTAACAAAAGAATAATACCCTCGTAAATAAAAATAAGGTAGAAATTGTAAGTAATGCTTAGAAATAATATTATAATTAAAGTTGAGAAGGCCTACTTGTTCGTTTATTTTATTTTGTTTTTTTTTTCATTCTTTGATTACTATTATCCGATAAATAAATGAATTATTATTATTAAAACACAAAAATGTTTTATATGTCCGTGTTAACAGAAATAAAAAAAAGAATGGAGACTTGAAATCTTTACAGCGAAGTCTATGTATATAACACGGCCTATAGAAACTATTTAGTGACATAATCGAGCAGTAACAATACAAACATACCCGATCCTGTAGACCGAATGGTAAACAGTCGACGTCGCCGAAAACACGTCATTACGGATCCTCCCGATCCATTAACGGTGCTTTTAGGCACCACAAGCACCGGTCACCGTCCTCGTCGAATCCGTCGCTTGCGACGAAGGGCTCAACGAGCGAATTAACCCATAGACACAGCCCACTGAGTTTCTCGTCGGATCTTCTAAGTGGGTCGCGTTTCCGATCCGGTGGTAGATTCTACGAAGCACTGCTCTTGCTAGGGTCAGTGTTAGCATAACCCCGGTTTAAGCCCCGTGAGCTCACCTACTAGTTAAGATTACGCTGAAATATTCTCTCGGGGCTATCAGCTTAGGTAGAAAAAAAAAACAACAAGAAATATTCGCACCCGTCATAATTCCGTTCTCGCGCAGTAAGTTCGGCAGACTGGTCACGTTGTCGAAGGAGTTGAAGTGGTGGACGCCGTGGTGCAGCCCGTACATTCCGTTCTGGTGACTCGGCGACCCAGTCAGGAGTGCTGCCCGACTGTTAATCCGCCGAGAAAAAAAACTCCATTAAACAACTTTTGTTTGTTTTTTATATTCTGCAGAAAGTTTTTAAATAAATAGCCGTGTTTATCCATGCAGGTTTACTAGTGGTAGGACCTCTTGTGAGTCCGCACGAGTAGGTACCACCACACTACCTATTTCAGCCGTGAAGCAGTAGTGCGTTTCTGTTTGAAGGGTGGGGCAGCCGTTGTGACTATACTTGAGACCTTAGAACTTAACTCGAAGTGGGTAGCGCATTTACGTTGTAGATGTCTATGGGCTCCAGTAACCACTTAACACCAGGTGGGCTGTGAGCTCGTCCACCCACATAATCAATAAAAAAAAAAGTTTACAATACTCCACTTCCTATTGCATTTAATTGCAAATATTGCATGCAAGTTCCTATTCACTACTGAAAGTTGGGACACACAATCGCTTCACTCGAGTACACAGGGCCTCTTATCATTAGGCTACTGAAGCTTCAAACCTTGAAACTCTTGAAAAATTTATGAAATCATTTAATATCATCAGTAACAGGAAACATAATGGTGTGTCCCAAGGTTAAGTTGAGTAGGATTTAGGCACTTGGCAAGACTCGAGAGGACGCATGGATCACCAATTGCCATGAGCTTCTTTATTGATTTTTAAAGGACTTCATTTTTGCTGGTGGTAGCACGTCTTATGAGTTCGCACGGGTAGGTACAACCACCCCACATATTTCTGCCGTGAAGCACTAATGCGTTTCGGTTTAAAAGGTGGGGCAGTTGTTGATTTGTTAAAACTGAGGCCTTAGAACTCATGTTTTAAGGTATGTGACGGCATTTACAAAATGAAAAAAAAAACAACTTTAAAACCAATGAGGAGGTAATCAATTCGGCTGTTTTTTTTGTATGAACGGAGGTTGATGTTTCTTTCATTCAAATTCCAGGCCACCAGTAGGTAGTTTTTGTGTTATCTTTAATAATGCACATTTGATTGACATCGACTATCTAGAATATTCTCAATCAAATGTGAATTATATTCACATGCATCTAGATTCTAGATGATATTTTAGTCTCTTTTGTTGAAGTACAATTGGGCTAACTAAGACGTACAATATAGATTGTAAAAGAAAATTTAAAGATATCTAAAGAATGGGTTATTACGAAAAGTGAGACGGTTTCCACCGAAGGCTGTTGAGAAACAAGTGACGCTGATAAAACAATGACAATCGTTCGATTCTTTATTAGTGATGATCCCGGTTTATCACCCAGAGGCGCGATGGGCCACTGGGGGGCCAACATACTCTTTCTCAGTGGTTCCAGTTTGATGTGATGACCTTCTTCAAACGAATCTTGAAAACAGCTCTTGACAGTTTGGTAGTCTTAGTAGGGGCTTTACTCCAGACCTTGACGATATCCAATAATGACTGTAATCACATTCCATTAGATCGGTCTGCTTCAGTCTGTGTATTGCTGTTGATAGGCTACATAAAATGCTGTATATTTATTTGTGCTTTTTGGATGGCGAATATTAATACCTTAGAAGGATCTTCGTTTCTCGCGTGTATCTTACCTTGGGGAGCAACTGCTCACTGATGTGAATGCATTGTTGAACAACAGGCCGTTTCGCGCTAATTCATCTATATTCGGCGTTTGGCATATTTTGTTGCGATACGCGCCTATCTCAAAACCACCATCGTCCGCTATAAATTAAACAGAAAAAACATTTAGCATAGAAAACATAGCTTGTCGTTGTCATCGATTTTATATGACTCTTATCTACTTCTACTAGTACTAATACATCATTAATTATTATAAACGGCACCCTTATTTTAGGAAGTCACCGTGGCTTAAAGGTTAAGATTGCCGGTGCATTCGTGTCGTGACGGTAAAGGAATAACATCATATAATAAGAATCAAACCCACAAAAACTATAATTTACGTTATTACTGATGGTAGGACGTCTTGCGAGCCCGCACGGGTGGGCACCACTACCCTGCATATTTATGCCACGAAACAGTCATGCGTTTCGTTTTGAAAGGTGAGAGAGCCGTTATACCTCGAGATGGCGGCGGCATTGATGCGATGTGTGGGGTTTGGTGACCACTTAACATCGGGTGGGCCATGAGTTCGTCCATCCCTTAATACTTTTCGTGACTCTGGTGTCACCCTGGATAATGTACTGTTGAGCTTCGGATCTCCCTCTGACAACTACATTAACCTCTAACTAAACATCTGTGGTTCAGAAGATAACTGCATTTTGCTTGTAGTCATTGTTTGAAATAAGTTGAACGAACATGATAAGGTCTATCTCGTTTTGACGCGTTTAACTGAATGAGCGGCCTAGCGGTACTTCTGTTGTCAGGGCTGTCATCGAACAGTTGAAATAATTAGTACCTAAATTAGTTTTTTGTAATAATGTTTTTAACATTTTTAAAGTGAACTAAATTGTCGATACTATAGCCATGTTTCGGCTTGAAAAACCCATTGTAGGACACCCTGTATAGTAATTGAGTGTACCGTAAAATGGGGTAAATAGGGACAAAATCGAACTTCAGATTGAATTTTAACATAGTTCCAATTAAATAGTCACTGCTCAACCAAAGAAATAAGTTGAGTCTTGAACGTACATATGTGATAAAAACCGTTACATTATTTTAATTATTCAATTTAAAGAAATAATCGGAAAAATAATGGCCATCCCAATTTACCCCGCATTCGGGGTAAATTGACACGGGTAAGGGTTAAATTGGGATATTTGTAAGGGTTGTCAGTTCGCGGTACTGCGATATATAGGTAGGTAGGTAGGTGCCATACAATTATTTATATGGACCGAAATGATGAATACAATCCATAATTTAAGCACAATACACAACATAGTGTAAATTAAGCTGGTTTCTATTCCGAAGCGATGTGACGTGAATGATAATCAACAATACAATGATCAAAAAAAGTATGTGCATGTTATATTTTAGAAAATTATTATTTAATATCTTAAAAATCACAACTCTGAAACAAAATCATAAAATAGAAAACAAAAGGACTGGAAATGCAATAATACAATTTTATTTAATCAACATTTTCAAAATAATCTTTGAGCAAGAGTAAGATATCAGGTGAATAAGATAAAAAAGCAGATTTATCTGATTACTGCCTATAATAACAAAAATAAAAGAAATTCTTTCTAAACTAAATAACTAAACTCAATTAATTCACTCACTCATAATTGGAACCTAGATATCTCGGATTTTTAATTAATGTTACATTTAAAATCTGAGGCCTGTTTTTATTTGTGTGTGCGTTGTGAATGTTAAAAAAATCATGATTCGACGCGTGAATAGATTCTGAAATAACAAAAGTTTTGATTCGTTTGAGTTCTTTTTAATTTTTAATTTTATTTTATTGCTATAAAGGACATACGACCGGGCAGATATTACAAGGTAAATGTCGCGAAAAAATGTAATTATAGATATACTTTTCTTTTACCTATAGTACTTACATAAACTAACTGATAAACACATTAACCTTCTTTACATCACGCAATTGAGTAATAGTATAGGCTAAAAAATCTATTATAAGATATCAGTGACAACCCTAACAATCCATCCCTATTTTGTCTTTTGGCGTTCCAATTTTGTGTTTTCTCGTCCCTGATTTTTCCAGTCTCGTTCCAAATTACCCTACATACGTCCCAATTTTCCCCAAAAAGAAAGGAAAAATTATACATTTTTTATTTTGTCGAAATATTGTATTTAAAATAAGAATATTGCAACTTACCGTTTATTGTGGTATTTCCAGGAGTATTAAAAACTTATATAAACTGTGATCTTATTGAAAAAACAACGATAATATTACTTTTTTTAAAAGTTCTGTAAGCTGTTTTAAAACACACTTTTCAACCACTATTTTCAATTTAATTTGACGAATTTTTGGGACCAACTTAACTCATATTTAGTACTTCCATAGTTAACTTGGTTTTTCTTCTATACATTGATAAATATTAACATAAACAAAATTAGGTAGATTCCGTGCTACAGGTACTTTGAGAATCTTCCGCAGGTTTGTCCCAATTTACCCCAGGATCCCAATTTACCCCATGTCATGGTATTAAAAACCAATGAAGTAGGAAACCTATGGAAATGAAACGTCAACCAAAATTTCGTGCCACTGTGACGTCATCTGGCCACAAAACATGGCGGCTTTAGTGCTGTACAAAAGATTTCAATGTTATCAGGTTTTATCGATAAACGTTCTTGGCTCATTTTATTTTAAATATTGATGAGTATTATTTATTTGTAGAATTTATACTTATAGGGAAGTAAGTAGGTATATTGTTATGTGCAAATATGATATGATTTAGATGGGTGAAATCTAAGACAAGTTCGTCCTTCGAATTTGCCAAGTAAACGTTATGATGATTTTTAAAAGTTGCTACACTGATTTTATAAAGTTGTCGTTTGTCGCAAAACATAAAGATATGGCGTAGTTCAAAGCCATCAGCCCATTTCTAGCATGCTAAATGTTATCGTATTTTGAGTACGTGTTTTTCTTAGACTATTACAATCTATTTTAATTGTTTTGCTGACTCTAAAGTCCGTAACATACTACCGCAGTGCACCCCAAGGAAGGTGCGCCGCACCATTTGAATCACTTTCGCTTGAGAGTGATTCAAATTTTAAACTTATCAAGGGACCGCGTGAAAAAAAAAACACCTACTGAACATTTATTCATTAATTACAAACGTCATTCCTTGTGACTTCCTCTCTAAAATCACTTAATTATTAAATATTTAACAAATTTACAATAGTGTTTTACTCACTGCGGAATAAAACTATTTTATTGAAATAGTTCCGAAGAGATTTTGTTGGTAGCCTTTTTCCCGAAATATCTAAACAGAATGTCTAAATATGTTTTGATGACATATTTTAAAGTGGTATTTATGATTAGTGTCATGATCAATAGATTCCGACCGAAAAATGGATTTTTCGGATGAGGGCTCCATAATGAATTTAAATACATATAGATAATAGTTTTAGGGCATCGACTTTCTTGAGATCCTATAAAATACGTTTTAATTATTATTTTTGTATGTTTTAAGCATGATAAATTATGAAATTTTATATAATCAATCATATTAAATCGATATCAAAGTCAATAAATAATGTACAACCCAAAACAGACGGCCGAACTGACGTGACAATGACATTTGGCGCGCTAAACGTGGCGGATTTTCGGCCTCATTAGACGGAGACGGAGATATTTACGTATATTCATGTTTCATTTTATGTACGCACTGAAATACTGTTATATTGTTTTCCTGCGAGTTAAAGTACTGAGTAAGAACGAGATAGATATATGTTTATATATGTGCCTTCAAAATGGGTGCTATTTATATAAGCAATTGTACGTATAGAACAATATGTCGTGTCCCTACTATATAGGTCTATGTTAAAAACACTACGCTGGTAACAATGGTATCGGAAGAAGACTTTGCCAAACTAAAAAAAATACAAGTTGCATTCACAATAAATCACATCACATTAAAAACTGCGATTACATGTTCTTGTTTTTATGAAAGTATAATTTTAATGTGCTTAGATTTAATTCAGATGCGTGAAACTTTTATTGAAAAATCCAAAGATTAATATTAAGTGACTATGTGTATTATCTATGTTACAAACTACGTGGTTGAAGCTTTCAAATATTCGCTTGACCCAAAGCCAATCAATAAATAACACGAACTCTGAACTAAAAAGCTTACGTTGGAATGTAAGATATTAAACTGACTCACCTAATAGTAAAAGAACATTGCGGGCCTTATCAGATAATACAGTTTCAGTAATGAAAAAATAAAAGATAAGGGCAAGTTTGATGCCGGTAACTCGCATTATTAAAGTTTATCAGTTCTCTGTACTGAAGTTTGGTGTTTACTGTTACGGTTTGACGTGTCTGAGTGAAGTGTTGGCACTTGATGTTCTCTGGCGGTGTCCTACTTATCGACCGGTCCAAAATTGCCACCAAAATTCAAACTAGTTTCACCTTTTGAGACAATTATGACAAGTCAAAAGAAAGTTTTGTATTTGTTCGATGTTGACGGAACGTTGACAAAACCGCGCCAAAAAATTACAGAAGAATTCATGAGGTTCATTCTTGACGAGGTAAAATCAAAAGTGGATGTAGGATTGGTCAGTGGTTCAGATTATATGAAGATTTCCGAACAAATGGGCGGAGAGGACGTCGTGTCCAATTTCAACTACGTATTCAGTGAAAATGGACTGGTGCATCATAAGAACGGAAAAAAACTAAGTTCAGAGAGCATAGTTAACCATTTGGGTGAACAAAAACTGCAAGAGGTAATAAACTTCGCCATGGGTTACATGTCCAACATCAAATTACCAGTCAAGAGAGGTAATTTCATTGAATTCCGATCAAGTATGCTTAATATTTGCCCTGTTGGAAGATCATGTAATCAAATAGAGCGAGATCAGTTTTCTGAGTATGATTCAAAACACAAAGTTAGGCAACAATTTGTTGAAGCACTTCAAAGCAAGTTCAAAGACTCGGGCTTAAAGTTTGCTCTAGGAGGTCAAATCAGTATTGATGTGTTCCCAATTGGATGGGACAAGACATACTGCTTAAATCACATAGCTAGTGAGAATTTTGCTGAAATTCACTTCTTTGGAGACAAAACAGACCCTGGTGGGAATGATCATGAAATTTACAATGACTCTAGGACTGTGGGACACAGAGTCTCATCTCCAAATGACACCGAAAGGCAAGTGAAAAAATGTCTTAATGTGGAATAGTGTTAGTTTTAGGTCCAGCTTGAAGACAAATATAATATTATTTTAAAATTTATTTTGTATATAAGTTTCCTCCAGTTTATTTCTACTCAGGGACTTCGCAATTGGATCTAAAAGGAAAAGATAGGTAAAAGAAAATTAACTGTTATTTGTAGCAATCCAATATATACATTCTGCAAGAAGAAATTACAGATTAATCATCTTTATTGACACAAATGATTAATTTGCCCAGTGTGCATAAAATGAGTAAAGCTATGAAATGATAAAAATTTTAGGCAGATACCAATCAATGTCCATAATTAATGATGTAGGATACATTTTGAACCCATGTAGTTAAGTGTCTTGTATATTTTAGCGATGATGACATTATTTGTTTCTATTTGACAGCTATATCACAATACAAAAAGTTCACTGTTGTGTCTCGAGATGGATGGCAACTAATAGCGTTCAAGGGTTATATTTACTGCTTGATACTAGGTTGTGCCATGAACTTTACCCATCTAAATGAAAGAAGTATATATAAATATATTTTGATGTTAACCTACTTCAATGTAGTAAAATAAGGGACTATTCACCCATTAAATTGAAATTGTCTTGTTATTGACTTTTAGAAGATTACTGAAATAATAATATGCCCGTTATACATACTATTACAGCTGTGTTTGTTTTATCTGCTTTAATTGATATAAAAAACAAATATGTCAATAGTTATAACAACAATCAAATATGTATAGATCTTAAATCTTTGATTGTAATTGTTTTAATGTACTTATTTGAACATTTTTGAGTGAAGAGGAAATAAGATAAAGATTTTTTCTATAAAATTTATTATTTGGAAAAATATATAGGTATTTTTTATTGCATAATGAATAAAATATTTTATTATATATACACAAAACAACATACAACATGGAAATATTATTGTATTTTATTTTTTAATATTAATTTTAATTACACAACCATTGTTGTTTTAATTACAATTCAAATACCTTTAGAATATGAAGTAGGAGTATCTACTTGATATTCTTGATTTGATATCTAGTAACATTAAAATAATTAATATGGAATGTCAAATGTTTTCATTAATGTCCATATAAAATTGTCAAATATTACAAAATATAAAATTTATGAAGAAGCAATTTGTGTGTAATTAACCAACAAATTCTAGTAAAATTTTATGAACAATGTAAATAAATAAATCACTTTGAGACAATGTAGTTATCACTATTAGGTTAAAATTCTAGGTAGATCTAACACATTAATAGATTTGTGAATGCTTTAATATGAAAATAGCTTCATTTAAAAAGTTATATTTATAAACATTTAGTAACAAATTATATATTTTTAAGTTATAAAAAAATAAAAACAATTTAAAATTGTATCAATAGTCAACATGTAAACAAATTGAAGAGTTTGAATAAGTATTGATAAATTTCTTTTAAAAAATGTTAGCTAATGTCCCTCATAAACAGGTTTTCTTTTTTCCATAAATGAAATCATGCCTTCCTGTCTGTCTTTAGTTGGAATATTTCTTTCGTAGCATTTCTGTTCTATCTCATAACCATCCTTGATACTCAGCTGTATGCCTTCACTGATAGCTTGTTTCGCACAACGGAGGGCTATAGGGGCATTCGGGATGATTTCTCGTGCAATGCTCAAGGCCTTCTCAAAGGCTGCTTTGTTTGCAGTGTCTTGTGCGACCACATGATTCACGATGCCTGAATGTAGAAAACACAACCTGATTATTTGTTTTTAAAATGTATGGTTTATTGTAGATAACATGAATAGCTCATTTCAACATCTTAGTTGTGCCCTTGGTGTTGTTGAGGTTAATAAGAAACAGTGATTACTAACCGTCAGGAGAGCTATGTTACTACAAAGGCTATGATTTTTTTTCTAAATAGTTTAGTTAAATAATCAGATACATACCTAATGCCTTAGCTTCCTTTCCACTAACAATTCTTGATGTAAATATCAACTCTTTAGCAATTGGTAGCTGAATAGTTCTTGGTAGTCTCTGGGTACCTCCAGCACCGGGAATAAGACCTCTACCAGTCTCGACAAGACCTAGTTTAGCAGTATCTGCTGCTATCCTGATGTCACATGCCAAGGCTAATTCCAACCCTCCACCAACAGCCACTCCTTCCACAGCAGCTATGGTTGGCATGGGCAAGTCTTCGATTTCAATAAAAGTTTCTCTAAGCCCTCGGACGAATTTGGCTACCTCTTCATCGGACATTTTTAAGCGTTCTTTTAGGTTAGCTCCTGAGTTTTGATAAACAAAAATTGGTTCATTAGTAATAAAATACAGTTTTAGACTCTTATGGCATAGATTGAACAGAGAATATGTGTAAGATCCTCACCAGCGCAGAAAATCCCCGGAACCATACTATGAAAGATAACAACAGACAGTTTGGTATCTTCTCGAATGATCTGGTTGACCTCGCGCATCGCATCTATGAGGGTAAATCCGAGTGCGTTCCTGTCTTTAGGACTGTTGAGACCGCATAATGCGATACCCTTATCTACCCCAGTAAGTTTCTCAAATACAACAGGATTCACATTTTCGTTCAGTTGTTGTATCTTTGTAGTTAGATTTCGGGGATTTACAACTCTAACAATGAAGGATTTCAATTTTAATTTACTTAATAACATTTTCGCAATATACTAATGGTATTTATAATTACAGTAATCACAGTTAGCAATAACCTGTAGTTTAATTAGCAAAATTATCTTATCAACATAAGTTCACTTCTTATCAAATTGAAAATAAACATCACAGATTATTACAGTTCGGTAGTACCTAGTTACAATTTATGCTGAATCTGTACAATGCTGCATTATTACAACTCAAAAATTGAAAAAAATGTTCTAAGACTTTGGCGGGAATGCGCGGCCTGAAGTTTTATGAATTGTTTTACTTTGTTTATTTAGAACTTCTCCAGGTTTAAACCTGTGATGTGGTGGTTTATTCACCGTTTAGCATCTGTGCAAGTGCATAAATGTTGGGAAATAACCAGTCACTCGACAAGGCTTCCTAGTTCTTCAAAAACGTTAACCAACCGAGGAGCAGGATTTATTTCATCCTATCTCATGTCGTTTGATATAATTTAATCTTAGTTAAATACAGTAAACTAAAAAAGGCCGCACGGTTCGATATCTTCGCCTTTTCTGTTGGAAAAGAGAATCCCTATCACTGATAACGAGTAGGTACGGACGGAGGTGAATGAAGTTAGCCCCTCAAAAAAATTTTTTTTTCCTATTTTATACTTATTTTCTATTAATTCGTTTGTTCATCATTTGTTCATGATTGTTCACTGTTAATAATTGTTTGTTCTGCATTTATTTATTTTTAAAAAATATTTAAAAATATACCTACAAGTTAGCCCCTCTAATGCAATTTTTAATATTTTTTCATCCTTAATGACTCGTAAATATTCATTTTCGATTGTTCTTATATAAAACACGTTTGTTCTCTTTCGAAATTACTCGTTTTTTGTTTAATTTACTATTTTTATTAGTTGAATAAATGTATGCAAAATATGTGTACTGCGCATGCGTCAACTATAATGCCTAAACTTTCTACGCGGTTTTAATCGTGAAAAAAAAAACAAATATAAATCCTGAAGGAGCAATTAATTGGTATACAGTTTAATTAAAAAAATTAAAAAATAAATAAATGAAATAATGTGCATTGGCGTTAAGTTAGACCAAATACATTTTTTCCATCCTCCTACTTATCGTTATGAAGGTATAAAAAAGATAGGGAGTTCACATAGGTAATATAAACAAATAAGTAAATATGTTCATTATTTATCTTTCAAGAGATAATATAGGTATACATTATAATAACTTTTTTACACAGTCGAAATTATATTCCTAACATTAGTAAAATAACATTTTAATACGATAGGTAAGAGGATGGAAAAAATGTATTTGGTCTAACTTAACGCCAATGCACATTATTTCATTTATTTATTTTTTAATTAAACTGTATACCAATTAATTGCTCCTTCAGAATTTATATTTGGTTTTTTTTTCACGATTAAAACCGCGTAGAAAGTTTAGGCATTATAGTTGACGCATGCGCAGTACACATATTTTGCATACATTTATTCAACTAATAAAAATAGTAAATTAAACAAAAAACGAGTAATTTCGAAAGAGAACAAACGTGTTTTATATAAGAACAATCGAAAATGAATATTTACGAGTCATTAAGGATGAAAAAATATTAAAAATTGCATTAGAGGGGCTAACTTGTAGGTATATTTTTAAATATTTTTTAAAAATAAATAAATGCAGAACAAACAATTATTAACAGTGAACAATCATGAACAAATGATGAACAAACGAATTAATAGAAAATAAGTATAAAATAGGAAAAAAAAATTTTTTTGAGGGGCTAACTTCATTCACCTTACGGACGGTAGGTACGGTTAATGAAACAAAATAAATTTTTTAAAGGATTTTATGACCTGGTCTTTTAAGTCATGTCTTATTTTAATTTATATTCTTAATTTTATGAAAAATTCTAATATAGAGGGAAATGAAAAAAAGATGATTAATTTGGATCATTAATCAACTGGGATGAAATTATATGAAATGAGATGAGATGATGTGGGATGAAATATATAATCTTAGTAAAATGGTGGTAATTTACTGAGATTATTTCAGTGGACTTTTTGGAAAATCCCGAGAAGTTACGTCCAGCGGCTTTGTTTAATTTCCCCACATTTATGCACTTTCACAGATATTAAACAGTTAATAAACCACTGTTTATTACACATTTTAACCTGAATAAGCACTAAATAAACGAAATAAAACAAATCACACAACTTCACTCCTCGCATTCCCGCCAAAAGAACAAAAAGTATATTTTTTTAGGGATTTTAGGACCTGGAACTAAGACTTTTAAGTCATGCCTTATTTTAATTTATATTCATACTTTTATAAGAGAAATGATATTAAGGAGTGTGAAAGCGTGTAGAAGTTGTGTTATTTGTTTTATTGTCTCTATGTAGTGTTTCTTGAGGTTCAAATGTGTAATAACGTTGATTTGTTAACTGTTTAATATCTGTGTGGGGGCACAGAGCTGGGTTGCAGTAGTTGTTCACCAATGATAAGTCTGGATTTTACTAACTCACTTTAATTCACAATTACTTACAAATATGTTCTATGTTCTACAAATGTTCTAGGTTGTACAAATGTTCAATGCTCTAAATGTTATTGTTATATGTTATATATTAATGTTTTAATTACTAAATGTAAATGTTAAATGTTACGGTCGCGAGGACCGGAGCCAACTTCCGCGTAACCGGGTTGTTGCACGACTGTCGTTGCTGTTCAACTGCAACTTTAAATAAGCGTGCAGTATGGCGTTATAGCTTACTAAGATGTTCGGCCGTATTACACCGAACAATCTGTGAAAGTGCACAAATGTGGGAAAATGAAATAAAGCCACTGAACGTAACTTCTCGGGATTGTCCAAAAAGTCCACTAAAAAATCTCAGTAAATGGCCACCATATTACTGAGATTATATTTCAACTCATATTATCTCATCTCATCTCATCTCATTCCATTTCATTTCCATATTATCATTATTCATAAAAATAAGAATAAAAATTAAAATAAGACATGACCTAAAAGTCTTAGTTACCAGGTCATAAAATCCCTTAAAAATAAATAAATAAACAAACTGAAGATCACTTCATTAAAAATTAGACGTGTTTGTGTTACATTTTTTTAAACATTAGATAACTATAAAATGAAACTTGAACATTTCACTTGCGTTTTAGATCCTGAAACAAAAACAACATTAAAAATATACCTTTACAAAAATGTGCAAAACATCGAGGAAATTAGGAATCATATTACAAACGGCGAGTGGAACTGTGCAATTATTAAGCCTAGCTTGATCTTAGATCCATTTCAAGTGGCTGTGGCGGCGAACAGAGCAGTTGTCGCAGCGAAATTTAGTACAATGGTTACGCGAACTGTGTTCGGAGAAATTTTGTACAATTTATCGCTTACCAAAAATATAACACAAAGTTTAAGCAAGTTTGGAATAGAAAAAAGCCATGATTTACTCGTATGCTTCTTAGTTACAAATGAAATAGATTGCAGACCTGAAATACTTCCCGAAATAAAAGGTGAACAGTGTTCTATTACAGAACTATGCAATTTTACAAATCTGAAAGATGTAAAATCTGTCTACAAACTAAATAACCTCAAAAGTGACGAAGGATTATTAGATATAATTGTAAGCAGAATGACAACAAAAAATTTTGTTTCTTATTAAAATTAAGTCATGCAGTTCTTACTACCTGCACCCAGTTACACGCACATTATATGTAATTCAGAACTAATGAAAAGCCTTTACCTAGGCTGTACTAGTCAATTTGCAGATTTGGATGTATATATAATTATTAATAGACATCCAGCACTCTCCAGTAATGTTATTTACCATGATAAACAGTATTCTATGTATTAATCCATTATATAGTCTCTGTGTGCAATTTCATCCAAATCTGTTCAGTTATTTTTGTGTAACCCAATTACGTATTTAAAACTCATATTTATAACAGGAGATTCTCATGCCTCTAATAAAACTAAATCTGGATACTCTTTGATGATCCTTAAGACAAGCTAAGCTGACTAGCCTAAGCTATAGGGCATTAAATAAATAAATAAAAATGTCCACTGAAATATTCAGTGAAACCAAAAAACAATATAATAATACTAAGAGGTAGCATATTCTCTTAGTTTCAAGGATCTATAGTGACGTCTATGAACTCTGTAACCCCATAACACCATAGCAGACCTTGTGCCTTAACTATAAAAATATAACTAAATAAAACAATAGAATTTATGTATTGTGTTTTATTGTAACAACAACAATCATGTTAAATGTACATTCAATTACAAATTACGTAAAAGCGAATAAATCTATTATATCCATAGACAAACTGTAGTTTGATACAAATTGTATCTGACAACAAATAACCAACGAATTCCCCATGATCATTACATTTTGATCTATTCCTTACATACTAGTTTACTCATGTGTATGGCCACAAATTTCATTAGGTGATGAATTCTCATTTATCTATCGTTTAAAATAAATTTATTTTTTGCATTTGCATTTTGTTCTGAATCCGTCACTAAAAACTAATTACAGTTAAATGCATGTTATATTAACAACTTAATTTCCTATACATTTCAATTTGAACAAAATGTTTCAATTATTCCACAACAAACTATTATTACGTACATAAAAAATCTATACAAAATAATAAAAATGGCATATATTTTAAAATAAAGGTGTTTAGGAACTTTCTGTTTAAAAGCTGACTGGAAATTTATTTGCATATAATTGATTGACACATAAAAAAGTTTTGTACAGTTAAAAATAGAAATTACATATTTGTAAATTATATATGCAAGACTCCACAGCTAAGGCTTTGACATTACAACGCCATGCTAAAGCAGACAGCGGCATGCAGAGGATATTCGCTATAAATATTTAACTTTATGAATAGTATGGAATATTTCTACTTTTGATAAGATCCTTTTGACACTATTCGGTGCGTTGTTAGGGCACACTGCACACCACTGAGAGCCCGAATTTGTCTTACATTATATTAATTACAACTGTAGCACCCCTTGAACACAATTAGACATGCTACTCCGGTACACTGCAAATACATCTTTAACATTTTGTTAACAAAAAAAATTATATACAAAATCAACACAAGCTAAAGTTAACTCTATAATTAATAACTATGTACTTTTGTTCAAATAGGACAGTACCTCCGTTAATCTGTACACGTGACGTCACGCTAGTTTATCAACAATACCGAGTGCCCATTCTCGAATTTACCAACTGCGAAAAATGATGCCCGACTCATTCACTAAAAACACAACAACGATGTTAAACTATTACTTAAAATTATATTATTACAGCACTGCAGCATTGTTCCCGCGAATATACGGCGTACATTGCAAAAGATGTGGCCAATAATGTTCTTGTTGTTATGTGCACCTTTTCTAATAAAATTATGGCTATATATTAATTGAAAACTTGTTTGTTCGTCTTTTATGAGTTGGGGGGCGTGTTTTGACAAACCCTCTACGCACATTGTACGTCCATGTTTTGACAGCGGGCGCTGGTCACCCCGGAAGTGACGAGCGGTTCTTGCCGCAGACGTTAACGTGAATTTTTCGTTAGACTATTTATTACTCGAAAAATCATTACGGCCACATCTATTAACAAAATAAACCTTTTACATATTATTATATACTAAATAAATAAATTGAATTAATCGTTATAATAATTTATCAAATAATTAAATTATTCAAGAGACACAATTACAATATATATCTTAAAGCGTTACATTTTTGTGAATAATAATTACATTTCATAAATAAATAAAAAATGTATTTGGCTAACCATTTACACTTTTAAATTGCTAAAAATAATTCGTATGTTTTTCTTACACGTATAAGAAGAGAACATTACATTTTAATTTTGCATTTCATTAAACTACTTTGCATATTATTTTAAAATATTATAACGATAATATTTAATGCCAAATGAATTAGATAAAGGATCGTGAGTGTCTTCGCAAGTAATTTCAGATACGTCTTACGTTTTAAAATGTATGTGAATAAAAGTTATAAAACTCTAAGACAAAACGATTTTATTAATTTCCCAATAAATATGGAAAAAATCACTCAAACGGGCAAATATATGCAATAATAATGTAAGTTGTTGCTGATCAGAGGCCGCACTAGCAGTGTGCTCACCGCCTACAGGTCATAAAAAACTATATAAAAAGGCCAAAGTAAACGCCGTGTTCATTCATAAACTAAGCATAAAATAGGTTATAAGAACATTTTAGCCCGCAATGTAAGGCACCCCCCTCCCCGCGGCACTACATCACGTTACGACTACCCACTCTGCCCCTCTCCGCGTCCGGGGATATAGTGCGTTTCAAATAAGAATGTGCACGTCAATGCCCTTGATCTGTCAAAGTTCGATAAAACAAGTATGGATAGCAAAAGAAAAAAATATCTTTTTTTTATTATTTGAAATTTTTGCCCTATTAATGAAGACTTAATATTATGTTTCATTTAATGAATCATACACATCTATATAATTTTCTTGAAATGTTGAGTACTGGTCGAGGTAGTTAAACATGAATTTAGATTATATAAAAAAAACCACCTATTTAAAAATCAAGGTTGCTACACTGTCGGACCTATAATTTACGAATAGGCGACGATGATGATGATTACTCAAGCATTGAGATGAGTGGAATCGGCAAACTCGAAGATTTAATGGATTATAAATAAATATTTAAAAATTCCTACCTATTTAACTGACTTTACCAATTTTTTTTCGATTTTACAGCTATGACGTCACAATATAGCGCAGGTCCATGCACATTCTTATTTGAAACGCATTATAGTTCAGTGTGCTTAGCGCGAGTTTTTTAACGTTCTCGATAGCGTAAAAGTTACCTCATATTTGTATGGAATGGGATTTTTGCGTACGTTTGTCGCTAGGGGCGCTGTTCCAACTGCATACAAAATTGGGTTAACTTTTACGCTATCGAGAACGTTAAGAAACTCGCACTAAGCACACAGTACAATTGGATAAGTAATTACATTTCAGTCGTCAGCGAGCGAGCACACTGCCGGTGTTCGACCCAGCAAAATCAATTTAACTTGTGATCTAAAGTCGAACTTCCAAACTGCGTCAAACAAAATGTCTTCTGTCGCGAGTATCTCATTTCATTCAGTCTGTTTCTACAAACAACTGCTAAAATGTATGCAATTTGCTAAGGCTTCACGTGACGCGAAAGGCCGGGTCGATCGTAGTATCTGTTAAAACGAGATCTTCACATAAATATTGACAGTTGTCAACAGACGGTCAATTGACAGCCTCACATCGATCGACTTATCCCCTGACGGATATAACGACGAATTATCAATTTGTTTCAAACGACTTTAGGTCGAGCCATTAAAGCTCTTACAGCACAAAAAGAGACAGTGACCGCAGACACAAGCGACATTACGACAATTATTATTTAATGCAATAAAAGTTTCTTGTAAAGTTATACGAAATATTGCTCGAAACAAGTAGAACTAGACCAATAGGTATCAATGTTATAATAATCTGACAAACATTTATTATCTGTAATTTACAAATCATAGACATCGTAATGCTTTAAGCGCTCTATAAATTATCTGTGACTGTCTCTATGTTCATTGACCGCTTAGAATTCTTAACTTATCAAATTTATTTCACAGATTTTACATTGACTTTTACTGCATTATATTTTAGATTTCCATGGTCTTCGCAGTTAAATTTCATGTTTACTGTTAGCTGTCGTCCATGCTCTAGACTAAGCTATCCGAAGTCTCCGGCTGTGTACGGAGCCGCTAGAGATATACAGTATATATTTCCGAACGTGTGTAAGCGACGGCCATACGAAGCCAGCAATGTACAGTGCAGTGGAATATTTACAAGAGCTGCGCGGGTCGGCGGCCGGCTGCTCGCCTTCGTTCAAGCTTCTAATTACCTGGATGTTTACAGGGAGATCGACATGTTGTAAGGCTGTTGGTTTTTTTAATCATAGATACATTAAAGACTTATTGGCGCGGAACGTGAAGAAGGAAATATTTTTGTTCACTTTTTCTTGTCTTTCTTCAGGTTTCAATGTGCATGAACAGTGAGTGATTTAACATATCGACGCTTGAAAGGCGAACGTGACTAAGCGACAATGCGTGAACTTTACAGTAGACTAATTTAAACTTGAAATACCTGAAAAAAAAAATATTTTAACGAATCTAGCTGTAGGATTGAAATTATTTTAATAGACCTAGAAATATATATTTTTTGCGCATCGAATATGGTTATTGCCTATCATATATTTACATAAAGCAGTTATTGTCGCTTAGTCACGTTTGTCTTTTAAACGTCGATATGTATATATGCACAAGCGTGGGAAAATAATATAAAATAGCAGGACATGGATCTTTCCAAAAAGTTCATTGAGATTTAAGTAAATTCCTAAAATTTTATCGGACATTGTTCACTTTTCCTTTAACCTCATTCCGTTCCGTTTCAATTAGCTTCATTTCATTTCTCTCAAATGAATTTTCATACGGAAGAGTTTAATGAGAAAATTTGGCTAAAGGACCAGATTCCAGGGCATTGAATAATAATAATAATAAATGTGTTTTGTGCAAAGTAGTGTACTCGTATTTTTTTTTTGAAGGACTTTTTGGCGGGAACGCAAGGAGTGAAGTTTTGTGATTTGTTTTATTTTGTCTATTTAGTGTTTCTTCAGGTTTGAATGTGTACTGGACGTAACTTCTCGAGATCTTTCAAAAAGTCCACTGAAAAAATCTCAGTAAATGACTACCATTTTACTCAGATTATATTTCATCCCATATCATCTCATTTAATTTCATCTCAGTTGATTAATGCCTCAAATTAATCATCTTCATTTCATTTCACTCCATATTTTTTCTTTTTATTTAAACAAAAATATCAATTAAAATAAGACATGACTAAAAGGTTTTAGTTACAAGGTCTAAAATTCCCTTTAAAAAAAATCGTTTTTTCTTGGCCGGGCTTCTTCTTAACACTGACAACCATACAGCGGATGAGCCCGGCCCGTTTCACCAGTTTACTTAGAGCTACGATGTTACCCATAACTTAGAGGAGTACTGGGAGTACCTGGGCAGGCGCTCGCCGCGCGGAAGGGCAGCGTGATGCCGTACAGCGAGGGTCACCGGCGCGACTCCGCCACGTACACCGACACCGTGGAGTCCTTGGAGCCCACGCCCATCGCGCACCTGCACAGCGCCGCCGGGGGTCAGTTCAGTACTACCTGCCCTTTTTTTTATTGCCGTGTAGGCAGACGAGCATACGGTCCATACGGAGCATACCTGATAGTGAGTGGTTACCGTCGCCCATAGACTTCAGCAATGCCAAGGGCAGAGCCAAGCCGCTGCCTACCGCTTAATACTCTCCACAAGCCTCGTTTGAAGAAGGACGTGTCATAGCGCTCGGGAAACACCGTGGAGAGGAGCTCATTCCATAGCCGGATGGTGCGTGGCAAAAAAGATCTCTGGAAGCGCACTGTGGATGACAGCAGTGGCTCCAGGTAGTATGGATGAACTCTACTCCGGTGGCGGGCATTGCGATGGTAAAAACGAGACGTGGGTATCATCTCGAACAATTCTTCAGAGCACTCCCCATGGAGCATACGGTACAAAATACAAAGGAAACCGAAGTCCCTCCGCAGACCCAGAGGTTCCAAACGATCCGTAAGAATGCCCTGTGGTCGTCTGCCCACCACCACAGCCTAGGCTTGCGGAGAGTGATCGGCGGTGGGCAGCGGCTTAGGTGAGTTCCTGATTTTGCTGACGTCCATGAGAGACGGTAACCGCTCACCACTAGGTGGGCCATAAGTCCAGCTGCTTATAATGGCAATAAAAAAATAAATCAAAGTATTAACAAGAGGAGCAGAGGGCGACCCACTTATGTTCACTTCGACCCCACACCGCCACTATTCGATTGTATTGGACCATATACATTCTAATACACAGAATGCTACATACTGTCAAATTAATGATGAATAATTGTTAACAAGGGATATTTGTGTGTTTAAGTTTACCTAGGTCATGACAAAAAGTGATTATCAAATTGAATTAAGTTTCATGAGAGAGTACTTAGCCCAGTTTCTACTACGAACGTCACAAAAGTAACTATGTAAATGAGTCCTCGATCGCCATGCACGGCGGTGTGCGATCGGCGCCCACCTGAGCGGGTGGAAGGCCAGACAGGACACGGGCCCGATGCGGGGCCCCATGAAGCCCTCGTGGAACTTGATGGTGTTGAGCGCGTTCCCCCGCAGGTCGTACAGGCTGATGCACTGGTTCAGCGAGCCACTGCAACGGGACAGGCGGGTTACGCGCGGGGCCGGGGGCGGGCGGGGGTTGGGGGGCGGGCGCGGTACTGACCAGGCCACGAGGTCGCACAGCGGGTGCACGTCCACGGCGGCGAGCGGCCCGGGCGCGCGGATCTCCTCCAGCACGGCCATCTTGCGGGTGTCGTATATGCATATCTCGCCGTTCGCGCTGCGTTCAACAACAAATATCAGTTAGTGTTATCAATCTTCGGACAAATCCATTCGTGGAAGCAGCGTTAGAGTGTTTGATGCAAATGTCATTTTTATTTATTTATTTTTATTGCTTAGATGGGTGGACGAGCCCACCTAGTGTTAAGTGGTTACTGAAGTCCATAGACATTTACAACGTAAATGCGCCACCCACCTTGAGATATAAGTTCTAAGGTCTCACGTATAGTTACAACGGCTGCCCCGCCCTTTAAACCGAAACGCATTACTGCTTCACGGCAGAAATAGGCAGGGTGGTGGTACCTACTCGTGCGAACTCACAAGAGGTCCTAGCACCAGTAATTACGCAAATTATAATTTTGCCTATACTCTGCATAAAGTCGAGCGGGTTTGAGCGGTTACGCTTGCCGGTAGATGTCAATATAGACGAGTAAATCAAAACTACATTTATCTCCTTATATGTGCGTGAGAACCTCAATAAGGGACGAGTGTTGTTGCGGCGACAATATACGATGCCTATACAAGGACACACAAGAGTACGTACCAGCCGGTGACGAGCAGGTCGGCGCGCAGCGAGTGCGCGGCGGCCAGCACGGGCGCGGCGTGGCGGCGCAGGTCGTGCGTGGGCGCCAGGGTGCGCTGGTCCCACAGCCGCACGGCGCCGTCCTGGAAGCCGGCGGCCAGCACGTCGGGGTGCGCGGCCCCCAGCGCGGTGAGAGCGGCGTCCCCGGGCGCGGCCAGGTCGCCCACCCGCAGCTCGCGCCGCGCGTCCCACAGCCGCACGCCGCGCGCGCGCCCGCCCGCCGCCACCCAGCGCCGCGCCGCCACCCAGCGCACCACCGTGCCGCCGCCCACTGCGCACACATACCCCCCACCACATTGTAATTGAGTGTAGGAAATGAACACCTTTAAATTGAGTTTTTTTTTTTTTGTAGGCAGACGAGCATACGGCCCACCTGATGGTGAGTGGTTACCGTCACCCATGGACGTCAGCAATGCCAAGGGCAGAGCCAAGCCGCTGCCTACCGCTTAATACTCTCCACAAGCCTCGTTTGAAGAAAGACATGTCATAGCGCTCGGGAAACACCGTGGAGGGGAGCTCATTCCATAGCCGGATGGTACGTGGCAAAAAAGATCTCTGGAAACGCACTGTGGATGACCGCAGTGGCTCCAGGTAGTATGGATGAGCTCTACTCCGGTGGCGGGCGGTGCGATGGTAAAAACGAGACGTTGGTATCATCTCGAACAATTCCTCAGAGCACTCCCCATGGAACATGCGGTACAAAATACAGAGGGAACTGAAATCCCTTCGCAGACCCAGAGGCTCCAAAAGTCCTACAGTTCATTTATCTATTAAATCAGAAATCATAAGAAAATACTGATGGAATGGTTTCATTTTTCAATTATCGCAATTATCGTTGCTATAAACAATTCACACCACATATACTTTTCACTGAACTTCATACTTGATGACAACATGTAAATAAATGTATTATTGTATAGCAACTGTCCACGCGGATGCATCGCTCACTCAAGTAGAAGAGAGACAGATGTCGAACGCTGCCGAACGCGGAGGCCGATTGTGCCTCTTTGTCGCTCGTTGCGCGCTCTCGCTTGCACTTCAAGCCTTAAATGGAACGCCTCAGAGCGAGGTAACGCCGCATGAGTCATGTTTTTGTGTTGTGCGTGCAGCCGGCTCCATCGAATTATAAGACGTTGTTACGTCAAAACCTTTTTATTTTAGAAATAATTATCATTAGAATTTAGAAATATATATCTTTAACAAATAAAAATTATAGATCAACAAATGAGACCATTACTTTTATTAACTAGACGTGAATTAGCGCCTGACGAAAGGGTTCGATCGGACTCGCTCATTGGACCGTAGGATCACCCTTTCTATAGAGCAAATGTGCCATTAATACATCCGCTGTTCCTCAAATTAATATTTAAAACATTGACTGTTGATATAAAGATGAGTTGATTAAAGTGTCACTTACAGTTGGGGTCGGCCTGTTGCTTGTTTTTGTTCGTCGCTAGTTTGTCTTCGTTCGAGGAGAACTGATCAGAGACCAGTTGAGCTATACCTGGGATAGATTGTGATTACATTGCATTTGTAACGAAACGATTGCTGCGGCAGTAAAGTTACTGCGAACAAATCACGCCCGGTCATACATACGGTCACAGATTAGGATTCCCTTTGGTCAGGTTTTTTTTTAAGAGATTTTATGACCTGGTAACTGAGACCTTTAAGTCATGTCTTATTTTCATTTTTATATTATTCATATTTTTATGAAAAATGATATTATGGAGTGAAATGAAATGAAGATGATTAATTTGAGACACTAATCAACTGGGATGAAATTAAATGAAATGAATTGAGATGATATTGGATGAAATATAGTCTCAGTAAAATGGTGATCATTTACTAAGATTTTTTCAGTGGACTTTTTGGAGGATCCCGAGAAGTTACGTCCAGCGGCTTTGTATCATTTTCCCACATTTGTGCACTTTCACAGATATTAAACAGTTAATAAACCACCATTATTACACATTTAAACCCGAAGAAACACTAAATAGACAAATTATTTTGTCACAACAAATCACACAACTTCACTCCTCGCGTCCCCGCCAAAAAGTCCCTTTGGTCAGGGTACCAGAGACTGACATAGATTAAGTATCGTACCTTTAAATATATATAATGATACGGAGTAGGTACTTCAGGATGAATAAACAATAAAATACTTAATTGTGTTTTCTGTGATATAATAAGAAAATAACATTTAAAGCCCTTAATCTCTTTTAAAATTAATAACAAAAATTAAACTGTATTAATAAACTATACAAAACTGAGCTCTATTTTTATTGAAATGACTGACTTCACTCCACGACACTGAAGAAAAACCCTTTTTAAAACCTAAGGAGTTTTAAATAATAAAGGTTTTCGGCTTAATTAGCTACTACGTCACTGAGTCAGTTAATAAGCGCTTTTTTTTTACTGGTTACTGGAGCCCATAGACATCTACAACGTAAATGCGCCTCCACACCTTGAGATATAAATTCTAGTCTTAGTATAGTTACAACGGCTGCCCCAAATCACTTACAAATGAGAATATCCCACAATACACTACATCAAATTACAATACTGCATTTGGCCCCAAATGACGTCACAGGTAAATGAGTTGCGTTTTGTAGTATACGGGACAATGTTAAATGTACTGTGTCCCAGGAGCTAGATTAGTTCTAATACTATAATATGAGTAGTTCTTGTTGTTACAAAGTGATTGCTGTGACTCTGAGGAAGGTCGGAGCTCTCTGCAAACGTGCGTTGCAGTCGCGTTCGTTTCATATCAACTTGACCGTGACATGTCTAGGGGGACAAATGTCTGGGGGGACAGATGGCTAGGGGGACAGATGACTGGGGGGACAAATGACTGGGGAGACAGGTGTCTGAGGGGACAGTTGACTGGGGGACCAGGTGGTTGCGGGTACGTACTGTAGATGGGCTGCGCGCGCGGCGGGGTGTACTGCGGCGGAGGGGACACGTCCAGCGCGCGCCACGCGCTCACCAGCGCCGGCTCCGTGCTGCTGCCCGACGGCCTGTGTGGCACCACCACATGTACGGGGACTCTTATACAACGGGTCGCTGAGAGCGGCTACAGGAGCTGATACTTGGGGACCGGTACCTGTAGACTGCCAGGTTGCCGGTGTGCGAGGCCACGGCCAGCAGCGCGTGCTGGTGCTCGTTGAGGTAGGCCAGCGAGGAGATGCGGCCCCACGCCGGGCGCCACGAGCCCACGCACAGCTTGGCCGCCGTGCCCCAGTCCCAGATACTGCGGAGAGCACCACCACGCGGTCAATCAATCACGAAACCAAACGACATCAGATAGATCGAAAACTTTTCTGGCGACCGCACTCGTCATAGAAGTAGGAACTTCCTGTTTAGCGGATAGAACGTCAGGGGGCGCGTGCCCAACACTCCGTTGAGCCCTGACCCTAGGTCGACCACGAGCTTTGTCTATAATATCTATTAGAAATAAAAAGTTTGTGTTTCAAATTTGAATGAATTTTAAGATATTTATTTTGTAACAATTGGCAGTACTGAATGAAATAACAAATTCAAAGAGAACTCCTTACGTTTATGTGAACCTGGTACTTTGACAAATTCAATTTATTTAGATAAGCAGATTTGATCATAAAATATGTAACCGAACAGATTCGTGTGGTCGCTTTTCATCGACAAATGACCACGGCGCCACAGAAGTTTTCACTTCATAAAGTTACAAGTACCACGTCACCACCTCGTCCCTCACATTATTTACCAGCCCCACGGACACATCTTGCATTTTTTTTCGGGCTGGGGGCCCAACCTCCTACGAGGTCCACGCGTCTAGGGGGCGCGCGGGGTATGTGGGACTCGACGATCTGCAAGGTGTTGGGAGCAGACCGCGGGCCCAAGGAATTTTAGGGCCCTACCCACTAAACGACTCCCCTACACTCTTAGACCCGATGTCCGATCCCCATCCGGGGTCAAAACCCGGTCAGAGTAGGGGGATTCCCGCGGTCAACACTACAACCAGACACGCGGCGCCACCCCGAGGACGCCCAACCGACGGGTACCCTTCTTGCATAACCCAACCTTTATGGAAGGTAATCACAGCACGGTTGTGACACATTGAAATATACGTACCCGAAGTTATCCTTGGAGGCGACGGCCAGATGCTGGTCGTAGGGGTGGAAGAGCACCACGGCGGGCGGCAGCGGGCAGCGCGAGTGGAAGGCCTGCGTCTCCAGCCGGGACACGCGGCACGCGGCTGCACCCACATGCCACATGCATCACGCAATCAGCACAATGTCCGATACGTTTCATACTTTTCAATTGCATTCATAAATGTTTAAATGTTAGAGGACGTATGATAGAGGAGTATGGAAGGAAAAAATAAGTTGGGCCGACTCCAGGTGACTGTCAGAAGGGCAGGAGAATGATGATGATGATGATGAGATAAATGTTTAAACAGTAACTCGAGAGTTCGCCTTTCTTTTATTGCCCTTGTGGGCAGACGAGCATACGGCCCACCTGATGGTGAGTGGTTACCATCGCCCATGGACTTCAGCAATGCCAGGGGCAGAGCCAAGCCGCTGCCTACAGATCGCCTCTCGATCTCTGTGAGGTGCGGTACCTCTGGCCTCCCTGCGCAGCTCGCGGTTGCGCGCGAGGGTCCAGCGGCGCTGGTGGTGCTCGCGGCTCTCGCAGTCCGGGCGCGCGGGCTCGGGCCGGGAGAACGCGCCGCCCGCCCACTCCACGAACTCGGTGCTCACTATCGCCTTCTTGCTCGTACATGTCTGACCTGGACAGCGACAACATACCATAGAGGTGCCGGTTCGTAAGGTGTTTTACTGGTGGCAGGACCTCTTGTGAGTCCGCGCGGGTGAGTACCACCGCCCTGCCTATTTCTGCCGTGAAGCAGTAATGGGTTTCGGTTTGAAGGGTGGGGCAGCCGTTATAACTATACTTGAGACCTTAGAACTTATATCTCAAGGTGGGTGGTGCGTTTACGTTGTGGATGTCTATGTGCTCCAGTAACCACTTAACAACCAGCTGGGCTGTGAGCTCATCCAACCATCTAAGCAATAAAATAAGAAAAAGATGTAGACACATCACGGAGGGTGAACTTACTAGAGTTAGATGAGAGTGAATCTTTGTGCCGTTCTCGGTCCCCTCCCGAGTCGCGGTCTCTGTTCGCGACGGACTCCTCGGATATGGTGTGTGGCAGCCCCGACTTGCCGCGACGGTGGCCTGCAAATACAATAAATGCTATAATATTTTTACGCCGGTAAGAGTAACACCATCTATCGCCGAATAGTCGAACGAATATCGAAGGATCCAGAATACTCGAGAATTACAACGCCATCTATTGACAGATAGCGGAAACTACGACTAGAGACGTGTAGAATATTCTCGATAATTTTAGGGATGAGGTATCGGCTATAAAAACGTTGTAGAGATGGCACGCAATCAGTCAGTAATCGGAACTACTCGAAGCGAAACAACGGATCACCTGAAGCGAAGCGGAACAAGCGAATTGAGAGTTTTTAAGTGTTTGTTGATTGTTTTAAAGTGTTTGTGAAGTGTTTAAGTGTTTTAAGCGTTGAATACCGTTTATGTTGTACTTTGGTAAAAAACATATTTATCCCGAACCCCAGCGCGTAACAATATAATAGTGAGTTATATAGAGTTCCGCTAGTGTGTGTAGGTGCACGCACCGTGTCCGGGCAGGGTCCGGGAGTGCTCGTGGTGGCGGGTCCCGGGCGAGGGCGGCAGGCTGGCGGAGTTCCGCGCGGGTTCCGCCACGCTGTCTACTTGGGCGCTCTGTTGACAATTCTACTTTTCATAAAACTCATTTATCATCATGTTTGTCTGGAAAGAATTCCAAAACTAATTATCCAATTATAACAAATTTTTTTCAGAATCTTTACTTTGTTCCACCTTAAGAGATAGGTTAATTTTAATCTTAATTTATGATCACAAAATAATACTTTTTTTTTATAGCCCTTATAGTGTAGGCAGACGAGAGTACGGCTCACCTGATGGTGAATGGTTACCGTCGCCCATGGACTTCAGCAATGCGAGGGGTAGAGCCATGCCGCTACCTACTATTTCTTTGTTGAATAGTTATTATATGTAAGCTCTATGTAGGCGGTGTACGTTAGCTTATCGACTCGATACTTCAGTGTTTGGTTGTTTATGCTACAGTTTGTAGATATATGTCATTAAGATCAGGGTCCGTCCCTCATGTGTTTTTTGCCATTTGCTTCATTGCTACATTATAAGACCGCACCGTATTAATTTTATGGCAAACGTCTGGAGCGAGAGGCTGACCTGGTTCGAGATGTAATTGAGGATGTCGGTGGCCATCTGCGCGACCCTGGGGTGCGGCTCCCGGGCCATGGCGCACAGCGTGGAGAAAAGCCGGACCGGCACGGAGCCGAACCCGATGGCCGGCAGCGAGTAGTGGGGGGGCCGGGACCGACCTCCCGCCGCGCCCCCGCCGCCCCCCGCCAGCGCCTCCTGCCCCGCCTCCACGCGCCCGGACGGGCCACCCCTGTGCATATTAGGTATTTAGGTGAATTGGGTTATTAAGTGGTACGTTTTTGAAATGTTTTAATTTCACCTAGTGGTAGGCCTTCTTGTGAGTCCGCTCGGGTAGGTACCACCACCCTGCCTATTTCTGCCGTGAAGCAGTAATGCGTTTCGGTTTAAAGGGCGGGGCAACCGTTGTAACTATACTGAGACCTTACTTATATCTCAAGGTGGGTGGCGCATTTACGTTGTAGATGTCTATGGGCTCCAGTAACTACTTAACAACCAGCTAGGTTGTGAGTTAGTCCACCCAGCTAAGCAATAAAAAAAAATTGTGCAATCTTCATATTAATTCTTACCTATCATTTCTTCTGACTCGTTCTTGTATGTAAACAGCGATGAAGTGTTGTTCAAATATTAACACCAGCCACTGTAATGCTGTAAAAAATAAATAATTACAAAACTGTACACTCAAAGCTCCTACTTCTCTATTTGATTTAGAAATCTATACTAAATGTTATAAAGAGGAAAGATTTGTTTGTTTGTTTGTATTGTATTGAATAGGCTCCGGAACTATTGAATCGATTTGAAAAATTGTTTCACTGTTTGAAAGTTACACTATTCCTGAATGACATAGGCAGACACGCGGGTACGTACCGGCCAGTATCTCTGCGCGCACGAGCGGGCTGGCGTCGAGCGGCAGGCGCGCGGCCAGCTGCACGCCCACCTGCGGGGCCGGCGGGGGGCGGGGGGACACGCGGGTACGTACCGGCCAGTATCTCTGCGCGCACGAGCGGGCTGGCGTCGAGCGGCAGGCGCGCGGCCAGCTGCACGCCCACCTGCGGGGCCGGCGGGGGGACACGCGGGTACGTACCGGCCAGTATCTCTGCGCGCACGAGCGGGCTGGCGTCGAGCGGCAGGCGCGCGGCCAGCTGCACGCCCACCTGCGGGGCCGGCGGGGGGCGGGGGGACACGCGGGTACGTACCGGCCAGTATCTCTGCGCGCACGAGCGGGCTGGCGTCGAGCGGCAGGCGCGCGGCCAGCTGCACGCCCACCTGCGGGGCCGGCGGGGGGACACGCGGGTACGTACCGGCCAGTATCTCTGCGCGCACGAGCGGGCTGGCGTCGAGCGGCAGGCGCGCGGCCAGCTGCACGCCCACCTGCGGGGCCGGCGGGGGGCGGGGGGACACGCGGGTACGTACCGGCCAGTATCTCTGCGCGCACGAGCGGGCTGGCGTCGAGCGGCAGGCGCGCGGCCAGCTGCACGCCCACCTGCGGGGCCGGCGGGGGGCGGGGGGACACGCGGGTACGTACCGGCCAGTATCTCTGCGCGCACGAGCGGGCTGGCGTCGAGCGGCAGGCGCGCGGCCAGCTGCACGCCCACCTGCGGGGCCGGCGGGGGGCGGGGGGACACGCGGGTACGTACCGGCCAGTATCTCTGCGCGCACGAGCGGGCTGGCGTCGAGCGGCAGGCGCGCGGCCAGCTGCACGCCCACCTGCGGGGCCGGCGGGGGCGGGGGGACACGCGGGTACGTACCGGCCAGTATCTCTGCGCGCACGAGCGGGCTGGCGTCGAGCGGCAGGCGCGCGGCCAGCTGCACGCCCACCTGCGGGGCCGGCGGGGGCGGGGGGACACGCGGGTACGTACCGGCCAGTATCTCTGCGCGCACGAGCGG
Source organism: Bombyx mandarina (assembly GCF_030267445.1). Taxonomy (NCBI): domain Eukaryota; kingdom Metazoa; phylum Arthropoda; class Insecta; order Lepidoptera; family Bombycidae; genus Bombyx; species Bombyx mandarina. The sequence goes on along the minus strand of NC_143223.1, from coordinate 793,850 downwards.
GCTGGCGTCGAGCGGCAGGCGCGCGGCCAGCTGCACGCCCACCTGCGGGGCCGGCGGGGGGCGGGGGACACGCGGGTACGTACCGGCCAGTATCTCTGCGCGCACGAGCGGGCTGGCGTCGAGCGGCAGGCGCGCGGCCAGCTGCACGCCCACCTGCGGGGCCGGCGGGGGCGGGGGACACGCGGGTACGTACCGGCCAGTATCTCTGCGCGCACGAGCGGGCTGGCGTCGAGCGGCAGGCGCGCGGCCAGCTGCACGCCCACCTGCGGGGCCGGCGGGGGCGGGGGACACGCGGGTACGTACCGGCCAGTATCTCTGCGCGCACGAGCGGGCTGGCGTCGAGCGGCAGGCGCGCGGCCAGCTGCACGCCCACCTGCGGGGCCGGCGGGGGGCGGGGGGACACGCGGGTACGTACCGGCCAGTATCTCTGCGCGCACGAGCGGGCTGGCGTCGAGCGGCAGGCGCGCGGCCAGCTGCACGCCCACCTGCGGGGCCGGCGGGGGGCGGGGGACACGCGGGTACGTACCGGCCAGTATCTCTGCGCGCACGAGCGGGCTGGCGTCGAGCGGCAGGCGCGCGGCCAGCTGCACGCCACCTGCGGGGCCGGCGGGGGGCGGGGGGACACGCGGGTACGTACCGGCCAGTATCTCTGCGCGCACGAGCGGGCTGGCGTCGAGCGGCAGGCGCGCGGCCAGCTGCACGCCCACCTGCGGGGCCGGCGGGGGCGGGGGGACACGCGGGTACGTACCGGCCAGTATCTCTGCGCGCACGAGCGGGCTGGCGTCGAGCGGCAGGCGCGCGGCCAGCTGCACGCCCACCTGCGGGGCCGGCGGGGGGCGGGGGGACACGCGGGTACGTACCGGCCAGTATCTCTGCGCGCACGAGCGGGCTGGCGTCGAGCGGCAGGCGCGCGGCCAGCTGCACGCCCACCTGCGGGGCCGGCGGGGGCGGGGGGACACGCGGGTACGTACCGGCCAGTATCTCTGCGCGCACGAGCGGGCTGGCGTCGAGCGGCAGGCGCGCGGCCAGCTGCACGCCCACCTGCGGGGCCGGCGGGGGGCGGGGGACACGCGGGTACGTACCGGCCAGTATCTCTGCGCGCACGAGCGGGCTGGCGTCGAGCGGCAGGCGCGCGGCCAGCTGCACGCCCACCTGCGGGGCCGGCGGGGGGCGGGGGGACACGCGGGTACGTACCGGCCAGTATCTCTGCGCGCACGAGCGGGCTGGCGTCGAGCGGCAGGCGCGCGGCCAGCTGCACGCCCACCTGCGGGGCCGGCGGGGGGCGGGGGGACACGCGGGTACGTACCGGCCAGTATCTCTGCGCGCACGAGCGGGCTGGCGTCGAGCGGCAGGCGCGCGGCCAGCTGCACGCCCACCTGCGGGGCCGGCGGGGGGCGGGGGGACACGCGGGTACGTACCGGCCAGTATCTCTGCGCGCACGAGCGGGCTGGCGTCGAGCGGCAGGCGCGCGGCCAGCTGCACGCCCACCTGCGGGGCCGGCGGGGGGCGGGGGGACACGCGGGTACGTACCGGCCAGTATCTCTGCGCGCACGAGCGGGCTGGCGTCGAGCGGCAGGCGCGCGGCCAGCTGCACGCCCACCTGCGGGGCCGGCGGGGGGCGGGGGGACACGCGGGTACGTACCGGCCAGTATCTCTGCGCGCACGAGCGGGCTGGCGTCGAGCGGCAGGCGCGCGGCCAGCTGCACGCCCACCTGCGGGGCCGGCGGGGGGCGGGGGGACACGCGGGTACGTACCGGCCAGTATCTCTGCGCGCACGAGCGGGCTGGCGTCGAGCGGCAGGCGCGCGGCCAGCTGCACGCCCACCTGCGGGGCCGGCGGGGGGCGGGGGGACACGCGGGTACGTACCGGCCAGTATCTCTGCGCGCACGAGCGGGCTGGCGTCGAGCGGCAGGCGCGCGGCCAGCTGCACGCCCACCTGCGGGGCCGGCGGGGGGCGGGGGGACACGCGGGTACGTACCGGCCAGTATCTCTGCGCGCACGAGCGGGCTGGCGTCGAGCGGCAGGCGCGCGGCCAGCTGCACGCCCACCTGCGGGGCCGGCGGGGGGCGGGGGGACACGCGGGTACGTACCGGCCAGTATCTCTGCGCGCACGAGCGGGCTGGCGTCGAGCGGCAGGCGCGCGGCCAGCTGCACGCCCACCTGCGGGGCCGGCGGGGGGCGGGGGACACGCGGGTACGTACCGGCCAGTATCTCTGCGCGCACGAGCGGGCTGGCGTCGAGCGGCAGGCGCGCGGCCAGCTGCACGCCCACCTGCGGGGCCGGCGGGGGGCGGGGGGACACGCGGGTACGTACCGGCCAGTATCTCTGCGCGCACGAGCGGGCTGGCGTCGAGCGGCAGGCGCGCGGCCAGCTGCACGCCCACCTGCGGGGCCGGCGGGGGCGGGGGACACGCGGGTACGTACCGGCCAGTATCTCTGCGCGCACGAGCGGGCTGGCGTCGAGCGGCAGGCGCGCGGCCAGCTGCACGCCCACCTGCGGGGCCGGCGGGGGGCGGGGGGACACGCGGGTACGTACCGGCCAGTATCTCTGCGCGCACGAGCGGGCTGGCGTCGAGCGGCAGGCGCGCGGCCAGCTGCACGCCCACCTGCGGGGCCGGCGGGGGGCGGGGGGACACGCGGGTACGTACCGGCCAGTATCTCTGCGCGCACGAGCGGGCTGGCGTCGAGCGGCAGGCGCGTGGCCAGCTGCACGCCCACCTGCAGGTCCAGCGCGTTGGCCTGCTCGCAGCGCCCGGCGCCGCCGCACCACCACACGAACGAGCCCAGCGCGAATGCGCACGCCGCGCGGACCTGCCGCCACAACATCGTCACATCAACTATTCTTTTTTTTATTGCTTAAATGGGTGGACGAACTCACAGCCCAGCTGGTTGTTAAGTAGTTACTGGAGCCTATAGACATCTACAACGTAAATGCGCCACCCACCTTGAGATATGAGTTCTAAGGTTTCAAGTATAGTTACAACGGCTGCTCCACCCTTCAAACCGAAACGCATTACTGCTTCACGACAGAAATAGGCAGGGTGGTGGTACTTACTACCACCAGTAAATAAAACTAGTAATTACCACCAATAAAGTTCTTTTAAAACTTAATAAAGCCCCTTAATAAAGCTTAATAAAAAAATAAAAATAAACTAATAGAAGGTAAAGAGAAATCGCTTACAGAGTCGAAAATGTTACTGACAAACGAGCACGACTTGTAAAGCGTACAAAAGCACGTCGCGAGTTTGTACGCTTTACATTACAGTCCGACGAATATGAATATAAGCAAACAATACTAGGATCCCGTCACAGTAGCACTGAAACTATTCATGTGATGTTTATAAGCCTTGTCAACCTTGTTCGTCACGTGGGCCGTGGGCTCGTCTACCCGGGCACACAATAGTGTAGGAGCATGGACAGCTGCTTCGTGACGGCCCCCTCGAGGGGGGTAACGTATCAGTACCTCAGGCTCAGAATGCTCAAGGAGCGGGAAGAGTTTCTCGTGCGCGAGATCTCTGACTCCCGTCCATCGCGCCGCCTCGAACCCGCGCCACAGCCGGCCCAGGCTGATGCAGATCCACTGGGCCAGTACCGGCTCCCTGTCGCCGAGCTGCTCGAGGCAGATCGATATCATTGAGCCCTGCCAATCGAAATTTTCATTTAGTTTCATTTCTTACGTACGCTTGCAGCAGCTGACCGTAGATACACAACACATGCGATGCGGTCCGAGGGCTCACCTGCAGCGCGGCCTCCTGCCCCGCCGGGTAGCCGTCCACGATGCCGGCCAGCACGTAGGCGGCCAGGGTGCGGTGCTCGCTCTGCAGAAACGGAACTATCTCAATGGAAGATGATCCTGATTGGATGCTACGTGCATGGCCCTAGTGTCGCAGGCCATAAGATTGAAACAATTGGAAAGTGTAGCCCACGGGCTCTGATAGACAATCAATCCCATATGAACTATAAGCTCGTCTATCAATTTAGTGTATAGTGTATTTCTCAATCCCATTGTCTTGCGTACCCTCCCCCCCGCGCGGCGTGCACCTTGCTGCGGGTACTTACGTCGACTGTAGGGTCTTGCAGTACGGACAGGAAGTACGTGTGCCCTTTAGCGTTGACTAGGTCCGCTTGACAGCTCTGAAACAATTAATGATTAATTAAGTACAATTAACAATAACATTTTGTTTCTTTCAGAACTCAAAACATGTCCAAAAGCATTGATGTCGTTTGAATTCGCATTTACACTATTCTTTTTTTAAAGGATTTTATGTCCTGGTAACTAAGACCTTTTAGGTCAAGTCTTAATTTTAATGATAACTTTTTTATATGAAAAATAATATTTATGAAATGAAGTTGATTATTATGAAACATGGCATGAAATGAAATGAGACGAGATGATATGGGATGAAGTATAATCTCAGTAAAATGGTAGTCATTTACTGAGACTTTTTCAGTGGACTTTTTGGAAGATCTTTTGGATTTGGAAGATATTTTGTTTCATTTTCCCACATTCGTGCACTTTCACAGATACTAAATAGTTAATAAACCACCGTTATTACACATTTAAACCTGAAGAAACACTAATTAGACAAAATAAAACAAATCACACCACTTCACTCCTCGCGTTCCCGCCAAAAAGTCCGTTTACACTATTCGATTCGCTGAAATTGCCAGCACTTGTTTTTTTGGCCGAGGGAATATAAAATTAACGAAATGTATAAGTAATACAAACCGGATCGACCGCGATGATCCTGGCCCAGATGTAGACCATGGAGGCGCGCAGCACCGGCGCGGAGGCCTGCAGCAGCTTGAGCATGTAGGGGAATATCCCGACGGCCAGCATGGCGCGCACCGCCCACGCGCCCAGCGCCAGGAAGCGGCACAGCAGCTGCAGCGCGCGCACCCGGTGCAGCGTGCTCAGCAGCACCTGCAGCACCATCGGCAGCTGCTCCGGCACGCCGCGCCCGCCGCACCCTGCAGCGCACTCTCCCTCACTCTCTCTCTCGCTCCCTCTCCCTCCCTCCCCTAAACTACACTATACCAGTCATAGGCAGCGGCCTGGCTATTGCTGAGCATGAGCGACGGTAACCACTCACCATCAAATGAGCCGTATTATACTCGTTTGTCTACAACAGCAACAAACTAAATTACATAGATTTTAGTGTATACATATATGCATAATTCAACATGACCTTCAATGAACCCCTTGCGGTATTATTTTGGGATTGTTTACAGGCCCCGCAGGCCGGCCCGCCCCCGCGAGCTGCTGTCCATGCGCTACCAAGTGCTGCCGGTTACCACGGTTTCTAGTAAGCACTCACATTTACCGAGATCTAGCCAGACTTGGAAGGCGGTGAGCTGATCCCTGAAGAACGGCGAGTGGGAGTAATCCAGCGGATGTGGAGCCGAAGATAACGTGACCAGCTGGGCCAGCGCCGAGTCCAGGGTCTGCTCCCACGCCGCCCACAGCGGGTGCGCGGCCAGCGACGGCAGCGCCGGACTGCTCACGGGGGTGCAGTTGTATGATCTAGGAGTATGCAAGTAAGGGTGGATTTTCCAAAACATTATATTAATAGGAATGTAAAATATGTATTTATTATTTTTTATATTGCATTTAGGGCGCAGCAACAAATAATTAAATGAAGAATGTTGTTTGTTACAAAGTGTCAATGACATGCAAAGGACAATGCCCAAAAATGTCAAATGTCCTTTATTCTCAATAATCTAACAATATAAAATAACAAAAAAAAATATAAATCTACTACTGTAATTAAAACTTCAGAAGTTTTATACAGCCTCGCAGAGTTCTTAGTTCTGATCGGTTACGAGACATCACAATGCTATCGTGGTGGGCCCCACCAGCTGTAAAAGCACCAACCTCATAATCCTGTCGGCGAGTAAGAAGTTCCTGCAGAGGCTGGCCGTCAGCAAGTCGGCCCTGAACAGCTGCTGGAAGAGGTCGGCGGGCAGCGAGCTCCAGGCGATGGTGTCGGTGATGGCCGTGAAGATCCAGTTCAGTTCGCCCAGCATGGTGCGGCGGTCCGTCACTTGGCCCGGGATCCTGGACAACAAATTCAATGTACTTTAAAAACTAATTACACGTGCTTTTATAGAAAAACTTAATACCAATTTAAGTAATATTTTTTTTAATTCAGTGCTCCTGATTAGCATATCCCAATATGAAAGTAACAAGATTGTAGTCTCATCATCGGTCGTTGGTGCGCACGTAACTAGCCAAGCTGATCGGTCGTCGTGCAAACACGTCATTGATCGACCCTGTTTGCTCTGGGCCAATACAAAATTTTGTACATAGTTATTCATCATTTTTGTATAATAATTTTTTTTTAAATATTATACTGTGATAATTACACCATAAAATGAATCTCTTCGATTCTTACATGATTTGAGCACTACAGTGGAACTGCGAATGTCCACAGGCAACTGTTATCACCGAGCACCACCACAACACGAGATGTAACTAAGAGACGGTACTGACTTATCGATGAGGTCGTGCAGGTCCCTGTCGGCGTATCTGGTCCGGGTCCTCAGCACGAACCACTTCATGGCGGTCTTGACCGGCGTGGTGAGGCAGGCCGTGAACAGGTCCGCGGGCAGCTCCGGGTTCATGGGCAGGCTCTGTCCGGCGGCGCAGGCGGCCAGCTGGATGCAGTTCTTGTACGAGACCTGAGGGATGCTCGAAGTGCCTTCTTCATTCTTCTGAGCCTGTCCATAAATGATGGATTTACACTGTGTATCTCAACTTTTTCACCTACAATGTTGTCACCCTATAAAGCGTTCACATGAACCCTACATAGTACTGATAAAACAGATTATCATATTATTGTTTCTGTAGCAAATGCTCTAGTTTTACGTAGCTATAATATTAATATCGAAAGGTGAAAGGTTATAGGGATATTTAAACGACGTTTTTGCAACTTTAAGGAGAGTCACTTAAAGTTTAAAATTTGGAAAAAAAATCCTAATTAAACTTAATTCAAGGTCAGTTAAAAACATCGAACTGTTGATGCTATTACTAAATAAAACACACTTTTAATTACAAAGATAAACATCGTTCAAACGAACTAGCCTTTCACCCCCTCGGTTTAACAAATATCATATAGCAGATACCTCGTACTCCCTCTCGTGTTGATCAGCAAACAACTTGAAGCTGTCGACAATGATGCCGGCGTTGGAGCAGTCGTACACGTAGAGCGAGGGCGCGCCCATCCATGTCTGCAGGTCGTACATCGACAGCGGGATGTACTGGGTGTAAGTCTGGGAACAAATACCTTTGCATTTGTATAATTGATTTTATTAATTTGTGACATTTATATATGAGTGTACATTTAAATTAGCTAGTTGCTTATCTTGCATGTTGCTCCTTGATTGTTTTTATATTTTTTTGTTTCTCTGTTTTTGCTTCTCTAATGTTTTACCTTGTTTATATTGGTGAGGACTTTTAATTGGCTTTTTGTTTCTATTATTTGTTATATTATGTTGAGTTGGGCTGTTGGTTCTCTTTGTAATAAATAAATAAATCTGTTATATCTGGGGGTAAGTTGTTTGTTTGGATAGGATGGCATGAGTATTAAAATAGGTACATTGAGATTTTCATCTCAAATTTCAAGGTAGGTGGCATCTTTTTGTTTATGATGTGTACAATAAATCTTCTAACACTAGATGGACCGTCTCATCTGTTATCTGCACAAAGTTTTCCTAGATTTTGAAGTTTTTTTTTATTGCTTATATGGGTGGACGAGCTCACGGCCCACCTAGTGTTAAGTGGTTACAGGAGCCCATAGATATCTACAACGCAAATGCCGCCACTCACCTTGAGATATGAGTTCTAAAGTCTCCGAAACGCATTACTGCTTCACGGCAGAAACAGGAAGGACTAACCCTTGCGGACTCACAAGACGTCCTACTACCAGTAACATTGAGTGGTTTCTTTTGTTTTGTATTTACTTAGTGAAATGATCCATCCGACCGATTTCGGCAATGGCGACCTCCTCCTATCTAGCGATTTGGCGCTCGTGCGCTCGAAGATGGCTTAAATAGCCTATCTTTGCGGTAAAATACCTTGCGCAGAGGGCACGAATTTACTTAATAACTTTTTTTTTTTTAAACTAACAAGTCTAAATTGATTACAATTAAAAACTCACCCTATTAAAGACCCAGATCTCTCCCTGCGCCGTCGGCTTGGGTACGCCGTGTCCGTTGTAATGAAACAGCACGCGTTCATCTTTCGCGTTACGTCGCAGAGAGCAGCACAACTTCTTTACCTGTAAAACAAACAAAGAGTTACTTTTTGTACGACTTACGATCGCCTTACGACCGATAGACGTTAATGAAGATGAAAAAAATATGAATCGTATTCAATAAATTAATCCGGATAATCGCATATTGAATAAAGACATTTATTTCTTACATATGCCATAGCCTCGAAGAATTATATTAGCTTTACCGAACGTGTAGGTAAGCTCACGGGACTCAGCCTGGCGAATTTGCTAACACTAACCCTAACAAGAGAAATGCTTCGTTGAATCTATCACTGGATCGGAATCGCGACCTACTAAGAAGATCCGCCGAGAAACTCATTAAACTATGTCTGCGGGTTAGTTCGAACTCTTCGTATGACGAGAACGGTACAGTGCTTGTGGGGCCTAAAAGAGCCTAAGGGCCTAAGAGAGTGGATCCGGGAGATCAGACGTTATATTTTAATTTAAAGCTTATGCTTATACAGTTTCGACAAGCTCGAAAGGCGCGGGGTCTGCTATCATAATTATTATTGAGCGATGGCGACACATCCGAAACTTCTCTTAGAAGGCGCTTGCACTCTTAATCTTGGAAACACGGTTACTGGATTGACAAGCAAGTTTTTTTTGGGTTAAATGAACTTAAAATATACATTAATTTATTTACACTTATAATTTTTATGACGACATTTTTGTTCAGCCATACTGGGTTTTTCAGATTGATAAATCGAGGATTTTTCTGCGTAATACCCTCCTAACCGGACTTGACAACCCTAGCGACCTGTACTGCATCCAAGTCGAGCGATTACTGTGTCCCCGATGGTCCAAATCATCACTGCGATAATGTGTATAGTAACCGGCAAACTTCTTGAGCAAATGACCTCGACTGCGCAGAACCGAATTTTAGATCACTTTGGTGGTGAGGGTGAGGCGCGACGGCAGGGGACATCGTATCGAGCGCGTTATTGGTAGATCAGTCGAACCTTGCGTCCCGCACCGCGCCCTCGTTCCGCTTGCTCCCAAAAGTACGCTTGTGTACAGTGAAAAGTCTATCGTTATTAATCGTTAAGTTATTTGTTATAATTGCTTGTTGACTTTGTTGCCATTACTATATGTTGAGTGTTTGTTAATTTTTTTATATAAAATACACTATGCCGCGACAAACTGGTGTAGTATTCAAAAGAAAGGGTAGAAAAATTGTGTACGACGTATATTGCTTCATTATAAAACAAGGGAAGAATGATATGGAAAAAGTAAAACAGACTTCGGAAGCAAGAAAAACATCAGTGAGTACTGTTAGGTGCATTATTAACGAAGCTAAAGGCTCTGGCTTGCTCGCCGTGTTTCGGACACCGGGTAAGAAAAGATCAGGGAAGAAGAAAGTTACCGGAATGGATAGTTTCGTTCAATCTGTAATAAAAAGATGTAATCATAATAACTACATAACAAGCAGCGAAACTCCGTACCGTAGAAAGGCTTCGAAAAATTTAAAGAAGATATAAATTTTAATGGCTCGGAATGAAGCTTACGACGAATTATAAAAGAGCTAGGCTTCAGATGGAAAAAAAACAGAAAGTAATCGGAAGCTGGTAATTGAAAAAAGTAACATTCGATTACTACGAATCGAATATCTTCAAAAAATAATTAATTATAGACAAAAAAAAGACCGCATACCAGCTTCGCTTCAACTGAACCAAGACCTGGCAACAGCTCTAGTTTTGACTTAATAGAAGGAATATCTATTTTACCCCAAGATAAAATTATTACAATTATTAACCTATATTTTTTGTTGATGTTCTAATAAATATATAAATAAATACATAATATGTTGATTTTAATAATTTAATAGCATTATGACGCAGAGTAAATAATGTTTTTGCACGTGAGTGTACCATGCGCGAACTTACCCCCACTACGTCGACAAATACTCAAGAAGTTTGCCGGCTATTATACAGTGTGCTTAGGGCGAGTTTTTTAACTTCTCGCAGCAAACGAAGGGAAGACGTTCCGATTCCATATAAATTTGAGTTAACTTTTACGCGATCGAGAACTTAAAAAACTCGCACTAAACAAACTGATCGATAGTCGTCGGTGACCAAGAAAACAGTTAACGTTGGGATTAAAAGATAAAGTTGTTAAAATAGCTTTTTTTTGTGACGAATAAATTCCTAGTTTTGCGGCATTAAAAATATATGAAAAAACACGCGATCGGTGCAAAATCTTATTTTTATTGGAGGCGTATGATCATAGCAACGTGTCATTTCATATAATACCTACAAAACGCGCATAAATAAAGTCTGTATAAACAGAAGGTGACATCGGAAAGACCGAAATAAAACGCCGGTCACGGTGTGAATCATACGTTGATTCACAAAAACACGGAGACCGCAATTAGGAGCAATGAATTTTTTTTAGCTTTTGTACTGATATTAAGTCCAACAAAATACGGTAATGACAGAGAAGACGTAAACATAAATAGAGCACCTGCTGTGTTGCAAAACGTACACGTGTGACCTCTTGTCACACCTCTTGTGAGTCCGCACGGGTAGGTACCACCGCCCTGCCTATTTCTGCCGTGAAGCAGTAATGAGTTTCGGTTTGAAGGGTGGGACAGCCGTTGTAATTATACTGAAATTTTAGAACTTATATCTCATGGTTGGTGGCGCATTTACTTTGTAGATGTCTATGGGCTCCAGTAACTACGAGCGCTATGACATCTCCTTCTTCAAACGAGGCTTGTGGAGAGTATTAAACGGTAGGCAGCGGCTTGGCTCTGCCCCTGGCATTGCTGACGTTTGGGCTCCAGTAACCATTTAACATCAGGTAGGCTGTGAGATGTAGGCGGTGGTCCTACCACCAGTAAGAGATCGGTTAATATTGACCATTTTCTTTGTTACCTACAGTGTGTTTCTACTTAACTACGTTTTGAACAACATAACTTTGTGATCAAACACCGGCCTTAAACTTTATAAGAACATGTACCAAAACATCATTTGGTTCATTGCGGGAGCGGTCATAGCGACCTTAGCTGACACGAAACACGCGACCTCGCGATAAATTCGATTGACCGAGCTAATTTACGTAAAACTAATGAGTTCGTTACATTAAACATGAAACACTAGCTAAAGTGCTTCTCCGTTTTCCACGAAATACAGTTTACTTTGGATACAAATGGCGTAGTGATCCATAATAAACTTGTTGCGATGAGATGATCACGACCCTCAGCATTGAGGAAACGGAACCGAGGGGAAGGAGGATACAAATAAGAATCTGAACTTCAAACTTATTTCACTTTCTTAAATTTGCGTCAATCAAAGATGACTTTACTGTTTTTATGGCTCCAACAACTTGGATTATTTTTAATAAACTGTTTTAGCCGGTTATAGTACGTGGTATTGTTTTGGTCAAAATGTATAAATTTGATTATCGTCTGATAATTTTTTTTTTAATATTCGATGTACCGATTTCACCGACAACCACCCTGCCTATTTCTGCCGTGAAGCAGTAATGCGTTTCGGTTTGAAGGGTGGGGCAGCCGTTGTAACTATACTTGAGACCTTAGAACTTATATCTCAAGGTGGGTGGCGCATTTACGTCGTAAATGTCTATGGGCTCCAGTAACCTCTTAACACCAGGTGGGCTGTGAGCTAGTCCACTCATCTAGCAATAAAAAAAAATATATGTTCCCTCCAGCGAGCGACTCCCACCACCGTACTTCTTATGTAGCGAGAATCAGAAATGCGACCACAAGAAAATGTGGTTATTACGGCTCTAGACTTGATGTATGTTAATCAATATTTATAATAGTAATTACGCAATTCTAATTTGCATAATTTTTTGAGGATTTCGTTTTTATTACACGATGCTATTCCTACATCGTGGAACTCATTGAAGAACATGAGTTATGCTTGTATTTCATTATTTTTTTAAATACAGTTTGGGAGATTTGAACACCGGCACAGTTGCATCGTTCGATTTGAGTACACCGAGCGTCTTATCCTTTAAGCCACAACAGCTTCAAACTTTTTGAACTTTCAACCTCTATTATCTATATAAGTATTACTGTTATTATTTGGTGATTTCCTTTTGTTTACTTGTTAATTATAATATTTGTCATTTTTATTCAACTCATCAAACAGTCAAATGTTTTATTATTATAATATGTCTTTTATGTTCTTCTTCAGTCATTTCAGTGATTTAGTAGGCCTGTTAAAACAAGATACTATGCCACTTATCAAATTTCTTTGTCCAATGTTTATTTAATCAAATAGGCATTCAATGATTTATCAACAGTATTGTTAAATTGTCTTATTGGTAGTATTGTTAAATCCTAGTTGCATTATTATAATATTTTGAAATGGTCTTCATATAATATTGCTCTTAGTTAATTACATAATCTTTTCCTAAAACCTCATTTTGTTAGCATTAACTCACACTTCAGGTGATGTGAGCCAAAAGACCTTCCAATGACCATTTTCCTCATGCATAGCTCTCAATTTTACTCAGATGATGCATTAAATTTCCTTTTCTGATTAAACAGAATTGGACATCCCAGATGCTTCCGAAATTGTGTTGGCTTGAAACAAATTCCGGCTGGCCTTTTTAGTCATTTAATTAAACAGAAATTTTATCCTTAGCTTTACTTAATCATGATGTGGACAAAGTCTAACTAGTCTATGGTATAAATTATGGAGCTCCAATTATCAGCTTAATCTCAACTACCCTGTTCTCGTTCTGATAGTTTTTAGACTACAGTATGAGAGTTTTTACTTTATTGTCAAGACAATATAATTATATCCTATGCATACTGTTGTATACTATGTATTATATACATAGCATGACACAGGATTAGATGCATAATTGTAATCAGAAAAGTAGTCATTAATCAGATAAAGTTTCATGATAATGCCAATGTTAATGCAGTTCGCATAAACTTATTAACTCAGAATCCAAATGTAAGTAAACAGCATAATACTGAATTTAGGGAATGTGTTAAACTTGCTCATAGCTGCAATCACATTTTGGCACTATCCCAAGGCAAGGGTTTTTTTTTGATGGACACAATCCATTTCATTATTATTTTTTTGCGATTATTTTACAAATAAGATTATTACTACTATTGTTCTAATAGAGTCCTATTATTTGTAGTTGCATAGCAATCTCTGATGAGTGTACGTGTAGTTATTTGCTATGCATTTGAGCAAATAACAATTGTTAATTTTAAAAGTGAATATTAAGTTTGTATAAATATTGTCGGCATACACAACATAAGAATTCAATTTTTATTTATTGTATGTCTCTTTTCTATTTAAATATTTCTACATAGTTTATGATTCTCAGTTTTATAGCTGTTAGAAGTTTTCAGCTACCAATTACTGTTACATGCAATTGGTAGTTTATCTTACCTCTTCACTAGTGGGGTCAAGAGATTGCTTGTATCTAGCTCGTGGTTGCCATCTCTCATACTGGGATTGTAATGCATGACCAATGCTTTCTAATGCCTTGCTCGGTGATAAAGATAAAGGATCTGTAAAATTTTACAAACACAAAAAAAATTAAACTATAAACATTTACAACAAGTTTTAAACATTGTAAGAGTAAAATTGGCAAATATTAAACTTCTCTCCATTATCTAAGAGATATTATATTCAAGTTTATCAATAGTCTTATGTGTGTATATTTTAAATTTGTCTCAATGTTACAAGACATATTTATTTGTAACAGCTGTGTTGGCATAACCAAATGTCGTTAAATGACTCAGAGAGGAGCAAGGACATTTCTTATTCAATTAGTCAGTTATTAAAGTATTTACTTGGTATCATAAACTGAGCTAGAACATTTTAATAAACAGAATAACTAAACTTTGAAACATTAAGATTATAAAATTTAGTAAAGATTCATACCAATCCAACACTCGAGCCTCGCACAGGGTTGTGTTTTAACAACATCAGGAGGGTCCACACCAACATTCAGGCATAGAACTAGGGCCACGCAATGTGTCTTGTACTGTAAATATTTAGTTTAAATGTAGTCATTATTTTCAAGCATTTTTAAATGAACATGTTCCAGAAATTCCATATGTACTATATAATTGACATCTTATCTATTCTGATATCAATGAAACAAATAGTATCCTAAGGATAATCCTAAATGAATTGATTGATTGAAAATCCTAAATGAATTGATGAAAAAAATGACAAAACTGACCACAATTTTGTCAAAATTTGTATTACAAATATATAGATTAAGATTTGTGGTTTATCTTATTTGTCTAGTAGATTAGCGTTGAAAATGGAGTTATTTACTTTAATTAAAAAAAATAAGGTTACACATCTGTGTAATTAAACTATTTGGACTTTAGTCATAATCTTATTTCAAGAAAATACAATATATACAAACTTTAGAGAAACATTTTCAAACGCGACTTAAATGAAGCAAACTACGTCGTAATATATACAAACATTTTTTGTAAAGGGCATCGACCCAGACCCTGCATACGGCGGAAACACCATGTGCGTTTGTTTTGACTTCGCAAACATCACTTTTGAAATAAATAAAAACCATTTAAGACTTCTTTACTTTACCTTTTCTTTAACTCTCCAAGAGTGCTCTACCCGTTCTGCGCCTTTTATAGGCTCAAGGTGCCGCGGCTTATCAAAACATTGAGATAAATCCCAATCATCAGTATCGCTAGAGGAATCACTGTCACTTTGACCACTGGTTTTCTCTTCATCTTTAACAGCGTGATAAGGAGGCATTTCTGTCATTTTCACACTACACTTTTGCACGTAATTTATAAGTTTTAACACTCAATACACTCGAATAATAGAGGAAAACATTTTCAAAACCTCACAGAATCATGTGCGCGTCCATTTTTCTACCACATGGGAATAAACAATATTTTTTATTCGGTATAACGCAAAATGTTGCAAGGAATTAGAATGAATATAGGAGTCTATTATGAATCTATTAGGAGAAAAGAATCCTTTTTCCTTTAAAATGTATAGTTCTGTTCACAAACTTTTTTTTTATCTCCTACATAAGCTGGCAGGCTTTAAAAGCTATGCCCGCTTAACCGAGGGAGTAGATAAGCTCACGGGACTCTAACCTGTGGACATTGCCAACACTATCTCTAGCAAGAGCAGTGCTTCGGTAGGCAGCGGCTTGGCTCTGCCCCTGGCATTGCTGAAGTCCATGAGCGACGGTAACCACTTACCATCAGGTGGGCCGTATGCTCGTCTGCCTACAAAGGCAATAAAAAAAAATAAAAATCTACCACGGAACGGAAACCCGACCAACTGAGAAGATCCGGCGAGAAACTCAGTGGGCTGTGTCTCTGTGTTAATTTACCAGCCGAGCCCTTCGTCGCTAGCGACGGGTTCGACAAGAATGGTGAGCGGTGCATGAGGTACCTAAATGCAGGATCGGGTATTTAGTTACCGGCGGCCACGACATGAGGGTTTTCGTGTCGTGCCGCCTTCTCAAAATGACGCACTGATGCCGACTGAAGATACTTACTGATGGAGACCAGCTCTATGTCGTCGTGGCCTAAAGGATAAGACGTCCGGTGCATTCGTGTTTTGCGATGCACCGGTGTTCGAATCTCAGGCGGGTACCAATTTTTCTAATGAAATACGTACTCAACAAATGTTCACGATTGACTTCCACGGTGAAGGAATAACTTCGTGCAATAAAAATCAAACCCGAAAAATTATAATTTGCGTAATTACTTACTGGTGGCAGTAAGTAATTACCTTAGAACCTAATAAAAACCTTAGAACTTATATCTCAAAGTGGGTGGCGCATTTACGTTGTAGATGTCTATGGGCTCCAGTAACCACTTAACACCAGGTGGGCTGTGAGGTCGTCCACCCGTCTAAGCAATAAAAAAATGCCTCTATGGAGATCCATGTTCCTCACGAACCACGGTGCTCCGACGGCTATCCTGCAAAACAGGATTAACTGATTCGAAGGTTTTTCAAGTTAGTGCGGGCCGCTTGTGCGAACACTACACTTGCATACGTCATGACCGGACGTGTGCACGTTTTGTAGAGTGCCACCTTATTACGAAGGGACAATTTACTTCGCTTGCAAATCATTGGATAGAGGCGTCCAAATACGAAAGCGGCTCGGTTGCGTACCGTCTTAATATAGGGATGGAATGTCATCCCTCTGTCGAGGGTGACGCCTTGGTATTTGACCTTCGAGGCTCACGGCGTGGGCTGGTCGAAAAGGGTAATGGGGCGAATAGCGGAGGTGTTAACGTGCCTATTAGGGAGTGGGCTGCTTGAAGTGGTATTCGAAGGGCGACCCCTTTTAAAGAGCAGCGCTGTGCTTTTCGTGGGGTTGATGTCAATGCGCCACTTCCTGAACCACTGTCCCAAATGGCTGCTGTGATCTGGAGTCGCCGATGCATTAACGATTTCTTCCTTCACGGGTAGTAGATAACCGTGTCATCGGCGAAGAGCGCTAGATAGGTCTCCGGAAATCGGGGTATATCGTTGATATACAAACTAAGCAATAACGGAGAGAGCGCGGTGCCTTGCAGGACTCCGGACGTTAGTTGGCGGGGACGAGAGCGAGTTCGATACCGAAACGAACGGTTCGACAAGAAGTCTCGTATGATCACCACGAGTCTGTCTGGCAATCCCATGTTACGCAGTTTGTAGATCAAACCGTTGTGCCAGACTTAGTCGAACGCCTTCGCGACATTGAAGAAGACGGCTCCACTCGGGATGGGCTCAAACTATATAATTACAATTTACAATATTATTACTAAAGTAGGCGCTATATGATGTTAAGGAAATATAAGTAAGCATAATTGTGATGTTCCTTGGAGAAAAGCAAGGCCCCGGTTTCTTTCCGGTCGTTATGAGTGGTGAAACTGTATTTCGATTGGATTCATGACTGTTTGAAATCTAATCTGTTCAGGGTCACATCTACTTTCATCGGATTTTGGTAAAAAACACTATTATGTGAAATTCGTGTCGCTTCCTTTGCATTTTTTAAAAGCGCCTGTAAAGCCTGTTTCAATTAAATAATTTTGGTTTTTGATTTTATTTTTTCAATTTCATATTTTTTTATAATTAGCCGGTTAAACTAGATACTCACTCACTGGTTAAACCACATTAATCACTCAATATCGACGATGCGATCTGCATTTTTAAGGGCAAAGCATATTATGACAAAAAATGCATACTTACATTTTGCAGTTGTATTGGAATGTGAAAAACAGTTAAACCCCGGTGAGAAAGCAGCCACCCGTCAGGAAGTCTAAATTATTTATGTTTATTGCGTCGTCATGCTAATCGAGTTGAAGTAAAATTAATAATTTAGTCCCAAAATGGTCCCAAGACTAGAAGTAGGATGTACAAGGATTCGCTGGACCCATTAGTCTATAAATGTGAGCCACACGAGCGAAGACCGAGCTCTTACAATCCGAAGAATGTATCGGGGGTAGCATTATTATTATTTTTATTGCTTAGATGGGTGGACGAGCTCACAGTGGTTACTGGAGCCCGCATCTACAACGTAAATGCGCCACCCACCTTGAGATATAAGTTCGAAGGTCTCAAATATAGTTACGCGGCTGCCCCACCCTTCAAACCGAAACGCATTACTGCTTCACGGCAGAAATAGGCAGGGTGGTGGTACCTACCCGCGCGGACTCACAAGAGGTCCTACTAGTGAATGTCAAACATTCAGTTTTAGAATAACTGCTACACTATTCTTACAGTGAAACGCACACTCCCTCCATAGGCAGAACAGTGGTTTCCACCTGTGGTTCTCGACTATATATTCATATTAGGATTTTAAATGAGAAAAATTTTATGTTTGTCTAATAATCACGCAAAAATGGATGTTTATTTAATTTGACATAATGATAGTCAACATTGCAAATACAGCGTGTTAACTCGATAGAAACCGCAGAGCATATTCAGACTTTTCTGTTTATTTCTTAGATGGGTGGACGAGATCATCCACCACCCATCTGGTGTTAAGTGGTTACCCGAACCTGTAGAGATCAACAACGTAAAAAAAAAGACATGAGTTTTAAGTCTCCGTTTTACAGTACAACGCCTACCCCGCCTTTCAAACCGAAACGCAATACTGCTTCACGGCAGAAATAGGCGGGTGGTGGTACCTACCCGCGCGGACTCACGCGAGTTCCCACCACCAGTGATTACGCAAATTATAATTTTGTGGGTTTGATTTTTATTACACGATGTTATTCCTTCACCTTGGAAGTCCATCGTGAACATTTGTTAGGTACGTATTTCATTACAAAACTTAGCCTACCTTACTTTCTTGTGAGATTCGAACACCTTTACAATTGAATTCTATATATAATTTAATAGGTACCTAATGCAGTACTACTGTGCTACTACCGGATACAGGAATTATCATTACTGTATTATTGTTATTGCGAGATATAATAGCTCGGAGAGGTCACGGTCGCAACTCGTGTATCTAAAGAAGTGTAGAAGAAATACGAAGCCCCATTGGGCTCTATTTTATACCAGAGGCACCGGCTCGGTTGATCTTCTCATAAAGTCAGCAAACCAAGCTTCCTACAAGCAATAACCCACCAGTAGAACACGCGTCCAGCTCCAGCGCTGATCTGCGGTCTCGTTATCCTGTTATCTTGGACTAATTAAACTAATTCAACAACATCGAACAAATAGGCTATTCATTTAATTAGAACTAAGTACCCATTATAATCAACAAGGAAAACACAAGCCATTTATTTTGGAAAGCACCACACGTTTTAATTAATACATACATCACGTGTTCATTTCATCATTCAATAAATATACAGTAAAAAATTCTAGCACATCAATAATCTGTAGGGTAACTCAGGAATTTATCTATTCAATAACCAAATTAAACTTACACAAAACAATTTAATGAAAATTTTAAGTTTGATAATATACAATTAAAACTACTCATTTCCGAGGTTATTATTTTCGCTTCCTTATCTCTGAGGTTTAGAATACTTGAAGGACTCCGTGCCGAAGGAGGATGAAAACTAAATATCTACAACTCGCGAATACGGAATAAAACACAAACATTTACAAAGTACACTAATCAAATGAATTCTTAATCAATAGGCTTATCATTTACTTTAGTTAAAGTTTTATAATTAATTATTTTTTAAATTGGCAGAAAACTTTAGACATTAACACACAAATTATACAAAACAAAAATTTACAGGTTTCGTTGAAGGATTAAAATAATATTACAATAGACTATAGTATTATGTATTAGAATAACAAAGAGCAACTAATTCTCTTCTCCTCACTGCTGCGAGACGGAAATTTACATTTAGGCAGCGGCCTGACTGTCCAATAGCATTGCTGACGTCCATGAGCAACGGTACCGCTCATCATCAGTTGGGCCGTATTCTCGTCAGCTAACAATAAAAAAAAATAACAATATTATTTTATTACAATGGACCATGAGTATATGTATTTATGTACAAATGTTTCTAACAAAGATTAGAAGCGATCCAATTTTAGGACAATACCTTACAGTAGCGTAGTCTGGGCGTCCGAAACATGGAACCATTTATTAACAATATTAAGAATTTAACATTTTAGAGCGGTCTCTGTTATTACACAATTTTGTGTAATAGGAACAGATGTACTTATTTTATTTATTAAGGTTGTCCGTCGGTGTGTATGGATATCAATCACTACGACTAAAATTATATTAGTGATTTGAGGTGGTTTTAAATATAAAATCTTCCATCGCCAGCAGACCATATTGATTTAGGGCTTTATATAACTCAGATGGCGATATATTGCGTCAGATAAATCATTATAATAAAAAGAAAAAAAAAATATTATTAATATTCGTATTTAGACCACTTCTATCTTTGTTTAGTCAAATTTTGATTTCAAAATGATTGAGCTCAATAAATATGGGTCACATTCTGACCGCATTACAAACAGCACACTGGTCCCCTTCCGGGAGACAGCCGGCGTGGAAGGAATGTCTGCAATTGTAAACTAGAAGGTCAGAGGCATTCGACATGTCCCTTATTATGATCCGCCCGTGACAAACGCAGCAGAGGAAGTCGTCGGTCACCGATATGCCTCGTTGTTGAGCCATCACTTGCTTTTCATGCAAATCAAAGTAGTTCCTCAGCGTAATGACTTTGCAGGCTTCCTGCACTGATAGCTGCAGATGATAGTCGCACATCATTTTGGCTAAGCACTCTTTGAGGTCTTTTATTTCGCAACCCGGTTTGATGTTCTGTATCAACATCCTCGGGTCCACGTAGTTCCCTATCCTTTTCAGAAGTAAAGTGACATATTCCGGCTTGTCGACCGTCTGCTGTATCAGATCTATCCAAAGTTCCATATCGTTTTGTTCTTGACAAAAAGTTATGGCTTGGTTTATATCGTTTAACTGTTCGATAATTATCTGCAATGCCTCCTTGGTGTTGCCAATTCTCCCGAGTAGAAAAACCATTTCTGGGAAAAAATTGTTGGCCTGGCACACGTCTAAAGCTTCCTGTATGGGATAATTATCGCTGCATCTTAAGAAAGGCAACAGTTTTTCTTTATTGTATTTGGCGTATAGACGAACCAGTTTTCCATGGTATCGACCGTTCGGTTCCATCTTGCTGTACGCGTCTAAGTACTTATACAAATATTCTTCGTGATTTGCCAGTTGTTGTTCGACGACTTCCACGGGGATTTTTGTGTTATTCAAGAGTATTGATATAGCCTGGTCGCAGTCTAGCGTCATGAGATCGAGTATCTTGTCCTGTATGATGTTGTAGATTTCGTGGTCTGTTATCAATTTGAATACATCCTTGTGTTGCAATGTTAAGAATGTTGTCAGCGCTTTATCGTATTGCTTTTGGTGGCAGTAAAGTAAAGCTAAGGTTTCCAGATACACGTTCGTGTCAACTTCGGTGTTTAACAAATGTTCGATTACTTTGTTTATAACGACGCTCGTTTTGTATAGAGTTGGATTCCATTCTTTAATTATTTTTAAAAATCCTCGTGAATCCACTTCGAGGTATTCGAAAAGTATTAGTTCGTATATGTAAGGACTCAAAGCTTGTTCAGGCGTCTTCGGCACGTAGGGACTTATAGTTCTAAGTTGTTTGACGCCGGCAAACTTTAATATTTGATTTTCTAATAAAACTTTATCGTTTTTAAATATTCTGGCACAGAGAATGGCAGCCTCTTGATAGAGATGTTCAGAGAGCAAGTGATCTAAATACTGTACGCCCACCGTCATCACGGAGTGCTTAGAAGTTTTACCACCGACCTCTTCCAACACAGCAATAGCTTTTTCGAACCTTCTATGTTGGGTCAACCAAGTGACTCTATCGTCAATGTCGTAAGGGCTCGCTATGATAATGTCTTTGGGGGAAACAATAAAAAATCTGTTTTCTTCTATAAGCATATCTAAATGGTAATCATTACAGTTATATTCTTGGTAGCCCCTTATGTCTAAAGTCTCCCAAGATATCTCGCAGAATTCGCAGCCTTTATAATTCGCCACTATTAAAACGGGCATTTGCGACTTTCCGGTTTTGGGATCGCATTCTTTTGGAACAGCTAATAAAACTAATAGATCGTCCAAAGGGCCCAGACCTCCTATAAAATAATCTATTTGGTAGGTATATATTGGATCCACGAGGTATTCTGTGACATCACGAGTCTGTAATTCAATTTGACTTCGCTTTCTGATGACACATATCCTGATGGTATCGACCCAGCCGATCATTAGAGTCTTAGGAGCAGACCAGAGAAGGTTGCAGCGGTAGTCTTCAATAGATCTATTTGGGTTCTTTTCCCATTGGATGAGACCTAGAGAGCATTTAGCAACCAGGTCATAAACACGGACCCCAACTTCACTTGCCCATGCTACAAATCTGTCTTGCCAGGACATGGCTTGTACGTTTCCCTTGCATTCATGTAATACTGTAGTTCGTATTCGATTGAGGAATGATTTTTCATATAGTGTCAATCTGTGATCACCTGGAAGAAACCACACATTATAATTTCGGATGAGCAAACAAACTCATAATTCACTTGGTAATTTAGTGTTTACTGGAAACCATGTCACTATGTTACTATCGTCGTACCTCAAGACATGAGTATGTAGTCTTAATGGCATCGTAATATGGAAGTTCCTTCCTTTAACACTGGAAATCACGAATGCATCATAAGCAGAGAAAGGAGAAAACGATTAAGGAGAGAATAAGTTACTTACTATGGGTGAGTTTAGGGAAAGGGAAGGGAACATCCACTAAATTTCTGCCCGAGTTTGCCTTTTTATAATTTACTAGCGACCCGCCCTCGCTTCGCTTCGGAAACATTAAAACACACATGAAACCAAAAAAATAAAATAAAAAAAAATGAAAAAAAAGTAGCCCATGTTCATCAGGGACAATGTCGGCTTCTAATGGAAAAAGAATTTTTCAAATCGGTCCAGTAGTTTCGGAGCCTATTCGAAACAAACAAACAAATCTTTCCTCTTTATAATATAATATAATATTATTAGTATTAGTATAGACAAGCAAAATTGTGAAAAAGTAAAATGATTTGCATTATGATCTGAATGTTGTTTATAACATTTATAATGTTGAACCAAGTGAAGTTGTATGTTTAAGCCATGTAGAATTGCATGCATACTTCAAGTTTTATAATCTTTTGAACACAGTAGTTTTATTCACTAAGTTATATGTGTAATGACCTGGTATAAATGTAGTTGTGTTTTTTTATCTAACTATAGTCTCATTTTAAACAGTGATATTATATAGCTTCCATATATTTACAGAATATTTCTCATCTAAAGGAAAATTACTGCGCTTGGATTGTTTGCTTTATTTTGTTTTTAATGTATGTTTTATGTTTAATGTTTTATGTCTTTTAGGTCTCTTATAAATAGATTCATTTTCAATAGTTTCAGATTTGTTTTTTTTACTGGTGGTAGGACCTCTTGTGAGTCCACACGGGTAGGTACCACCACCCTGCCTATTTTTGCCATGAAGTAGTAATGCGTTTCGGATTGAAAGGTGAGGCAGCCATTGGAACTATACTGAGACCTTAGAATTTATATCTCAAGGTGGGTGGTGCATTTACGTTGCAGATATCTATGGGCTCCAGTATCCACTTAACACCAGGTGGGCTGTGAGTTCGTCCACTCATCTAAGCATTAAAAAAAAACTACAGTCTACTAGATATTTCAGAATCTTAGTGACATTTTTACTATAGTGCACCAGGTAGGACACTGGTACCCTCGTGGCAGTCAAAGGGTTAAACTATCATACTAATATAAATAAAACAGATTGACAACTAATAATATAAATAATGCTACACATACGAGGAGTACACTCCCCAAACAAATAGCTTGGACGGTTGAGAAATTCTGTAAAACCATGTCAAATGTACTGGCATCATTAATTGCATGTTTTCCAATGATCTCAGCAATACAGTATGTGTAAAATGTACAAACTCAAAACATCTTTTCCGAGAGGAAGGATTAAAGAGAATGGTATAAAATAGAGAAAGGATATTAGCATTCTAATGATGTGAATGAGCATGATATTCTGAGATATGATAATATTTTCATAAGCCAGATGTAAATCTTAAGCAGAAATTTTGTAGATGCTCAGGTTTATTGAATTGTTCTTCTGTGAAATCAAGATAGCCAACATCTCATTAATCGAGATTGGGGAGGAGAAGAGATTATGCAAGCTCAATCTTTGTGACGTTAAGGAGAAAATTTCAAAGCCATCTTAAGGGTGTACTTATTCTAGTCATGTGATAGAAATGTTTGTAAAATATAATCTCTATGATTGATTTTTATAAAAGTCATGTTGTGTACAGTTACCAATTGAATAAATAAATTTACTTTTACATATTGATTTATACAATTCACATTCATAATTCAGGACATCCTTGTCTGGGTCCAGATGTGTGTAATTCATCTTCAACTATTTAATTATTACTACAGAATATATTCATTTTAAATTTGACATTTATATATTTTATTGACTATTTATGTACTAGTTTTTTACATAAGACTTGGTTATGAGGTTTAAAGCATTTCCTAAATATTCTATTCATACTAAGTACAACGTTTTTTACCTGTAAGAAATCTTCTTCCTGAACCTGACTTGAAGTAGCAAGGATCCAATGCAACTGATTTCACTGCTCTGCCTAAATTTAGGTTGTGCGTGTTATCATTACTGTACAATCCATATACGACAACTTTACCATCGTCTGAACAACTCGCTATGTAATCCCCATTTTGGTCTACAGATATTTGGTTGACAGCGATAGTATGAGCCTGGAATTCAGTCTTCCCGTCCTGGGATATAGCAACTATGTTACCTTCGTGATCTAGCAGGTGTATCACACCCCAACGTGTTCCGATACAGATGAATTTGGTGTGAACACAAATACAACTGACAGCGTCTTTCAGTAAAATATTCAATAAATCATTTTCCATTCTATCGTATTTTAGCTTCGGCTCCTCATCGGGAGGCAAGCTTTCGCAGCTCTCAATATTAACAGCCATTGTTTTGAATTTCAACCGTTTAAAAAAATCACATTTTAATAATAAAAACGTAATTCTTCTTTCGTTTGTTCTGTTCTGCACTTTTCTGAATTTGATTATTGTCTTTCTGATTTTGACATTTGACTAAATTTGACAAAACAAGTTTTTTTATTTTTTATTGTGACTTGCATGGTTTGTGAAACGATACTTTATAGTAGAAGTCCCCTTTCCTGATGGAAAGGCAAAGGTATTATATATACCATACACTGTGATCTTTTATTACGTGACATATATTCTGTTATCTAAAAATGTTATGAAAAAAAAAAGAATATGGGTGAAATGATGTGAAATCGATTTATTTAATACTGTAATCGATTGGGATGAAATTACATAAATCGAATTCAGATGGGATGGATTATAGTCGTAGTAAAATGGTAGTTTATTTACTGAGACTATGTTAGTGGACTTTTTAGTAGATGCTTCGTCTTTTTTTATTTCAGCGGCTTTTTTTTATTTTCCCGCATTTTTGTGCATTTTTACAGAAACCTAAACAGCTATTAAACCACCGTTCCGTTCCACCACCGTAATCAAATATTAAATAATCAAATCAAAAGACTTAGACTAGACCATAGTTAATCAACTTAAAAGGATTAGACCCAGCAGAAAAATCCAATCCAAAGAAGTTCACAATGGTTGCATCATTCAGCTCCATAATTATATTAAGTACATAATAATATAACATAAGTACATAAATTCATGGAAGAACCGGAAATTACCTCTTACAGCACATATATTGCATGTATTTTCGTAAATGCTAAATGGTTTTTAAGCCGCTATTGTAATTCATTTAAACTTAGAGGAACACTAAATAAACAAATAAAACAATTCACATAGCATCGCTCATAGCGAACCTATCAAGATTTAAAAAATCATTTGGTTGTCTAACTTATATATATATATATATATATGTATTAGAAAAGTATGAAATGCGTATTTACCGCTATCAACAGAATATATAAGATCCGTCAATATTTTTTGGTTCGAATCTAATTGGCTTTTTAGCGATACGTAAGGTGCGAGGTTGTGTGATTTGTATTATTTAAAAATGTTTCTGTAAGCATAAACGATAATAATGGTAACTTGCTGGACGTTGTCTCACGGGTTCTTCCAAAAGGTACACTGAATTCTCATTGACCAGATAAAATAGTCTTATAACCACTATTTTACTGAGTTTTTATTTCATTTCATCTCTTTTCGTGTTAATCAATTTCATCCCAATTAATTACAGTTTCAAATAAAGCAAATTTTATTCATTTTTTCATCATTTAATTTTCCATTTATCAGAATATGTATCTATTTTTTAATTGAAGATTTTTATAAACTTAACATTGAATTTTTTTATAAATATTGACAATAAGAGCATCACCAGAATTGTCATAATTTGGCCTAAAGGTAACGAAGCTATACCAGGCCATAAACTCCAAAAAATTTTTTTTTGTCATAATTAAAAAAAAGGAATTGAATTAAAAAAAAAACATTTGGCGGGAAATCGAAAAGCAGTAAATATGCAGTCTCAATTTAATAAAATTAATAGATTAAATCCTTTTATTTATGAAAAGCATTTGACATCATTTGGTAAAAAAGTTCTTAAAACGCTAATATGTTTATACACAACAGGTACATTTTTTATTATTTATTGTTGAAATAGTTGTTGATATATCTTCTTTTCTTTTTTTTTGCAAGCAGCTCTTTTAATGTATTGTTCGCGATCGTACTTTGCTGCTATAATACTCAGAATAGGCTACAGTTGCCCGTCTTCCTGTAACTCCCTTAGTCGCTTAGTGACTCGATACGTGTATAATTGTTCTCTCGTTCAAATCGAAAAAATACATCGGTTTTATAGAATCTAAATATGTATCTATTGATTAAAATTAAGCTATTTTCATACTGGTGGTAGGACCTTTTGTTAGTCCGCGCGGGTGGGTACCACCGCCCTGCCTATTTCTGCCGTGAAGCAGTAATGCGTTTCGGTTTGAAGGGTGGGGCAGCCGTTGTAACTATACCTTAGAACTTATATCTCAAGGTGGGTGGCCCATTTACGTTGTGGATGTCTATGGGCTACAGTAACCACTTAACACCAGGTGGGCTGTGAGCTCGTCCAACCATCTAAGCAATAAAAAAAATTATAAAAAAATACTAAACTGAATTCTCTCAAAAGAGGCCATTACTTATGCAAGGTTGATATGTCGATCGCGTTTAACGATCGCTGTGATATATTATAAGTGGCTTCAAGGTTTTAAAAAAAAATATATATATATAACGTTAAACTTAAGCCCGCCCTTCTGCTGTTATTGGATTTTATACGTTCGGTAACATTGTTATTTTTTATTCAGAGCGTCAGCATGCTGTCCTCAACGTAACTCGCCGAAGTAAGCCCACTCAAAACAAAAAAGTATTAAAGTAAGTCAGCACTTATGTTTTTACCATTAAGTCGTCGTGGCCTAAAGGATAAGACGTCCGGTGCATTCGTATATAGCGATGCACCGGTGTTCGAATCCCGCAGGCGGGTACCAGTTTTTCTAATGAAATACGTACTTAACAATTGTTCACGATTGACTTCCACGGTGAAGGAATAACATCGTGTAATAAAAATCAAACCCGCAAAATTATAATTTGCGTAATTACTGGTGGTAGGACCTCTTGTGAGTCCGCACGGGTAGGTACCACCGCCCTGCCTATTTCTGCCGTGAAGCAGTAATGCGTTTCGGTTTGAAGGATGGGGCAGTCGTTGTAACTATACTGAGACCTTAGAACTTATATCTCAAATTCAAATTCAAATTCAAAATCATTTATTTCAACTTGGATGTCATCAAAAACACACTTGTTGAATGTCAAAATGTAAAAGAAAATGTTAACTCTACTCTCTAGTCTACCTCAAGGTGTGTGGCGCATTTACGTTGTAGATGTCTATGGGTTCCAGTAACCACTTAACACCAGGTGGGCTGTGAGCTCGTCCACACATCTAGGCAATAAAAATAAATAAATAAAAGTACATAGTCTATGAAGATACTGTGGTGGGTAGCCATCATACAACGCAAGATATTTAACAGATGCCTGAATCTCGCTTACGATATTTTCAAGATAAGTGTGGACATATACCTGTAAGTTCCGAACAACAACCACCAGTCACCGTCCTCGTCGAACCCGTCGCTTGCGACGAAGGGCTCGACGAGCGAATTAACCCATAGACACAGCCCACTGAGTTTCTCGCCGGATCTTCTCAGTGGGTCGCGTTTCCGATCCGGTGGTAGATTCTGCGAAGCACTGCTCTTGGGTCTTGCTCTTGGGTTTAGCTTTTGGCTAACTCTAGGGTCAGTGTTAGCAACACTCCGGTTTGAGCCCCGTGAGCTCATCTATACACGTTAGGGCGAAGCTGAAATAGCCTCTCAAGGCTATCAGCATAGGTAGGAAAAAAAAACAACAAAATTCGGACCGTTGGTCTACCGAGCAATATCACCCGCTCGGTGGAAGATCTTTGTATCGTTATACTAGTTTTTTAAAGAGCACACGTCTTTTACTTTTTTGAAATATCGATTCAAAAGATTAGTGAGTGTTAAGGATAACACACTTCGTACAGAAAACTTAATGGGGTAGTTTAAAATACTAACAATTAGCAAATTACCTATACATCATATATCGCACTTTAGATCCGATTTTTTAGCATTGCATTCCTGTACCTTATATTCTGTTTTTTGTGCATATTGTCCCGCGCTTTAGCGAAGTTGATGTAAAAAAAAAAACATCAAACCTGCTACAGCTAGTTATATCCTATTTCTTTGCAGTTTTGATACAAACAACCAAAAAATAACTAAAGAATTACAAAACAATGACACAACTGTAGGTGTTCAAAACGATTCAGATAATCATAAATTTAGTTTTCCACAAGAAATTTCAACACGGAATATTTTGGATAGCACTCACCACAATGAACTCGAACAATGTTTAATAATAAGTATTGATTCAATTGTTGACAGTAACAATAATATTATTATTGTCAACGAGGCAGCTTATACTGATGGTCCTGTCTATGAAAATCCCAAACGGACACCTGTCAAGGATAGTTGCGTTTCTACTAAAGTAGACAATAACTCGAGGGACTGTAATAATTGGGATGCTATGTTCGATATTGATGTACTCACCACAAGTGATATGGTAATGGCATTGGATCAACAAGCGGAAGAAAGATCATCTGACTACACTAATAGAGCTGTCTGTGATTTAAAAAATGATAAAGATGAAGTTTTACTAAAGAAAACGAAATCTAAGATGAAGTTTAAAAGGAAAGAAAGAAAATCCTTACATTTACCAGAGAAAGCTAATCTCCGTAAACAAAAATACACGAAGGCAGTTAAGAATTGGCTTGAAAATGTTAGTGTTGCAGACGTAGGAATAACTGATTTAATTAACACAAGAAAATCGCTAGAGGTTGCTGAAAAGTCTGACCGCATAGAAATTGAACAAATCGATTCAAAAAAAAATTCAAAGAAGAAAGTAATTCAAGCAAAACTAGCAAATAAAGACGGTATTATGAAATTTAGTAAGCCGATAAATACAGAATTGATTGAAGATATACATCATCAAGAAGAAGCAATGGATTCTGAACTAAGCAATAAAAAAATGAAATCGAAATTTGTGGCTTCGATTAAATCCCAGATACCGGTCAAAGAAATTACTTATAATCTGATTGATGTCAATGAAAACGCCAAAGATATTACTCAATTATCTGAAGTTAATAACCAAACAGCTACGGTCATGTTGTACTACAGGTACGTTTTAGGAAAGTAGTTCAACGCAATCACAACAGCGAAGGGAACTCGTAGGCCCCTGTGGTCAACTTTTTAAAGAACAATTAGCTATAAACAATCGTGCTATCACTTTTAGATTTACCTTAATTCAATGAAACCACCACCCCGCCTATTTCCGCCGTGAAGCAGTAATGCATTTCGGTTCGAAGGGTGGGGTAGCCGTTGTAACTATACTGAGATCTTAGAACTTATATCTCGAGGTGGGTGGCGCATTTACGTTTTAGATGTCTATGGGCTCCAGTAACCACTTAACACCAGGTGGGCTGTGAGCTCGTCCATCCATCTAAAGCAATAAAAAAAAAATAAAAAAAATTAACTCCAAATTGAAATGGTTTGTTTCAGCAACGGATTTTGTCAGCTAAGCCTTCAGTATACGGACGATACTTGCCAGCCCGCTGGTATTATAGTTCACTTGGCTGATAAATTTTACGTTTTCAAAAGAAAGATCAGCGTAAAGTGAGTTTAAGGTTTAGGTACTCAATAGTAATACGTTCAAACTTGAAGTCCTCGTCGCCTGCAGGATGAGACGCGCGGTCCTACTGAGCCGGTGGTCGAATCCCGCTGGCGGGTATCAATGTTTCTAATGAATTCTTCTTTTTTTTTTCTCATGGTGGTTTTCTTGGGAAAAATAGTAACGGTAGCTTCCCATTCCTTTCCGTCCCAGAACTTTTTAGAGGGGATTTAGCCCCCTAGGCCGCTGCAGCCTCATCCAGCTGATTGTTCAGCTGGGGATATGGTTATCCCGCCACTGTTCGGTCGCCATTGCCTCGTCCGTTGTCTAGCATGGAGCACCACGACTACTAGTCGTCGCAGTCGCGCGTGCAGGTGAGGTTGACATTTGGGGCCATATCGATGGTAATTACGTTCACCCCCTTACTCCCCTCTAATGAATTACGTACTTAATTAATGTTCACGATTGAATTCCACGTTAAAGGAAGAATAATAATAATCCTGTAATTAAAATGAAATACGCAACAAACATAATTTGCATATTTAATGATGCTGGGACCTCTTGTGAGTCCGCGCGGGTAGCTACCACCACTCTGCCTATTTCTCCCGTGAAGCAGTAATGCGTTTCGGTTTGACGGTTGGGGCAGTCGTTGTACTGTTACACTGAGACCTACAACCCATGTCTCCAGGTGGATGACGGCATTTACGTTGTTGTTGTCTATGGGCTCCAGTAATCACATAATACTAGGTGAACGAAGACCTCTTCGGGACACCTACCGTAAAAATATCAAAATAAGCATTTAACTAAAATTTCTTTTGGTGGAGGTATGTGAATCAATTTTAAAATAAAATAGTTCGACACTAGAGTAAAAGGTACATCTTAATTCTTTTAAACAACAACTTCGCTCGTGTCCAAGCATATTAACTGGTACGATTCTGTACGTGTAGCCCTGCTGACGTCATCGTCATCAGCCTACCAAGGGGCATCACCTCCCCCTAGGGTCCTCACTACGCCCGGTCCAGTGCAGGCCGCATCCACGCGACCTTCAGCAGGTCGTCGGTCCACCTATGCTGTGTCATAACCACATTACACATATTTGAGACTCCAAACTTTTAACTTGAGACTTTTTTCTATAGGATTTTAAAAGAAATTTTTAAAAATAACAAACTAGTCTGCTATGATGGCAGGGACATAATTATTTATCTTGCTAATGACGGGATCGAATGTACAGAATGTACAAACTGCAATATTATAGATGTGAAGGTAAAGAAAATAGTGTTTTATCTTTATAATGTAATTAATAGCTACTGTCCTATTGGATTTTTGCGTAACTAAAGCTTCAGTGCTTAGTGCGAATTTTTTAACGTTCTCGATAGCGTAAAAGTTAACTCAAATTTGTATGGAGGTGGAACGTTCGCCGCTAGGGGCGCTGTTCCAGCTGCATACAAAATACATAGGAGGGTCGCATTCACGTCGACCCATTATCGAACCGCGAACACTCTAGACTGTTGTGTGGCGCATGCCCATACACTAGGAAGCGGCCCGCCTGTGCGTGATGTGGCTAGCACCTTCCCTGGGTGTCAGCAATGTTAGGGTCATGGAGAGGCACCGTAAATAAAGTTCATTGTTTCTGGTTAGAAATTCAATACAGAGCTGGTTGGTGTGAGGGTGAGATGAGATTTATTTTGGGAAACTGCCGTGAGACTGCCCGTCTCATGTTGGTGATAATTCGCACGGATAAGTCACGCGGAGTGTAGTGTGTTTGCCTTAACGCAACATCCGCACTTGTGATTTTATAGCTGTGTTTCCAATAGAATTCCCTGATTATATACAATTGAAACTTAAAAATGGTACCTACATCAAATTTTCGTGTGATAATTTTCAATAAGAACAGCGCGGACGATTTGCAAAAATACCTACCTCCCTTAGCTGAGCAGAAATCATTGCAATACGGCATGCCGGGAACAACAGAATGATATGAATAGATCCTGCTATTGTACTCAGAAACACAAAAATATTACAGATAGGGTCA
Source organism: Bombyx mandarina (assembly GCF_030267445.1). Lineage (NCBI taxonomy): Eukaryota > Metazoa > Arthropoda > Insecta > Lepidoptera > Bombycidae > Bombyx > Bombyx mandarina. The sequence goes on along the minus strand of NC_143223.1, from coordinate 761,721 downwards.
CGTCTCCTAGACCCGGATAACCCACCGGAAAACTTTTCCGATGTGCAAAAGCTTCTTTCTTTCAAACCTACCTACACTGTAGCTACGGAATGCAACTTGCAAAAAGCTGCTTGGTACATTACTATCTTAGAGGAGTCAGCTGAGCTGCTGTTAGAAGCTTTAACAAAAGCTGACCTGTGGAATCTTTTTGTTAATATAGAAATGAAGCTTCTGCCCATTATTGCTGGTAAGTAACTAACAGTTTATTTTGTTCCTATTAAATTTTAACAATCTATTGTTAATTTGTGTTAACGAATAAAACTGCTACATAGATTTTTTACACTAACATTCAAATAACAAAAGGTTTTTCTTTGAGTGGGCCTGCAGAGGGGAGCTTTTAAAGCATCATGACTACTAACGGATGGGGATGCAGTTTCAGTGCGGAGAAGAATCTAACATAATTATGTCATATCTGAATAAAGGGGTAAATGAGCTCAGGGTTCATCTGGTGCTAAGTGGACACGGGAGCCCACGGACATCATCAGGAGAGCATCCTTACGGCCCTACTGTTGCATGGCCCGGACCGTGAGCTCGTCTGCTCACAGAGGAACAAATCGGATACAATACACGTAGTCATTAAGGGATTTTTATTGTCGCTTTAGGCAGATAAGCACACGATTCGCCTCATGGTGAACAGTCACCGACATAGACATGGAAAATGTCCGGGGCACAGCCAACTCTGAAATTTGTTCAGCAACAGGTGTTGTTAAAGCTTCTAACCTTCACCTCCAAGCGAAATGTCCACGCACTATATCAGGTACTCCGCGGTAGCCCCCCTACCTCATCCCGGTTCTAACCTTGGAGGGGATCGGACGCTTGGGCGAAGAGTGCAGGGAGTCGTTTAGTGGGTAGGGCCCTAAAATTCCTTGGGCCCGCGGTCTGCTCCCAACACCTTGCAGATCGTCAAGTCCCACATAGGGACCTCGTAGGAGGTTCGGCCCCCAGCCCTAAAAAAAAAGGGTACTTCGCGACGAACTAGCCCCATCATTAGGTTAGGTGAAGGTTCACATCGTTTATTCCAATATAACGGAGACTTCGGCGTCCGACGACGGGCAGCTGTCCCAGTTATAGGGGTTAGGAGCCGTGGATGCTGATTATCACCAAATCGGGTTTCAGCTAACCTGCTCATTTACCTCAAATTAAAGCAAATAGAATTTTAATTAAGTACTTATTTTTATTAATACCACATGTAGGAATGGAACACAATGGCATCAAAGTAGACATGGTTAAGCTCAAATCCATGGAGGATGTCATTTTGAATAAACTGAAAGAAGTCGAGGCAGAGTGTCACAGCGCAGCCGGGAAGTCGTTTCAGATTAATTCCACTGCGCAAGTCCGGGCTATATTGTACGACGAATTGGGTCTAGACACGAAATGCCATGTTAAGATCAGGGAGACAGTTTCTAAGGGTGCTAAATCTACATCTGAAGCCATGGTACACATTTTCATCTATCTATTCATTCAATAATATTTGTTCCTGACAGCGTTTTGTTAATGTGTCAAGTGCTCGTCTTCTTTTGTAGTTAATTTTTTAAAAATTATAATTTGCGTAATTACTGGTGGTAGGACCTCTTGTGAGTCCGCGCGGGTAGGTACCACCACCCTGCCTATTTCTGCCGTGAAGCAGTAATGCGTTTCGGTTTGAAGGGTGGGGCAGCCGTTGTAACTATACTTGAGACCTTAGAACTTGTATCTCAAGGTGGGTGGCGCGTAGATGTCTATGGGCTCCAGTAACCACTTAACACCAGGTGGGCTGTGAGCTCGTCCACCCATCTAAGCAATAAAAAAAAAAAATTCAATAAGGAAAAGCAAACTCAGAATTCTTTGCTGGTCGTCAATCTTTAACCTAATCGCTATTAATATTGGACCACCCTGCAGTAGCTTCTTGGAATTTTAATTGAAATCGAGTGAGACATTTCTTCAGAGTCTAGGGAACATAGATACATACACACATCTATTTTGTATAAATATTAGTGAAAGCAATTGAGGTTTTGGTGCCGATTTTAGATATCGTACACCGGTGTCCGAGCAAGTGTCAGTAAACATCACAGTAAAGATCAAAGGATAGTCACACGACATCCACCTTTAAGCGGGTGGGGGATGAACATTTGCCGATGTTCGTAGTCGTGTAAAACTGTTTTCTTTCGCTCGGAGGCTGCTAAACTTTTCTGTTGATGTGTGCCGATAGCTCATACAAATATGAAATAATGACATTATCTGTATAAAGCTAGACTGTGTCTTCTAGTTACGGAGTCTAGTTTCGGTCCATCCACTCCCGAAGCTGATTTTGGAGTACCGGCGCTTACACAAGGCGCACGCGACGTTCCTATCCGGGGTGGCGCAGCATGCGGCCCACGGGCTCGTGCGCGCCACTTGGTGAGCTCTGAGTATTTGCTGATTAAATATACGCACGCGACTAACGCGATACCACCTGATGGCCACCACGCAGCTCTTATGGGTCTTCAAGAAGTCAAAGTCGTCGTAGCCTAAAGCATAAGACGTCCGGTGCATTTGTATGTAGCGATGCGCCGGTGTTCGAATCCCGCAGGCGGGTACCAATTTTTCTAATGAAATACGTACAGCAAATGTTCACGATTGACTTCCACGGTGAAGGAATAACATCGTGCAATAAAAATCAAACCCGCAAAATTATAATTTGCGTAATTACTGGTGGTAGGAGGGTAGGTACCACCAGCCTGCCTATTTCCGCCCTGAAGCAGTAATGCGTTTCGGTTTGAAGGGCAGGGCAGCCGTTGTAACTATACTGTGACTTTAGAACTCATATCTCATGGTGGGTGGCGCATTTTACGTTGTAGATGACTATAGGCTCCAGTAACCACTTAACACCGGGTGGGCTGTGAGCTCGTCCACCCATTTAAGCAATAAAAAAATCCTTGAACTGATATGAAGATCTCTAAATTACTTTTTTAAGTTGAAGGCTCCTGTTTGATAGACGGTTCCATCCAGGGTGCAGACAGCCGCGGCCACGGGGCGCATAGCTTCCAATAACCCAAATTTACAAGCGATACCTAAAACACCGTTTAGTCTTTCAATGTTTCCGGATGATGCGAAAAAAGGTAGTCTATTCTACTAGGTATTTAATGAATTATATAATATATCGAGAGGTGAAAGGCTATTTAGCGACACTTTTGCAACTTTACAGGAGAGACTAACAAAATTTTGACTATAATTTTAAAAATGTATTAACATTCTTAATTTCTTCTCTATATTCTTATATCTGTAAATATATATAAAAGGCTCCAACGATTTTCATAAAATTTAGTACCTATACAGGAATTTCGGGGGCGATAAATCGATCTAGCTAAGATTTATTTTCAGAAAATGTTGTTTTATTCGTGTTTTCAATAATCAACTCTTCCCGACATCTATTGGCGAATAATAATACTATTTTTCTTAATTGAGGGCAACTAACCGCTTTAAAGACACAACAAGATGGCGCTAACAAAAAAAAACCGAGCAAAGCTCGGTCATCGTCTAGTTAATATTTATAATAGATAATTTAAATAAAGTTTTTGTTCCGACGGCGGGCCGTCCCTGAGCTTCCGTTCAGTGTACGTATCCCGCGCGGGCCGGTCGTTGTTGGGCGCCGACTTCCGGCACGTCGAGTGTCGCGTGTTCGCGCACGCCGCCGCCGACGCCGCCCTCACGCGCGCTCTCAACAGTAGGGACCTGTTCAGGGTGCTCGCCGCCAACTGGTGAGTCGCGTGGGCCTCCAAATTGAACCGGCAGGCGGTTAGCTGACCATATTATCTTCATAAGTCATACCTTATTTATTGGTATCATTTACTGGTTGTAGAACGTGTTGTGAGTCCGCACGGGTAGGTACCACTACTCTGCCTATTTCTATCATTCATCATCATCATTCATTACCCTGCCTTTCTCCCAATCACCTGGGGTCGGCGCAACATGCTTTCTCCTTCCATACTCTTCTATCATATACCATTTCTTCGCTCACTCCACTCTTACCCATATCGTCTTTCACGCAATCCATCCATTTCTTTTTAGGTCTACCTCTACCTCTATATCCTCCACATTCACAGTTAACACAGTCTTACCAACCTCATTTTCATTTCGTCTCATCACATGTCCATATTATTAATCATCCCAAACGCGCACTTCTCAGCTTCTTTGTCACGGGTGCCACTTTCAGACTTCCTATATCATATTCATTCCGTATTTTATCCATTCTCGTTACTCCACACATCCATCGCAACATTCGCATATCTGCTGCATGCAATCTGCCTATTTCTATCATGAATGAGATCTTAGAACTCATGTCTCAAGGGTGGTGGCGGCATTTACGTTGTAGATGTCTATGGGCTCCGGTAGCCACTCAACACCAGATGGGCCGTGAGCTCGTCCATGCATCTAATCAATAAAATAAAAAGTTCGTTTTAAACAAGATTATGTAGCTATCAGCCGAGCGTCCGTCCGAGTAATCAGAAAATAAAACTCCGATGTTTGACAAAGTTTATCAAAATTGAAGGGACATATAAGTAAAAAAATTAGTTTGCTGTTAAAATGCATCTGTGCATTCGCATTTGTGCAATTAAACAGTGTTGGATCAAAAATACAGGTAACAGTTCTCATAGTATAGCATACCTATTCTACAATATCTATATCTGTACGAAGTCTTTTTTTTGCGTCCCACATCACCGCCGAGTATGGACATCAGCCCATTAAACATGTGTTAAATTAAGTGCAATAGTTCTATTTTTAGTTCTTCCATTGTCATGCCAAGAAGTAGCTTAGAGCTCACGAACAATTTCGACATACGAGTTTTCCAACCACAAGCTCGCTGGTTGACCTCTGCGTAAGGTCAAAAAGTGAGAGATTTCATATGATTTGAAGGTTAAATAAACCGGAAAGCGAGGTGAATTCAGACGACAGAGAGCGCACCAAGCGTATAGTGTACGCGAGCTTGTATGGGGCGGGGTCCAAGAAGCTGATGGACATCCTCAACATCAGCTACGAGGAGACGCTCGCCGTCACGGCCAGCTTCAACAGTACGTCACTGAGTTGTCATTTAGATTTTTGGATGGACTTGGGTTCACGGTTCTTATTCATTTATCATTGCTTATATAGGATTCGCGGGCATCGCGGATTGAAAAATGTCTCAAAGATTTATTTGTGAAATTGGACATAAAGCAGTTTAATATTCTGCTTGTTGATACCTTCAATAACCAAATCCTAGCCCATAGTTCACCACGTGATGCCCCCCCTCTGCTTCCTTGTATTCTCTGTTATATTCTAGACTATTCTCTTCATTTTCAAGCCGGAATTAATTTGTAAGCAGATGTTTATGTCATATTGGATATTTCTTTTTAAATTAATGTCTGAAATAAGTTGAAATGAACAACCATTCACATTCAGCCGCTTCGAATCAGGTGTTTCACCTGTGTTAAGGGCGCGGAAAACACGAGACAAGAAAACTCAGGACAAATATCTTAACATAGTTCATAAATATCCTACTGGTGGCAGGACCTCTTGTGGGTCCGCACGGGTAGGTACCACCAGCCTGCCTATTTCTGCCGTGAAGCAGTAATGCGTTTCGGTTTGAAGAGCGGGGCAGCCGTTGTAACTATACTGAGACCTTAGAACTAATATCTCAAGGTGGGTGGCGCATTTACGTTGTAGATGGGCTCCAGTAACCACTTAACACAAGGTGGGCTGTGAGCTCATCCACCCATTTAAGCAATAAAAAAACCTCATCCCTTTGTCAGGAACATTTCCCGCTTTGAAATCATTCGGGCGCTCCGTAGTGTCCCGCTGCGCGCAGGGCGGCGGCAGGCTGGCCACGCTCTGCGGCCGCGTCAGGCACTTCAGAAACATTAACAGTCCAGACTTTACTTTGAGGTCGCAGGCTGAGAGGCAGGCGGTCAATTTTGTAGTACAAGGTTGGGTTCTAACACTAAACACCATACTTTACTTGGAGTTCAATTTGGTACATTTTGGGATGTGGCGTGAAAAGTTCCGGTCACCGTTTTGTTTTTAATGTACGTTTTAGTCTTTTAGGTCTCTTATAAATAGATTCATTTTCAATAATTTCAGATTTGTCTTTTTTACTGGTGGTAGGACCTCTTGTGAGTCCGCAAGGGTAGGTCCCACCACCCCGCTTATTTCTGCCATAAAACAGTAACGCGTTTCGGTTTGAAGGGTGGGGCAGCCGTTGTAACTATACTGAGACCTTAGAACTCTTATCTCAATGTAGGTGGCGGCATTTATGATGTAGATGTCTATAGGCTCCGGTAACCACTTAACACCAGTTGGGCCGTGAGCTCGTCCGCCCATCTAAGCAATAAAAAAAATACCACAACCTCTTCTTTATTCTAGGCCAGCTAAGCATTGCTCGGTCAGTTGGAAGTCCCGACATTCTTTTTAACATAATATATTTTTATAGCCTTGTGTTTCAAAAATGTTTACTCGTCCATTTTAAGTCAAGATAATGAGTGCCTGGACTATGCATTTCACGGAAGAGCCGTAGCCGAGGGGTCATAGAGTCGAGGGGTGATAGTCGAGGGGTCATAGAGTCGAGGGGTCATAGAGTCGAGGGGTCATAGAGTCGAGGGGTCATAGAGTCGAGGGGTCATAGAGCCGAGGGGTCATAGAGCCGAGGGGTCAGAGAGACGTGGGTTGCCGATGGCTGTCCTAGAGCAAGCGACCAAGATCTCAATACTGCGATGCAAGGCCGTCAAACCGAAACGAACCACCGATCAAACAGCACCTCACTGACTAATAACATGTTTCAATTGTATTGCTCCAAGGATCAGCCGCAGACATATGCAAAACAGCAATGGTACTGACTGAGGCTCGGCTTCGAGCAGCGGTCCCTCCTATATCAGCCCGACTGTTACTTCAAATACACGACGAGCTGGTTTGGGAGGTGGCCGATGAAGATATCAAAAGAGCAGCCGGTAACAATTGTGAAACAATACAAAGGCGATATTTGTGTGCTTAGTGCGAGTTTTTTAACGTTCTCGATAGCGTAAAAGTTAACTCAAATTTGTATGCCGTTGGAATGTTTGCGTACGTTTGCTGCTAGGGGCGCTGTTCCAACCAGCACACAGATCGACAGCTTGAGGATGCTTTCATACGTATGGGCAGCGGAGGGTTGCCATCGCGATTGATATATTATTATATAATTATTTCGTTTTTTATTTTTTTAAGATTTTGAATTAAGCTTATTTTAATTCAACAGTGTTAAAATAATTATGTGGAACGATTCGTAAATGAAACTTGATATATTACGTCAATCTAATTAATATTTGGTATTTTAATCGTAAAACAGCAATTCTATGTTTTTTTGTCATAATATGATCCGTCACATTATTTAAACGAGCAAAAATATTTGAGAACATTAATTTGTCTTTAAGTGTATATTTTTATCCTGCCGTATTCTCTGACAATGAATCATTTATTTCTAGATGAATGTAAATCAAATCATGTCAAATGTTTACCATTATATACCTATACTAGGTATACTAATCAAAGTCTATTCTATAAAAAAGTTGAGAAGCACCGATTACATTTTTTCCTATTGACAATTTGTACAACGTGAGTACTATTGACAATTTGTACAATTTGTACAATGTATTGACAATTTGTACATTGACCTTTCCACATTATTTTGGACGAAACCTACACTTGGAGCTATTTATTTACCATTTAGGTATAATTAAAGAAGTGATGGAAGATTGTGGGCGACACTGCTTTTTAACAATCAGACTCCCGGTGTCAATTTCCGTTGGGAAAAACTGGAGCGAAATGAACGAGCTTGAAGACTTTTAAGTTCCAATTATGTATGGACAAGACTGTTGATGTGTACTACTATTGGATATCTTTTCGGATAATATCCACTGATTGTGAAATGTTTGTGACTTAAAGATTGCGAACATCTTTCAAACGTCAAAGCCAATGCGATAGTCAGTTTGATTTAATTGTTTAATTGTAGTAAAATACATTTTATTATAACATGAAAATTCTGTTTTTTTTAATGTATATTAATAATAAGTAAGAGTTTCTACAAATTCTTACTAATTAAAGGAAAGCTAAGACCCGTTAAGTATGTACAGTTTAGTTGAAATTTCAATGTATTCTTAAAGCTTGATATTCTGCACATGACCGCTTCGAATAGAAACCGAAACCTTTGTCAAATCATTTTGAATAAATATTTCTATATTTTTCCTCAATTCCTTCTCAATTTTGTTGAAAATTGTTATTCTTTCTAATAATCATAAGCGGTCATCATGTTGGTTAGCATTAGTTTTGCATCGTGACATCGTGAAAATTTACCCCTAAAAAAGTCATGGTCATTGTTTGGTGGTCTAGTGCCGGTATAATTCACCACAGCTTCTTAAAAAACAGCATTGCTCATTCCCGCGCCTCCTACACGACAACGCTCGACCTCCTGCGGCACTACAGACGATCTCTAAGCTACAAGAGCTACAGTTGGAAGATTTGCACATAGATAATGGTAGGCAGCGGCTTGGCTCCGCCCCTGGCATTGCTGATGTCCATGAGCGACGGAGACCACTTACCATCAGGTGGGCCGTATGCTCGTCTGCCTACAAAGCAATAAAAAAAAAGATAATACATAACCACTGTACTCACCAGACCTTGCAACAACAGACTTACTTTTTTGCAAGTTTAAACAACTTTTTAGCAGCGAAATAGTTCCGATAGTCGAGAGGCACTCCAAAATGCCTTTGAAGACCGAGGGTGCATATTTTGATTCATAGAAATAAAAAAAAATATTTATTAATAACGATTTTCGCATTTTGTATACTAAACGGTAATTTCGGAGGTAATTAATGAATAAAAAAACATATTATTTTAGAAAATTACGTTTTATTAAAAAAAAATGACATAAGGCATTTTTCTTGTATTTATAAAAAAATAGGTGCATTGAAGCATCATATATCTTATCTCATAACAGTACAAGGTTTATCTTCTAATGTAATATTTGGACTTCGAGTAAAATCTCACAGAATCAGTTTAAATTTGTAATATGTAATCTCTTTCACTTTTCTATTGTCTTTAATTTTTAATTTACATTATAAACGACAAAACAAGGTCGGCTCGTCCGCCGCGGATACCGCCGTCAGCAGCAAGCAAATACATTGATCAGTGTTATAATAAATATTAATTTATAATGTATTTTTGAAATATTGTATAATTAATAAGATTTTTAATAATATTTAATCGAACAATTTACTATATAGGATTTGAATAATAAACGTATATAAGAAAAATACAAATAAAAAGTTTCGATCTCTAGTTTTTTTTATTGCTTAGGTGGACGAGGCTCGAGGACGAGCTCACAGCCCACCTTATGTTAAGTGTTTCAGTATAGTTACAACGGCTGCCCCACCCTTCAAACCGAAACGCATCACTGCTTCACGGCAGAAATAGGCGAGGTGGTGGTGGTACCTACCCGCGCGGACTCACAAGGTCCTACCACCAGTAAAAGGTATGTCGTATACATATATGGGTACATAAAATACGTTGGTGATGCGGAAATATGGCAGCCGCTATAACCCTTCGCCCAGTGTACAACGGCTGCCCCACCATTAAAACCAAAACGCATTACTGCTTCATAGAAGAAATAGACAGGGTGGTGGTACCTACCTGTGCAGGCTTACAAAACGTCTTACCACAAGTAACTATGCAAATTATAATTTTGCAGGTTTTTTTTACATGTTATTTCTTCACTGTGGTGGTCAAACGTGAATATTTTAATACGCTTTTATTAGCTTCAGACGTATGTATGTTAGTATGTAACGGAATCTTTGAAAATGATTTTGACCCCTTCAAAACGTCGGATTAACTCGAAATTTGGTATAATAATTAAGGACCGATGACAATTCAATATTAAAAAAAATAGAAAACTATGAAAAAATTGAAATTCAACTAAAAAATTAAAAATAAATAATAGTTTAAAAAAACGAACAGAATTAGGGACGTCACTTAAACTAGGCTGGGGCCCTTGGGCACACAAGAATTTGAGGCCCTTTTGGAAAGTAAAAAAAAAGCGAATTATAATAACATTTTTTTACAGAGTATGACCATTTATCATAGGTAATCAAATACAGTATGATATAATAATATTAATTATATTAGAATGCTGCTGGTTTTTTTGTTACGATTACGATAATGGTTTCTTTCGGGATTTCTGTTGAGCAAAATATTCCATTATATCTTTAAAGTCAATTTTTTGAAGGATATCACTTTCTATGCCCATAATTGACAAATTACTCAGCCGTTCTTGTAACATTATTGTTCGCAATTTATTTTTTATTTTCTTAAGCTGCGAAAATGACCGCTCTCGACTACAATTGGTAACCAAATTGTCGGTTCTTCGGGGCCCCCTGAGCACGGGCCCCGTGTGCCCTTATGGTAAAGACGGTATTGAACAGAATACGCTTTTATAGAAAATCCAACTAAAATATAGAAAATAATTTTTAATAAATTTGAATTAAAAATAGTGTAAGAAAAAATGATTTTATTGTAAAAAAAAGCGTGGGGTGCATGGTATGCATTATATATGCGGCATTCGAACACCGACTCCGTCGCATCGCTCGGTACAAACGCACCGGGCGTGTTATCCTGCAGGTCACAATAACTTCGTAGTTTTGGGTTAATTTTTGCAACTCCTCTATTTCTCTATAAAAGGCTGCTAGAGGTTTTAAAGCTGTTGGCATAGGAAAGTCTTCATTACGCTAATGATTGTAGCCTCAAATTTCACAGGTATAAATATATCACATTTCATGTTTACAAATTTAATACGGTTTTGTGTTAAAAATAATAAAGCAATGTCATACCACAAGTAATGTAAGTAAATTTGATTAAGTATGTACATCAGTATAATTTTTTTAGCATCAATAAGGTGCTTTTATCATCTTAATATCAACTGAAAATAAATGATATACAATAAAATATTTGTAAAAATTTAAAATAAATTCATAATTTATATTTTGATTAATTAATGCTGGACAATTTCGATTTACTGCAATACTAGTCGATAATGGGAAACACTAGCTATGTAACTTGTTTTATTATCATACCTTAACGGGTTTATCACGTTTCAATGTGTAATAAACTTGTTAACCGCCCAGTGTGTGGGAAACCGTACTGTTTCTTAAACTAAGCATAAAAATGCTCGTTCATACGGCGGAACTGCGCAATGTAAGCGGGGCAGTTCGCGCGCATCGCACGTGTCAAGGGGGCATTGACCCCGCACGACAGCTGAACAGCTTTTTTTAAGTGATTTTATGACCTGGTAACTAGGACCTTTAGGTCATGTCTTAATGTCTTACTGTCATGTTTTAATTTATATTCTTATTTTTATAAAAAATGATATTAAGGAGTGAAATGAAATGAAGATGATTAATTTGAGACATTAATCAACTGGAATGAAATAAAATGAAATGAGATGAGATAATATGATATGGGATGACATATAATCTCAGTAAAATGGTGATCATTTACAGAGATTTTTTCAGTGGACTTTTTGAAAGATCCCGAGAAGTTACGTCCAGTGGCTTTGTTTCATTTTATCACATTTGTGCACTTTGCACAAGGCGAAACTGAAATAGCCTCTCAGCTATATAGGCTATATAATAGGCTATCAGCATAGGTAGGAAAAAAAAGTAATTATTGATTTGCGACCCTTTTAAGCATTTCGCGTTACGCATCACCACGAATCCCGTTACATATTTATATTGAAGTTGAACGTGTTCCCGCCACTTCATGCGCGCATTAACTTATTTATCTATACGATTATGTAAAACTATTATCATAACTTGACTCGCAGTTGGGTGAACAGTTTCTGTTGTCTTTCGTCTACAGTCTGGTAGTGCACGGAGTCGTAGCCGTCGTGACTTTTCGTATGGAGATTTTCGGCCATAATTTGATGTCTTCTCGAGTTCTTTGGCTCCTGAGGGTGAACCAACATGGTGTATCGCGACATGTGAGGTGGGAACCTGAAACATTCATTCTATTCATCATCATAAAGTTTGCATTGGATCGCGTTACGCATTGTTCACGGTTCAAATTGTGACTTCATGATTTAGTAAAAATACTTATTACATTGATCATAGTCTCCTCTGCAGAAATCCAAGGTATTAATTTAGTAAGTAGGTGGGTGATACAACTCATGGTCCACGCAGTGTGAAGTGGTCACGGGAGCTCATAGACATCGCTACGTGATCACCGGCCATTTCCTTAGTACGGGAGGTCTAAGTCTCAATGGTATTGTCTATGGGCTGTCAGACCCTTGAATCAAAAGAAATGACTGCTTGGCGGCAGACGCGTCACGGCAGGTGCTGAGTTGGAATCAATGCTTGACCGTTTTAATTTTTTTCAGCTAGGTTGTAGGTGACGAGACGAATCGGCCAGATTCCTCAAATTCCAACTCACCTCACAACGTTGAATCCGTGCGCAGACAGTCTTTCGTAAAAGTCATCATCTTCTCCGCCCCATCCTTCAAATCTGTTAGAAAACCCATTAACCTTCACGAACTGGTCCGCCGTTATCGCCAACACTCCACCGACTAGATAATCGTAAGTCAGGACGTATCTGAACTTGTCTATGCTGGCGCTCATGTGTCGCGGGTTGTTCAGGCAGGCATAGAGATTGCCTTCATCTAATGGTAGAAGATCCACATCGTGCAATATGAGGCAGGGGAATTTTTCGGCTATGGCCCTTTTGGCACCGATATTGTAAAGCAAACCTTTGTTCCATGGTTTTTTGTCTTCTTGTTCAATTAAGTATATTCTGGAAAAATATTTATCAAGTTTATACATAATTAAGGTAATATGATAAGAAACAATGGAGTTTATTGCAGATTTTGAGAATAATGAACTTGCCTCATTGATTGATATTCCTACAACCCGAATATTTACCACCACATTCAGGTCAAATAGTGACAGATGATGGTGTGGAATTATTTTAGAAATTTTATAATCTAAAATGATTTGTCTGTTTCAATAGCTCAGTCATTGGTAAATGGCCACGGACGCTATGCAGAAATGCCGGTAGCGTGGAGATGTCACTGTCCACTTCTACTCACTTCTTAGAACTTCAAAGTATTGCTCTACCTCCATATTGGGACATAGAGCTGAGCCAATATAGATTCGAAATTTTTGAGTTCATTTCAAAGTTAAACAGTACAAGGTAAATAATAGTATATAATGTATGAGATATAAAAAGCTCAAAGTTTTGAAAAAAGAACAGTTGAAGTCCCTCCTTTCACCATCTGAATACATCTTAAATTCAATCTAAGATCTAGTACGGTTTGGTTTTACAAGATAATGATACACTACAAATCAAATCATAATTCTAACACTAAGTACAATGGAAATTCTAATCACTCAATCAAACTTTTACAGAAAGTCATAAACCGGCCTTTAATTGCAGGATATCTTATCTAATCTACAAATTTATATTGAACATTTACTAACGATAATCATTTCTTGGTTTTCTGACACATTTTATTGTTTTTTTACTAAACCAAGTTTATGGGAAAATAGCTGAAAATAAAAAATGTTATTAGTTTAGTTTTAGCATGCTTGTGGCCAAGAGATGACCCAGACAGAGGGACGAGTTTGAGGGCCAAGCTGGGAGGGAAGACTTTGTTAGAAACTACATGAGCGCAGCTGATGGAGGCCTAAAAGTTGAAAGCAATTATTCCCACTAAGATCTAACGAGAAACTCAGTGTACTATGACAGTGGCTATGAGCTAAGTGTCACATCAAACACTTTGACAAGTTTGACCAGTACAGTAACATATGCTTTAGCTGCTGCGAGTGTTAGTATTGGCAGTGTCCAACAGCACCCAAAAGACATCAGAAAGATCCATAAGACATAAGCTAGTATATTGCCATAAATATGACAATTAACAACACCCAACTGACATAACCTGAATGGCAATTACTCATAGACACATTTTGTTTACGTAATCATAGCTTTTAGGTGTTTTTACGGTGTACATATGTAGACGAGTTTGTTGTCCTACTACTGGTAAGTTATTCCAGATCTAAAACAACATGATGTCAATGGCACCACTACTCTTCTGATCTAGAGAAATAATTCCTTCTGCAAAGAATTTGTTCATGTACATATATGTGTTAGGTAGATATTTTATAGTACAGCAATTTGGCCAAAAATATTTAGATTACATCAATTGTTTCAATCCTCATCTAAAATCTTCATTATTGTAATGTATTAGTCAGGGTATTTGTTTTCCTTTTAATAAAAGGATTGCTAAGTGATAAATATAGAAATTACCAATATAAACAACATAGGCATACATTCAACTGATTTGTTACCCAAGATGTGTGCTTAGTTCATAATAAAACATAATAATTCTATTTTCTACTCACTTATAATGCAATTGTTGCTTCCTCAAAAAGTTGTGCATGTATGGTAGAAAGACATCCAGGTGTTTTTGTCTGTTCCTGTATGTAACTATCACTGCCACACTAAACATTGGATTGCATTCTTCAGGAACATAGCTACCGTTAACGATATTGTTGGGTTTGAAGTTTTCATTCTTCTTTGGCGCATCCCAGCTGTCTGTAGTTCTTGTACTTTTCAAAATATTCTCATAGTCACAGTCTGGTTTTGACTTTTTCAAAACTATGTTTGAAGCTATTTCTTTGTACAACTGATTGGGTATGTCTTGTGGATTTATATGAGAGTAATTGTATTTTCCGTAGAATGAAAAGAAATTTATAATTGCTATTAAACATAGTACTGTTGTTACACAAGTGCTCAGCCGTAGTTGCAGTAATCTGTTTGACAATAGAAAATCACTTAGATGATTTTAATAAAATCGATTAAAATACCCAATATGTTTCACCTAAATAATGCCAAATTTTATTTCTTATTTATAAAACTTACAAGGTCACAACAAGTAATGTTATTTAGAATATTTTACAGAGTAAATACTTATATAGGCGCACACTACACGTTGCAAGCAAAACAAATTTTGATCTTTAAAAAGGATACTCACCGGTTTTTCAATGAACATTTGGGCATTTGGATAGTGTTACCGCTTATAATAAAGGTAAAGGTTTACGTACATCAGAATGGTACTTATTTAGATCTGATTATATAAATCAAACTTTTAATGTCTTTAATGTTACTTTAGATATCTCTCTGTGCACGTAATTGTTTTATTTATAGGTTATCATGTGTTTCAAGTAAGTGTGGTACGATTTCTCTAACTTATTTTATATGTATCCTGCAAATTTAATGAGATTTTATATAAATTAAAATTAAATGTTGTAGTTGTAATGCACAAACTGTTTAGTGTTAATATATTAAGTGTATAATCTATGGTTTAGTGTTTACCCTAGCTTTGACCAAAACCATAAAACCTATGGATGACATTGACAAATATGAATGAATTGACACCTTCAAGTCGGTAGGAATATTGAGCATAAGTTCATTTTCATAGAATCTTTGATATGTATGGTACTAATTAGAATTTATTCTGAAATTGAAACCGAGGGATGATATTAACACTTAGCTTTTTATGTACGGTGAGCTGCCAAATTGCGTAATGCCATAAGTTCTATTATCCTATTAACACGTAAACTCAAGTAAAACAAATACAAATAAGCTGGATAACGATGGTCTTATTTATAATGTACGCATAATAGGTAACAACCCAACCAAAGTCTCGTTAGGTACTTTTGCAACTAAATGCGGTTTTAATCAACCGTTTTATTTAACATAACATAATTTGATTGTAGATGATACAAATAGGTATTACTTAAATTTGTTCTATGAATTTATGTTTAATAATCTATACTAATATATAAATCTACCCTGGTTTTTACGGATGTTCCGTTATAATTACTGAACCATGCATCCGATTGACTTAAAACTTGGTATCCATGTAAAAAATACATGTACTTTAATGGATAGGCTAATATTTATATGAGTGTTGGACTCCCTACACCAGTTGCGGGGGTGTTCATGATGAGAATCTTTGTAGGGGTGAGAAATAATAATGTTAATTTGAAATGCCCAGCGAAGCGGACGGATACAGCTAGTAGTTTATGAAGTTTGAATGGCATTAGAGATAATTTTGTTAAGTAGCGATTCTGAATAGTACCGATTCATCCGGGTTAGCCCGGTAGACGGTAAAATATATTTTTATAATTATTACTTCCAATTTGAGGGTAGATTTGTTAGTACCATACACCACTACCAAAGTATATACACTACATGGCGTGCAAACACTTTTATCTAATGATGTTAACCGAAAATCACAAATTAATTATTTAAGAGCTACACTCAAAACAAAGTATGGCCGTATTTCACTAGGCTAATGTAAAACTTAATTAATTTATAGTATTTACATATAATTTGTTTATTTAATTTTAATTTTAATAGAACACAGAAATTGGGGTCAATTGAATAATAGTGATATCGTCGAATTTCCGTTTGCTTATCGAAGTAAATAGGGCAAAATAGTACCGCAGAATAAAAAATTCCGTTGTTTAATAATTTATTGATTAAAAGTATGTAATTCCAAAGTGCATTCTTTTAGCGTTTAATTTATCTGTGCTCATAATATACCCAATATATTATATTATGTTCAAAATAAGTTCTGTTACTTTTTCCGAAGCTGAGAAACTAATATGTATTTATTGAAAAACATTGAATTAAAGAATAAAAAGTCGACTTTAATTGTCCACTCATTGAACATATTACCCATATTTTTGAAATCTATCTATTTATATAAAAATGATTGCTGTTCGTTAGTCTTGCTAAAACTCGAGAACGGCTGGACGGATTTGGCTAATTTTAGTCTTGAATTATTTGTGGAAGTCCAGAGAAGGTTTAAAAGGCAGATAATATGAAAATGCTCGGAATTAAATGAAAATAACAATTTTGTTTTTCCTTTGATGTGTCCCCCGTCGGACGGATTCCTTTTGTTTGTTTTAAGTTTATATTGTACTAGCGACCCGCCCTCGCTTCGCTTCGGAAACATTAAAATACAAATGAAACAAAAAAAAAAAAAAAAATTAAAGAAGTAGCCTATGTTCATCAGTGACAATGTCGGCTTCTAATGGAAAAAGAATTTTTCAAATCGGTCCAGTAGTTTCGGAGCCTATTCGAAACAAACAAACAAACAAATCTTTCCTCTTTATAATATTAGTATAGACAAAAGCTTAGGTCTTTTATTTATCGATTGAGGCACTATGAAGTCTGCCGGTTCAGCTAGTTAGCTCATAGATCAATCTTACCTTTGAATAAAAATAAAAATTGATTAAATGTTTTGGGTTACATATTATTATTTCAAACGTGTTGTTTAATTTTATTGGATAAAGGGGTACTAATAATTTGAGTTGATGAAACAATTACAGCCTTGACATGTTACTGCAACCTAGTTTTTACGATTGATAATAAATTTATTAAATTAATAAATTGCATTCGTTTGAAATTACGCGCTGTTTTGATTGTCAAAGTTAGTCAGCTGATAGAAACGGACGTAAACAAAACATAACCTACAATTGTGATTTGACTTATTACAAAGAGGGACGAATATTATTTATAATTGTAATTAATTAGTATCTACATCACTGTTTTCTATTGTATATTAAAGTAGTGGTGTGCAATTGTTTAGGAAGTAAAAATGAATAGTAAAACAATTTCAACAGACAGTGAATTACTCTGCAAACCGCTTGATAGTTATGAAGAATTAATATCATTTTTGGAGGACCCTCCAGCTTGGAGCACCTTGTGTAAAGAGATGACTCCGCATAGTAAAGCACTGATAAAAAACACAGAGGTAAACAAAAGTAAACCTCATTCAACAATAGCCTCTTTCCAAATCCAAACAACGGAAGACTTCTGTCATTTCAACCCGGATACGGAAAACGAAACATTGTGGCACAATAAAAAAAAAACACCGAAAACTTTAGTTTGTCATGATATGGCAAACGGGTACCACGATGACAGGTAATTAATTGTAAGAAAATTTACGGCCGTTTTCACAATTCGAATTCCATAATCCTAATAATTTTAGCACTGTGCAAAAAGGTAATTTCCGTAAAATTTCAGCTAATTTTTTTTTATTGCTTAGATGGGTGGACGAGCTCACAGCCCACGTGGTGTTAAGTGGTT
The DNA here is from genome assembly GCF_030267445.1 of Bombyx mandarina. Taxonomy (NCBI): domain Eukaryota; kingdom Metazoa; phylum Arthropoda; class Insecta; order Lepidoptera; family Bombycidae; genus Bombyx; species Bombyx mandarina. The sequence goes on along the minus strand of NC_143223.1, from coordinate 743,520 downwards.
ACTGGAGCCCATAGACATCCACAACGTAAATGCGCCACCCACCTTGAGATATAAGTTCTAAGGTTTCAGGTATAGTTACAACGGCTGCCCCACCCTTCAAACCGAAACGCATTACTGCTTCACGGCAGAAATACGCAGGGTAGTGGTACCCACCCGCGTGGACTCACAAGAGGTCCTACCACCAGTAATTACGCAAATTATAATTTTGCGGGTTTAATTTTTATTACACGATGTTATTCCTTCACCGTGGGAGTCAATCGTGAACATTTGTTGAGTACGTATTTGATTAGAAAAATTGGTACCCGCCTGAGATTCGAACACCGGTGCATCGCTCAACACGAATGCACCGGACGTCTTATCCGTTAGGCCACGACGACTATAAAAGTATATTTTTTTCGACGAAGTCTTCCACGTGTAACCATAGACATAACCCATTAAGTTTCTCGCCGTATCTTCTCAGTGGGTCGTAATCGCGTAATCGCGGTGGTAGATACTGCAAAGCACTCCTCTTTTTAGAGGTAGCAAGTTCTGTCAGATTGGGCCCCGCGAATTCACCTACTCGTCCGTACATAATTGGAATAGCTTCTCTCAGGCTACCGCGCGAACCATCCTACTCTGACTCCGCTCGGAGATCGGACGTTGGGTGCAAGGGGAGTCTTTTGATGCGGTAAAGCATCAAATATCCTGGGCCTGCGGTACCCAACCACTAACAGCAGACCGTGAAGTCTCATATGCCCCGCGTGCCCTCTAGGCGCGGAAACCTCTTCGGAGGTTCGGCCATCTGCCCGAAAAAAAAACGATTAAGTAAAGAAAAAGTAGCCACCTCCGTTTTGTCAATTTCTGCGAAATCTTATCTTATACCTTTAAACGAGCAATTCTTGTATATATCTATATAATCTGAATCTCGGAAACGGCTCCAACGATTTTCATAAAATTTAGTTTACAGGGGATTTCGGGGGCGATAAATCGATCTAGCTACGATTTATTTTCAGAAAATGTTGTTTTATTCGTGTTTTCAATAATCAACTTTATTGATAATCAACTTTATGACTCTTCCCCACATCTATTGGCAAGTAACTAACCGCTTTAAAGACACAATAAAACTAAAGCTATTTCAGCAGATGGCGTTGTTAAGACACCCGAAGACAATGAGTGTTTGGTTTAAGGTTAGACCAAGAAAATGAATTGTTTATTTATATAATTTGTGTCTTTTTAACTCACGTGCTCACTTAAAAATGCCTAAATGATCTTGGAATATTTCATCATTTTATCAATATGTAATTCGTATTTAAGTATATATAATTTCTAAAAAACAGAACGTATAAAAAAAAATATCATCGTCTAGTAATGATGTATACGGGGCCACTATTATACTCGATCACATAGCTGATAGTCAAACCCTCTAATTTTATTTGTATTCACTTTTCTTTCAGTACTGTAGACGGCACAGGGTGTCACCATGCCTACACCTTCTACAACTGGGCAGCTGTCGATATCTTCTGTTATTTTAGCCATCATCTCATAACGATACCCCCTTTGAGCTGGATCAACGTTGGCCACGCGCACGGCGTCAAAGTTATCGGTTTGTTTCGAAGTTAAATTAAATTCATTCGATTAGTGGAACGGTGTTATTTGAGGCTGCCCAGATAGGTCTATCGTACCCTTCAAAGTGGCACGCACTGCATCGCGACAGTTATAGGCAAAATGGTGGTTCTTACTCGTACATTAACAAAGCCTCACGTCGTTTCGGATCTTCGGGATCCACTATCGGTGCTTTTGGGTACCACAAGCACCGGTCACCGATCTCGTCGAAACCGTCGCTTGCGATGAAGGGTTTGACGAGTAAATTAACCCTCAGACACAGCCCGCTGAATTTCTCGTTGGATCTTCTCAGTGGGTCGCGTTTCCAATCCGGTGGTAGATTCTGCGAGGCACTGCTCTTGCTGGGGCTAATGTTAGCAACGTCACCAGGTTAGAGCTCCGTGAGCTCACCTACTCACCCGGTAAATCTATTATGATCCCTCGAGGTCACTAGAATAGGTAAAAAAACCCAGCTTAGACATAGGACGATTGATACTAACATTTTCGATTGCAGGTACTGTGATAACGGAGTGGAATGATGGGGTTGCGTTTTGGAATAAAATGCTGGTCTCTGAAGCAGCGTACCGATATTTCGCCAGTGCTCTGGTCTCCGTCGCCAAGGTCCTTAAGTTTGATGGATGGCTTCTCAATATAGAGAATCAAGTAAGAAGGTTATCATTTTGATGATTAGCCCGTGGTATGATCTTTAACTAAATACATGTTTCGTAATGTTTGTGAGCTCCGGTACTTATAATGGACTTCGTCTATGTTTTTAGAAATAACATTTTCTTCTTGTAGATAGCCAAACCGGAGATGTTACTGGACTTTGTTCGATATTTCCATCGAATTCTACACCAAGAACTGGACGATCCGGTGCTGATCTGGTACGACAGTGTGACGATACAGGGGACATTAATCTGGCAGAATGGTCTCAATCATAAGAATAGGTCAGTTGATGGCAAATTTGAAAAAAAAAGTTGAATATTTACTTTGTATTTGTTTTTCTCCAAAGCACATGATCAATGTCATCTTACTATTTTGATCGATAGAGAAAACATACCTCTAAAAACATGTATTTATTCGCTACACACAATATAACAAAAGTATGCTTGCGCGTACATTACAACAAATTTAGGAAAAGAAACACCGGTGGATTGAACAGTAAGCGACCGGTATATTTGTATCGAGCGATGTGCCCACTCCGGCATTCAAATCGATCAATGTTTCTAAGCAAATACACACTAGACATACCTACGTTTAGGAGCGGCTTCCACAATTAAAGAATATCGTTTATTAAAATATCGTGAAGTCGTCGTGGCCTACATGATAAGACGCCCGGTGCATTCGTATCGAGCGATCCGACTGTGTCGGTGTTCGAATTCCGCCGACAGGTACAACTTTTTCTAATGAAATACGTACTACACAAGTGTTTACGAATGACTTCCATGTCGAACGAATAGCAGGCTAATAAAAATCAAACCCTCAAAAATTCTAAAGTGTGTAATTACTGGTGGTAAGGCATTTTGTGAGCCCGCACAGGTGGGCACTGCTGCCCAGCCTGTTTCTGCCGCGAAGCTGTAATGCGTTTGGGTTTGAAGGGTGGGGCGGCTGTTGTACTCTAAAAAATGAGACTCAGAATTCATAATAATGTCAAGGTGGGTGGAGGAATTTATATTGTCGATGTCTATGGGCTTGATAACCACATAACACCAGGAGGACCTTGAGCTAGTCCTTTTAAATAAGCAATAAAAAATGTACTCGTAAAAATTTCATAAATTTGCGTGATTACTGGTAAAGCGAAATGTTCCAATATTTTTATCGCGAAGCACTGATGCGTTCCAATTTAAAAGTTAGCATGAGCTATAACACATTTGGGGCTTCAACCTCATGTCTCAAAGTGGATGATTTCTTGGTACCTAACACCCTTACTTACTAAATTAGAAGCTTCTACTTAATTTTGCTCAGTAATAAAAAATCTAGTCAGTTTTTGCCATATACGTAAATGTGACGTTTGCTGAACTGGATCTCTCAGGCCATTCTTCGACGCCTGCGACGGCATATTCACGAACTACTCGTGGTCAGAAGCGAACGTGTCCTCTAGCGCCGTGGAGGCGGGAGATCGACTCACAGACCTCTACATCGGGATCGATGTGTGGGGCAGGAACTTTTATGGCGGGGGACAGTTGAATACAGAATCGGTAATAAATTTCTCAATAATGGAGCTATAAGTTTGCCTGTCATTTCTGTTCCTCATACTGTACATTTCAAGTAAATTATCTAAGTGTGTTAGGTAGCCAGGTAGAAGGTGCAGGATAAGGGAAGCGGAGACCCCAAGGAAAAGAGACAAAAATACCAGACATAAAACTTTGTTAAATAATTTTTTCTTAGGGCAACTCAGGGATTGCTCTTTTTTGTATATAGCAATATGTACATTAAAAATAAGAAATGAAAATTAATGATACACTTAGCAGAAACAGGTCTGCAGAGCACCGACAAAAGATCTTTTTGCAGCAGTTGCTATATGAAGCACTGTTTCTAAGTCATGCTGTTTTGTCATTCACATTTATTTGAATAAATAAACTGTTGGATTGTCTTGAATGATAATTTTAGTCATGCTAGTGTTCCGGAAATAAATGTGCATAAATGGCACTGGTCTCCGCGAGCTCCTACCTACCTAGATGACACGATTATCATCGCTCTGTCACAATAACATTTTCACTTTTTCATATTATTATGGTCTTGCAAGGTCGAATCAGTTATTGCTTATAATCATAAACAATGCTTAAGAAAAGGGACTTAGCGAAACTATTCTGTACCGTTATGAACTCTTTTATCACTCCGTTTGACGATAGGAATATCATAGCACCCAGGAAACACTCCGAAAGGGAATTCACTCTAACGAAATGTGTGTCTAAGCAAATAGACTCTTGTTCCGATGCTGCTGGGGCGATGGTAAAAACGATATTATCCTTTTGTACTACACGACTGGTTGTTAATCTACAGGCCGTCAAAATAGCACATAAATATGGCTGTTCCATGGCTATATTCGCTCCGGCCTGGTCACACGAGGCCATGAGTCTGGAAGACTGCAACATCAATAGAGTGGCTATGACGGAGGGCGTGGACACGTACCGCCAGTTCTTGCTGAGGGACAGGGCGCTGTGGGGCACCATCTGGCCGTATCTGAACACGAGGCTCCCTTGCGAATTACCATTTCGAACTTCCTTTTGCAGAGGGCAAGGATTAAAACGAAGATTGTATGGAGAGGTGAGAGAGATGTTGATCTGTATAAGGTTTGTTGATGTTGCATATTTTGGTGGACGAGCTCACAGTCCACCTGGTTTTAAGTGGTTACCGAAGCCCATAGACATGTACAACGTAAATGCCGTCACCCTCCTTATTGATGTGAGTTCTGAGGTCTCAGTTTTTACAGTGCAACGGCTGCCCCACCCTTCAAACCTAAACGCATTACTGCTTCACGGCAGAATTAGGCAGGGCGGTGCTACCTACCCGTGCGGACTCACAAAACGACCTACCACCAGTAATGTTTATAATACATATTACCAGTACCAATATCAATAATTTCATTATTGTTTGCCTCCCAATAAACTCCTCTTTCAGTATTTTATTATATTTTGTGACTATGCTTAGATGTTTAGACACAAGCCCCCTGCAATACTGCCAACATTAAGAAGGCAGGCAAATTAAGACAAAAGATTGAAGTCTCAATGCTCTTTTATAGACGTTTAGTTGTATTACAAAATTATATTTACTGAAAAATATAGGTTCTTGGTCCAGTTCCGTGGTACAACCTGCGACATATGCAGTACCAACCGAACTCAACTCACGGGGCTCACGGCTACTACATCTCTGCTTTACCGCACATCTTACGAATGTCGAAAAATGATCTCCTGAAAGACCCTGACGCTCTGAAAAAAATGAGGAAACTTTTAAACGATGATGAGGCTGTGAGGAGTACCGACATACCAGACGACGCGCAGGACGATGTACCAATAGACGAATTCACAGATGACGATCACAATGTTATTTCTGATGAGAAATTTGACGATACCGACAACGGCTCTAAAGATATGAAGAGGAAACTACAGATCTCCTCGAAGACGAATGCGAAGGCTTCAAGACTTTATGATGTCAAAGAAAACGTGGCGAATTCTTCAAGCCATTCAACTGTGACTTTAAAAATTAATAAGCCCGTAGATAAGACTCAATACGCGCTAGCTTGTGTTCCTGGCGAGCTAGAATGCTTAGAGTTGTATCTAGATGACAGTTTCACAGGAGGGTCGTGTCTGAAGGTCAATCCTTCAGATGCAGCCCAGTCTGAACATCGCTTTATAAGGTTGTTCCACTGCGATTTTACATGCGAAGAAAAGCTGATAGCTTGCGTGGTCACGAAAAATCTGAAAAACTACCCAGAACAAAATTTAAATGTGAAACTGTTTATGAAGGACCGAAACGATAAGGATTTGAAAGTGGTGCTGGTGGGGCGAAGTCTGTCGCGTGCTGCTCAGAGTGTCGCTTCAAACAGTAAAGTCAATCTGTACCCCGTGAACGGATCGTCGGACGAGGGGTTCAGGGACCTTCAGAAGTACATATTGCTGAACGAACCTGAGTTCTATGTTCCAGTGGATAACGCTTACAATTGGAGAGTAAGGTGGGTTCTTGTGATAAATCTTCTACGGGTAAGCGGCGTCAAGCTGTCATTTTCACCTAGGTTATGGGCATGGCTGGCATACATACGAAACAGAAATTTCAGGACCCAGAGGACGAATGTTAGTCTTGTACGGCATTTATTTATATTATGTAAACGGATGAGTTCACGGCTAGCTTGATGTTATGTGGTCGCAACATGAAGCTGAAGTCTTTATAATAGCGATATGTCTTTTTAGACCGGAACACATGAAAGCTTTGTAGCAAAAGCTCGCAGGATTGTGGTAATCACCCGTGAGGTCCCGCAACACGCTCTGTCTCTGGTTAATGATTACTTTTTTAATTATGCTGAAGCCGAGATACGAGTGATCTTCAACTCAAAAAAACGTTTCATTACTAAGGTTAAAGTTATTCCTGATGTGACATTTTTAAGGTACTACGAAATATCGTTACCCGGCACTCGGATAACTTCAATTAATCTTCGCACCACCTTCTCCGAGGGACCCATTCTGCTGGGGCACTTCGGGCTCTGCGCGAGGGTACGTACGTTCGGCTCACGTCGCGCTGGTCGCCTCATGGCGCTGAGCGCGACGTTCCGGGAATGGAAATATAGCAAAGTTCGCGTCCGGTTTCGATCCCGCGATATCCTCAACGAGAAAAGTCGAGCAACGCACCTTTTAAGTTATACGATACTTATGGTTTTTTATTTTGAAGTGAAGTTTCAAAATCTTTGGGGTGTATATATCGGTGTAGGGTAGATATCGCATTTCGAAGCTATTTTTTAATGCTTAGACGTCTTAAAAAGCTCGCTGTCCAAGTGTTGTTAAGTGTTTACCGGAGCCCATAGACAGGAATAATGTGAATGCCGTCGCTTAGCTGTAGACCTGACCTGAGTTTCAGTTCTTTAGTAGAACGATCCCCCCCCTCACCCTTCAGACCGAAACGCATTACTGCTTCACGGCAGAAATAGGCAGGGCGGTGGTACCTGTGCGGGCTCACAAGACCACTATATTTGTAGACCAGTATAGTTGAATGAATGCAACTATACTCTATTCCAATTACGAATTCCCATGAGACAGATGTTATTATTATGTTATTGTGTGTGTGAATTAATTGTGTATTTTTTAAATGATGTTTACGACCATGAACAAAAAATGATTATTATTTCAAAGTACATATGCGAAACGTGAAGAGTTACGTTTTAAGAAGTTTCAAAAGGGACTTCGTAATTGGAATAGTTTTTTTTTCTCCTACCTATGCTGATAGTCTTGAGAGGCTATTTCAGCTTCGCTCTAACATGTGGGTGAGCTCACGGGGCTCAAACCGGAGTGTTGCTAACACTGGCCCTAGCAAGAGCCGTGCTTCGCAGAATCTACCACCGGATCGGAAACGCGACCCACTGAGAAGATCCGGCGAGAAACTCAGTGGGCTGTGTCTCTGGGTTAATTCGCTCGACGAGGACGGTGAGCGGGTGGAATAGAGTATAAACCTTTTTAAACCTATAAACACGGGACATTTCACGTCACTTGCACGTACATTGTATTCGGGAAGATTGAACTGTGCTTCAAAAGATGCTAGCTGTGTCTACTCCATCTAGTTTTACTTTTAGCGAGGAGTTTAAGTTTAAGTAGGAGATTTCACGACGCACACAGCGCTGCCTGCTCATCGGAGTCCAAAATTGAGACAAGTATCGCACTAGTATCAGAAGCAATTTCTTTAGCATACACGATCTTACTTTTCCAAACTGAACCCATAAGATCCTCAAGAGTCCTTGACTCGGATGTCACGGTCTCCACAATGTATGTTATTAAACTAACGTAAATATTAGTATTAAATTTGTTAATTGACCTATTTACTTTTTTTTTCAGAAATCGGATCTTTGAGATCACGTTTGTGAGCTAGTTGAGAGCTCATGAGATATACAGACATCAACATGTTATGTACCTAATTAATATTATATTAAAATACAAAATAATATATCGTTAGAACTTAGTATAGTTCGCTACGTTGACAAATATTCTTACAATGTAACTATTTTTTTTTTATCTGAGCAAATAAATTTATTTAACCTAACCCTTGCTTTTTTATTATAAAACTAGCTGACCCAGCAGACTTCGTAGTGCCTCAATCGATAAATAAAAGACACATCAAGGGGAGACATCAAAGGAAAAACAAAATTGTTTGTTTATACATAATTCCCAGCTTTTTTATATTTTCTTACCTGTTAAACCTTCTCTGGACTTCCACGAATAATTCAAGACCAAAATTAGCCAAATCGGTCCAGCCTCTCTCGAGTTTTAGCGATACTAACGAACAGCAATTCATTTTTATATAATAGAAGAATTATGGCAATAGATATGGGTAAAAGAGAAGAAGGTATAACTTTAACTCAACTTCAACTATAAGCCAATCTATAATTAGATAGTAGCTTTATTTTCAAATAACCGATTAGGGTGAATTTTGTTTAATTTACTCTTTATTTCTTTTGAATGTTTGAATGTTTGAATTGACGCATACTTAATAATTCTAAATAAGTGTTAGTCAAATAGAATATTTCAATGCTTTCAACTAGTAGAAATGTGCAGTAATAACGTAGCACATTAATTATTGTATTTACGGAAATGTAGAAGAAAAATATAAATAAAAAAGAAACCGTTTAGCTAATTCGTTTAATATAACACTATTTTTGGCCTCCCCTATTTTATATTGCTTTGAACAAAAATTCAGTTAAAAAAACGCGTGGCACTCTGGAACTGCCGCGATAAAGCTATTGCATAGCATTTTTTATCAGCTTATGCAGTTATAATTAGATAATGATAATTTAATATTAAAACAATAATAAAACAAGACCACGCTATATTAAACATTAAAAAGTTGTAAATGTATCTGGGCTCCAGTAACCACTTAACATCAGGTGGGCCGTGAACTCGTCCACCCATCTATGAAAAAATGAAAATGAAAAAATATTTATTGCTTCAACTTATAAATTAAACATACAGGGTTTGGAGTCTCCTTTTAAGCAAAATACTTGCTTGTTTAGGAAATACCGCTCTTCTATAGCCATTTACATAATATTTTATAAGAATAAGCAACAGAACAAATTTTATAATATAAATAAATTAATACTAATTGAAATAATGTGTGTGTGTGTATGTGTGTGTGTGTGTGTGCGTGTGTGTGCGTGCATGCGCGTGGGTGTGTGTGTTTATTATAACATCATTGCTTGAACAATGTTTTCCACATCCTTATAGCTTTTGGTTGTCAACCATTCAATAACAGATTTTTTACAGTTAAACGATGTCATCGGACATATACTTAGTTCTTTGTTAAGTTTATTGTATATGTGTGATGATTGTTTGACAAACTGTCTTTTAGCAAATGTGGTTTTGACTGTAACAAGAGGCGTTACATCTTTCTTTCTACGATTTTTATTATTTGCTATCTCAGGGTCATAGCACATTTTTTTGTGTATCCTTAGAACTAGTTGAAGAATATATAGTTTTCTTACGGTTAATAGCCCAGATGTATGTATAGTTGTTCCGTTGGAAAACGATAAGGTTTGAAAAACATCACTTTAATCAAAGACCGCTGGGCTCTTTCTAGTTCCAAAAATTTTATTTTAGTGGCTCCTCCCCAAACTGACAAGCAATATCCTAAGACTGATTGTGCTAAAGTTATATAAATTTCATTTAACAGTTTCTTTGTGGTTATATGTCGCAGTGTTTTGAAGATCCATATCAATTTTCTTGTTCGATTCATTATTAGTTCTGAATGTACATGCCAATATAGTCTCTGATCCAATATTATTCCTAAGTATTTTGTTTGTTGTACTTTATTAATTTTAGCGCATAAACAGCATCTGTGGCGTGTTAAACATTTATGAATTTTTATTTCAAAATCGTCTTTTGGCTGAGTACTGTCATATATAGAAAAGTAAATATAGTTGGTTTTTTCAGTATTAAGGGTGAGTAAATTGGTATTTAACCATGACGCTACCTTTACCAAACTTTTTTCCGCTGACTTTTGAACACACTCCCAGGTTTTCCCTGAAAATACTAAGACGGTGTCATCGGCATAAGACAGAATGTGTCCTTCAGTTATGGCCATGCTAGTCAAGTCATTTATATATATGAGAAACAATGTCGGGCCGAGTACACTCCCTTGTGGCACTCCGAATATAATGTTTTGATCTAGACTTGTATATTTATCTATTTTGACACTTTGTTTGCGATCAGATAAATAATCTTTAAACAATAAGAGTGGCGAACCTCGTATACCAATCTTTTCTAGTTTGTGTAAAAGTATTGGGATGGAAACAGTATCAAAGGCTTTTTTGAGGTCAAGAAAAATGGCAAGACATTTACCTCCTCTATCCAGAGTTTCTGTAACAGAAGAAGTAAGTGCCAAGATTGCATCTTCCGTTGATAGACCTCGTCTAAAGCCAAACTGATACGGCGAAAGTAGTTGATACTTTTCGAGAAATTTAACCAACCGCATGTTCATTAGCTTTTCCAATATTTTTGAAACACATGAAAGAACTGAGATTGGCCTATAATTTGAAAGAATAGAACCGTCCCCATCCTTGTGTACAGGGGTTATTAGGGCTTTTTTTAACGCAGATGGAAATATTCGTTGGTCAAAACATACATTTGCAAGATGGGTTATTACGGGCACTGTAAATTCATGAGCAGCTTTTAAAAAACTAGTTGGAATTTTGTCAAAACCAGGGGCACTATCAGATTTTAAGCCCATTAAAACACCTCTTACCTCATCACAATCAGTACTGAAAAGTGCAAACGATGATGCATTTTCTATTGAATTTTTGCAAGTAAGAGAGCTAGGCACAGAAGGGTGAGATGTAATAATTTCATCTATGCAATAAAACAAACAAAAAAAAAGTTGTAAATGTATCTGGGCCCCAGTAACCACTTAACATCAGGTGGGGCGTGAGCTCGTTCACCAATCTATGCAAAAAGTATAAATTAGTTCAAGAAGTCGGCTTATGCAAAGAATCCAATCACTGGTACAAAATTTAAAAAAATGAAATATTAAAAAAAAAAAAAAAATCAATTTCATGATGCGCATGCAGCGCGACGTCACGCCGCGCGCTTATTCACAAACACAACACCAGCGCAACGTGTGAATGTGTTGAACGCGAGCTACATAGTAGGCGGCGTGGGGGTGTCAGGTTATTTTCGTTACGGAATTTCTTGATGTAGTCGCCGCGCTCAAGGCCCGCGATCATCGATATATTACCACTAGATAACGCATCACATACAAAAACCAAACACAAATATGGCATCGACTAACTGATCTGACTACACCATCAAGTGGAGAAAAACGATGTATAATATAATAATTGTAACCTAAACTATGCCTATTCCCTAAGCAATAAAGTGCAGTTTAGATTATTTTAACATTCACTTACGACCTTACGCCATGAATGACAGAAAAAGATAGTTTTTTACAATAACTTTTATTCCAAATTTAACCTTATCTCCCTAAAAATAAAGCAAAAATTTACACGCATAGCATTTTACTTACGCCCTTTTAAACTTACGATAATAAGACTTTACTGCTCCGAACAGAGTACTACGGAGTCGCACTTTATACTTTTTTTGTAAGAATATTTTGAGTAATTTATTTTTTATTATGTTTTTTTAATTCATATGCATTCAATTTTTTCAATTTAATTCCTTATGATCAACAACAAATATTGTATAACTATAGATAATTATACCTGAGTTAGCTATATTGTACCTTGCACATCGGTGGGGAAAATGGATAAGAGCTTTTTAAATCACAACAATATAATCCCCATCAAATTGTTTTATTTATTGAATACATGTCAGATTCGGTAAAATGGTCTGCACAAACCACACTGGAGCAATTAGGTTTGAAATAATTGTCGCTGCTTTTTTCTTTTATTACTCTGTTATTAAATCTGTAAAAATGTAAAAACAAATTCCAGTTTACAGATTTCACTTCGCCGTCCATTGTACAGACGTCTGTTGCATTCGTATCTGATCACACGGGGTGTTCGAATCCCAGGCGGGTACAAATTTTTCTAATGAAATACGTACTTAACAAATGTTCACAATTGACTTCCACGGTGAACAAATAACATCGTGTAATAAAAATCAAACCCGCAAAATAATTTGCGTAATTACTGGTTGTAGGGCATCTTGAGTCCGCACGGGTCCACCACCACCCTGCCAATTTCTACCGTGAAACAGTAATGCATTTCGGCTTGAAGGGTAGGGCAGTCGTTGTACTGTTAATACTGAGACTTACAACTTATGTTATCTTGTGAGTCCGCACGAGTAGGTACCACCTATTTCTGCCGTGAAGCAGTAATGCGTTTCGGTTTGAAGGGTGGGGCAGCCGTTGTAACTATACTTGAGACCTTAGAAGTTATATCTCAAGGTGGGTGGCGCAAATGCGCAAATGGCAGCGTAAATACGCTGTAGATGTCTATGGGCTCCAGTATAAGCACTTAACTCTAGGTGGGCTGTGAGCTCGTCCACCCATCTAAGCAATAAAAAATAATAAAAAAATAAAAAATTATGTGACTCCACTACACTTGTTCTGAAATAGCCCTAATTCATCCTTGTCTTGCATGTAACCGTTATTATGTGTGCGAAAGAAATAACTGCGAAGCAAAATAATAGGATTTAATTTCTTGAAGTACTAATTTGGTAAGAATAGCTGATTTATTTCAAATATTTATCACTATCTGTTAATAAAAATTATAAAACTTACCAAAAATACTAAATTTCATGTTGTTTTCTCTTTATAAGCGTGTTTTTTACATCTTTTTACAGCGCATTTTAGGATCGTTCCACTCGACGACGGTCGGTGTGACACTAACGGCAAAACAGTGCTTAATATGAATCTAAGCACTGTTTTGTTTGGTTACTTTTGACGCCTTTACGCGGGATCTAGTGGCAATATATCGATGCCCGCGATAGAAGCTATGCAATAGCTTAAAAAACTTAAGCTTAATATAAGGGGGTTTTCCCAAAAATGTTTTGTTATTAATTTTGATGGGAAGATTTAGCAGTGCGTGGTCACATTGAAAAGTATCCTGGTACCGTACCGGTATACAGTACAGGCAATAGTAATGTTACTTAATCGAATGACAATTTCAAAGTATTCGTGTTATCTATGGAGGGAGATTAAAAACGCATTTGGAAAACGAACGTGGAACTAATAAAGGTCGTCGAAATCCCTTATCGTTGGACGCGTGTCGAATGTAACGTAGATCGTAAAGGCTTATTCACATCATTCTTTTCAACATAATCATTATGCAAAATTTCAGGGTTGGAAGCGAAATGTTACTGTCTGTGTAGACGATGACGAGGACAGACTCGGCCCGCTGTCGCGCCGCTACTAAATATATTAAGGTATAATCTATGTGTATTACCAATGGTAGTTCCAATGTGTATACTGCTGAAATCATTCATTGTATTCTAATAACATAAAAGTACAGATTTTTTAAAGGTATTTTATGACCTGGTAACTAAGACCTTTAGGTCATGTCTTATTTCAATTTAAATTCTTATTTTTATGAAAAATGATAATATGGAGTGAAATGAAATGAAGTATTTGAGACATAATCAGCTGGGATGAAACACAGCACTATGTCCATAAACATCGCAAATTTTTTTCTCGGCTGGCGTTGCATTTTTACCATTTTTGTAGTAAAATTTTAAAATATATCGAATTTCTTCATTAGATTCACTCATCTTGACAGTACGAAAAATATATAAAAATCGCACATTTTCCTAATTTGAATTTGAATTTTTTCATAAAAATATCCCATATTATATCATCTCATTTCATAATATCATATTTCATTAAAAAATATATATATAAAATATTAGGCTTTAAGGTGCCTTTGCCTTTCCATTTGGAAAAATAAAACTACTACTATTACAACTTCATATTTCTTCATCTCTGTCACCGCTGTTTTATTGACATTCAAACAGCGAAAGCGCGGCAAAATTCACCTTAAGTGATGTCCACGCCTCGACGACCCGTCGGTCGGGCGTCCTCGGGGTGGCGCCGTGTGTCTGGTTGTAGTGTTGACCGCGGGAACCCCCCTACTCTGACCGGGTTTTGACCCCGGACGGAGATCGGACGTCGGGTGTAAAAGTGTAGGGGAGTCGTTTAGTGGGTAGGCCCTAAAATTCCTTGGGACCGCGGTCTGGTCTCGACACCTGCAGATCGTTGAGTCCCACATACCCCGCGCGCCCCCTAGGCGCGAGGACCTCGTATGAGGTTCGGCCCCCGGCCCGAAAAAAAAAAAACTTTACATAAAGATATTTTCAATCAACAAGTAAACCGCAGTTGATTCCTTTTCTTAGATAATTCTTATCCACCTGATGGCTGCCTGGAAGAGATCATTCTTAGCGATCACAACGCCAACTGCACTTTCATATTTGAAGTTTTTTTTTTTTTATTTTTATTGCGTAGATGTGTGGACGAGCTCACAGCCCACCTGGTGTTAAGTGGTTATGGAGCCCATAGACATCTACAACGTAAATGCGCCACACACCTTGAGATATAGTTCTAAGGTCTCAGTATAGTCACAACGGCTGCCCCACCCTTCAAACCGAAACGCATTACTGCTTCACGGCAGAAATAAGCGGGGCGGTGGTACCTACCCGTGCGGACTCACCAGAGGTCCTACCACCAGTAATTACGCAAATTATAATTTTGCGGGTTTGATTTTTACTGCACGATGCTATTCCTTCACCGTGGAAGTCAATCGTGAACATTTGTTGAGTACGTATTTCATTAGAAAAATTTGTACCCGCCAGTGAGATTCGAACACCGGTGCATCGCTCGATACGAATGCACCGGACGTCTTATCCTTTAGGCCACGACGACTTCATTTTTGCATTTGTGTTTATTTTATATTTGTGTACAATAAAGCATGCTGTATTATACACACACATCGACTTTTTATATATAGATAGACGAACGCCACTTTTCTCCAATCTTCTTTCGAATACATAATAAATACATATTAGATTTCATGTAATGCAGCTTAAAGCAATTGCAACGGACTGTCTTCGCTGTAGCTAATATATTCATATTCTTTTCTGTGTTCACTGAGAAGGTATAACATTAAAGATTGAATAAAGTATTGAAGTTATAACATTGAACATTGAATCCTGATCCACTAACGATGCTTTTAGGTACCTCAAGCACCGGTCATCGTTCTCGTCGAACCCGTCGCTTGCGACGTAGGGCTCGGCGGGTAAATTAATCCACAGACACGTCCCACTGAGTTTCTCGCCGGATCTTCTCAGTGGGTCGCGTTTCCGAACCGGTGGTAGATTCTGCGAAGTACGGCTCTTGCTATGGTTAATGTTAGCAACGTCGTCAGGCTTGAGCTCCGTGAGCTCATCTACTAGTACGGTGAATCTAGTATAACCCCTCGAAGCTACTAGAAGAATTGAAAAAAATAACATTGAACAAGACAGGGATAAAAACGTTGTCAGAAGCCTTACCTTTAAATATGTTACTATTATTACGACACAACAAAGACACTCGGATGTTATGCAAAACGCGATAAAACCTGATAAAGCATACAGATTATGTGAAGTGGCTCGACGCAGAATCTTCAGTCGTCGCCAGTCTCTGTAACTGACGCAATACCATATCGCGTCTGCATGTAAGTTTTTGAAGTTATACTTCTTTAAGCGCGTTATGAAAAATTGATGAGAGTGAAATTTTACGATGCGCGCGCACCGTGACACAAAATTAACAGAAATGAAGTTGCCCACTAAATCGCTCATTACAATACGACCGACGTAACTTGACGAGTCTGAATATAGCCGCAGGTGAACTTTCGCGCATATACACTCGTAAAAAAAGTGTTTTTAGCATTCATTTTTTAACGTTAAATATTTAATATTAATTATTTAATATTAAAAAAAGAAGAAAAAAATAATTTAATAAAAATAAAGTATAACTTCTTACGCGCGTACATAAGTACACGCACCCTTTTTTTGCCTTTGTAGGCAGACTAGCATACGGCCCACCTGGTGGTAAGTGGTTACCGTTGCCCATCGACTTCCGCAATACCAGGAGCAGAGTCAAGCCGCTGCCTACCGTAAGTGTAAGTTATTTATTTATTTCAAATCAAAATGTATTTCGTGTTGGTGGGTATTCTATGACGGCTTAAAACAAAGTACTATTGTTTAGCACTACGGTACGTACTAAAATCAGCGTCTCCATAAAATATGTTTTCGTTGGCAAAACGAAGTGTAATTATGAATGCTCATGGTTCATATTCCTCCTTCCCCACGCATCGCTTTTCGCAATGCCGGGGCTCATAAAACATAGACTAATGCTTTGCCACATATGGCGAAAAGAGCAAGAACGTCAATTTATATTTACAGCTACTATTATTCTCTACTATTTCAAAATAAATAATAGTTTAAAAAAACTAACAAAGGACGCTTTTATAGAAAATCCAACTAACAAATAGAAAATTAATTTTAATAAATTTGAATTTAAAATAGTGTAAGAAACAATGATTTTATTGTAAAAAAGCGTGGGGTGCTTTTCAGGATATTATCAAAATAACCCTTATATTTGTTCATAAAATATTTATAACTACTGATACCATGCACCCCACGCTTTTTTTACAATAAAATCTTTTTTTTTACACTATTTTTAATTCAAATTTATTAAAATTTATTTTCTATTTTTTTAGTTGGATTTTCTATAAAAGCGTATTTTGTTAGTTTTTTGTAACTATTTTTTTTTTATTATATAATATTGAATTGTTATCGGTCCTTAATAAGTATACAAAGTTTCGAGTTAATCCGACGTTTTGAAGGGGGTCAAAATCATGTTCAAAGATTCCGTTACAAACATACACGGCATACGTCCGAAGCTAACAAAAGCGTATTAAAATGTATACGTTCGGTGGTAGTCTAAGAAAAAGTCGGCATGCTGGAGTAGAAATGTAAGTTACATTACATCATAATCTCGTAAGTGCTTAAAATTGCTTCAACGTCTGAAAACAATCTAGTACAAAAAAAAAACAACATGGCCACAGTGTGCTTAGTGTGAGTTTTTTAACGTTCTCGATAGCGTAAAAGTTAACTCAAATAGTTGGAACAGCGCCCCTAGTGGCAAACGTAGGCAAACGTTCCAACTCCATACAAATTTAAGCTCACTCGAGAGACGTTAAAATACTCGCACTAAGCACACAGGTCATATTGGAAAAATTGAAAAGGAATACTTGAAATCTTGATCTGGATTTTGAGTTTGCGACTGATCTGCAAAATAGTTCCGATAACAGCAAAACAGAATCCGAAACTGTACCAGACAGCGTTTGAAAAGAACTAATTTCCACAACTTTAGTTTCTAGTAACTTATAAAATTCCATTTATTTCTCTTACGTAAAGAATAATTAGCATTTTAAAAAGTAGCTAATAAATTTTTATTAAATATCATTAAACGACTTTAGACTTATTTTAAAAATCCGTTTCAGATTTCATTGCTAATGCCCTTTCATTTTACACGCACAAACGCGCGATTCTTTAAATATCACTACTACAACTAAGGCCAAACCTTCATCGTTAATCTGCACTTCTTTGGATATTTTTATGTCAGGCACTGTTACTGCTGTAGCTAACTCCTGTGTTGCCAAGATCCACACGGCCGGCCACACGAAGACTCAACGATGTGGTTCACGTGAGCCGAAGGGAAACTAATTAGTCTTGGATTCCGTCGCGAACACGAAGCTGAGGAATTTCGATTTTTGCCTCAACAAAGTGGGAAACATATATTTTTTTATTGCTTAGATTGGTGGACGAGCTCACAGCTCACCTGGTGTTAAGTGGTTACTGGAGCCCATAGACATCTACAACGTAATTGCGCCACCCACCTTGAGATATAAGTTCTAAGGTCTCAGTATAGTTACAACGGCTGCCGCACCCTTCAAACCGAAACCCATTACTGCTTCACGGCAGAAATAGATATTGTTTTCAAATATTAAATGGAGCTAGAGAAGGCGATCAGTTAAAAATCGGATAGTTGATCAAATATAATTTACCGAAATCTACTTTTTAAATTGTTATCGTCTGTGACCAGGCTTGTCCAAGAATGGGACGCTTTTGGTCGAAATATACGTCGTCAATAGAAACTTAGTTTGACTGTACTTTTAATACTAACAGTTTTAATCAGCAATTACTAAACGCTAGAACTTGAACTAAACAGTTAGATAGATGTACACAAGCCTTAATTATTACAACCAACCCATGTGGGTAGTTCATAATTTGACGTCCACAATACCAGACTTGCATTCCCAGTCACAAACGCCGGCCGCACATTTTGATTTAATCATAATTATTCGCTTAAAGAAAAATAAAACTTAAATGTAATTGTTACAATTATTCAAAGGTGATATTTGCAAACGTATAAAAGGAATTCGTGGTAAGTAATTTGTTTTATTGACAATTTTTTTATCGTTTATTAATTACCCTCTATTTAAATGAGTTTTAGTTGTCTGATTATTTATTCAGACAGTATAAAAGATTATTCTGTATAAAAGAATAACAAAATACAACAAAGCTTAACACAATAAAGTGACACGATTTTTTTCTTTTTTAAATCTTCTATATATAAAAATGAATTGCTGTCCGTTAGTCTCGCTAAAACTCGAGAACGGCTGGACCGATTTGGCTAATTTTGGTCTTAAATTATTTGTGGAAGTCCAGAGAAGGTTTAAAAGTTAGATAAATATGAAAATGCTCCGAATCAAATAAAAATAACAATTTTGTTTTTCCTTTGATGTCCCCCTCGTCGGACAGATTCCTTTTGTTTGTTTTAAGTTTATTTTATACCAAAGCTTAGGTCTTTTATTTATCGATTCATGCAGTACGTAGTCTGCCTGGTCAGCTAGTAATATCATAAAATTCTCAAAGACTACTATAATCTACTTATATAGTGTCTGAACAAGAAGAATTATTTTGTAAATATTGTTGTTACCGATTTGAATAGAAACAATGGCAAAATAGAATTAATTGTATTATTAGCACAGTTGGGACGAGCTCAGACGTCAGCGACCCCCAGCTAAGCTAAGCGATTTCAGCAGTTTTACTCGAATACCCTCGTATAATCTGCATTCGGTTTTATTTGAAAATATTGAAAATATTTTTTCATTTATACTTGTTAAGCTTAATTTCTTAGTGTTAGTTAGTTGTATTGTATGAATGTTACCTATGATTGAGGGATTATACATGTTATTTTTTTACATGTTATTTTATATAGTTATTTTTTTGGATGAACGAGTGGCGTAGCCCACTTAATGTAAAATTGTTATCCAAGTCCGTAATACAACACTAAGCGGTAAACAAAAATCGAACAAGTTTGCACGATTATCATTACCCCTTATTACAACTACTTACTGTATACTAACACTACGCGTCGGATCTAACCTACCTTACCAAAATATTTTAAAATTGTATTTCTATGTGTTACCAGTGATAAATAAAACATGTCAACATTAGAATATTTTATACTAGCGGTCCGCTCCGGCTCCGCTCGGCTATTTAACAAAAATTTCAACGATATTTGACGTTGTTTTATTTTTTTAAATAAAAGAACACTTATTGCGGCATAACTATAATAGTTAGACATATGCTGTCGCGACACTTTTTGTAAATAATAATGTGTTCTACAAAGTCGTAGTACATTATTTTATTCTATCATCAATAGTTTTCGCAGGGCAGCGATGTAAAAAATAATTTTAGGTAATTTTTTACCATCTTGGGTTACATTATTAGAGTTTTAGTAAGGATTCCTAATTTTTTCAAAAAAGATTATAGCCTATGTCATTCGGGAATAGTGTAGCTTCCAAACAGTGAAATAATTTTTCAAACCGGTTCATTAGTTTCGGAGCCTATTCAATACAAACAAACAAACAAATCGTTTCTCTTTATAATATTAGCATAGATAGAAGTATAGATTAGTATAGATACCCTACTTGTAAAACAGCCGAATTAGCCAGCATTGCAATTCCCATTAATACTACGAAGTAATTTTGTGTTTTGTTTTGGAGGGTTCTTCGCTCAATTCCCCTCAAGGTGGACAATGGGAATCATATTCAGACTCCGTGCACGTTGGCGAAGAGTTCAACTGCTTGTCATTATTTAAATCAAAGTTTTCACGTAGATAGCATATATATCATTGACCGACTGTCGCTAAGTAATTATCGTTCAAGGTGCGAGAGTTGACTGAACTCACCTTAGATAAGAAATTAATTAGGTTCATATATATTTTACCTGGCTGATATCAGACCGTACAGCGCGTTTTTCTTATCTTTGTGGTCGATGGCAGACGAGCTTTTGTAATTTATATCGTAGGCAAACGAGCTTGTAGCCCACCTGAAGGTAAGTGGTGACTGTCTACCACAAAGGACAGTCTAGAAGTGAACTGTATATCTACAAGGGTGGCTCTAGGTAATTAATGGGAATGAACCAGACTACGATGACGGGCGGTGTCATTGTTAAAATAAATGACGGAATTTACTTGAACAACTCTTTTGTTTGTTTTATACTGGCATGTTGAAGTCCTGAAGTTAGGACTATTACTGAGCTTTTAAGCGTGTAGGCAATGTTTGCAAGGAAACGCACCTAATGTTGCTCATGACCAATTTCCAAGATGAAGGACTAACATCGTATAAGCAAGAAAAAACAATTTAATCTTTCATTCGAGGTGGGCACCGGGAACCACGTCTGTGGGCTCTGGCGGGCAACGTAACTGCCCATCATGGCTACTCAAATATTATTCTTGGGCTGGGGGTGGAATCTCCTCAGTAGAAACTAGAATCCTCTTTATTATTTTTAAGGAAGATTAAAATGTGTCTATTTTGAGCACACTCACTATCGTTTCGATTACATCAAGTGGCTTAGAGACAAGGCCAAGTCGATATCTTCGATATTCTGTACTGTAAATCTATCTATCTATATATATAAAAATAAATTGCTGTTCGTTAGTCTCGCTAAAACTCCATAACGGCTGGATCGATTTGGCTAATTTTGGTTTTGAATTATTTGTGGAAGTCCAGAGAAGATTTAAAAAGTAGATAAATATGAAAATGCTCGGAATTAAATAAAAATAACGATTTTGTTTTTCCTTTGATGTGTCCCCCGTCGGACGGATTCCTTTTCTTTATTTTAAATTTATTTTATACAAAAATTTAGGTCGTTTATTTATCGATTGGGGCACTACGAAGTCTGCCGGGTCAGCTAGTACTTAATGTTTTTGTTTACAGAAATGGTTTGCGGGTTGAGTTCGTGTCTCGGGAGCGGCGCGGCCGGCGGCCTGTTCTCATCCGCCGTTCAGTTCTTCGCGGCGACGCAGTGCCTGGTCGGGGAAACTTGGCCAAAAGATTCTGTGCTGCAAAGTAATTAGTTGCTTTCGGGACTTTGTTTAAGTAGAATTTAATTTTAAGATTAAAGTTAGAATGCTTTTGAAAATTTTCTTTAACCTTATGCCTTGTACGGGACCTGCAATCGCAATTCACTAATCTGCTTACATAACACACCGTCCGTGTACACCGTCGTCAAATGTTCCACCAGTCCTTCTGACTGCAAAGCTTGTGTTTAATTGTTATCCATTTATTTGCTTATAGCAGATACATACTCGTGGTAGATCTCCGTAGAACGGATAAATTTAAGCCCTCTATATTCAAATAAGACTAATTCTGAAATAGTTTTTTTTTAATTGTACCTCTATTATCTTAATACGCTCCTTACACAAACTATGTTATTTATAAACTACTAGCTGACCCAGCAGACTTCGTAGTGCCTCAATCGTTAAATGAAATACCTAAACTTTTGTTTGAAAAAAACTTAAAAAAAAAACAAAAAGAATCCGTCCGATCAGGGACACATCAAAGGAAAAACAAAATTGTTTGTTTTTATATAATTCCGATAATTTTCATATTTTTTACCTTTTAAGCCTTCTCTGGACTTCCACGAATAATTCAAGACAAAAATTAGCTAAATCGGTCCAGCCGTTCGCGAGTTTTAGCTAGACTAACGAGCAGCAATTTATTTTTATATATATAGATAACTATAATAAGCCCGTAGAAATTAACGTAATGCGTGTAACATTACTAGAGAATATGGAGAAACTAACAATATGGTGCGTTCCCAGATGGCTCTAGATACGACTTCATCATCGTGGGTGCCGGTACCGCTGGCTCTGCGCTCGCCGCCAGACTCTCCGAGGTGGCCAACTTCAGCGTACTACTACTGGAGGCGGGCGGAGATCCACCGATAGAGGCTATTGTTAGTATAAAACAGACGAGAACTAAACTCAAACTCTTCCGTCCCATTTTCTCTTCTGTTACCTTGAGCAGTGTTAATATCGCCACAGTGTTCCGCAGTGCTCTAGCCCATTTAAGATTTTAAAGTTGTCGTGCCCTAAAGGATATTAAGCCTGGTGAATTCGCATCAAGCGATACGACTGAATCGAAATACGTACTTAATGTTCACGAATGACATTCACGGTGAAGGAGTAACATCGTGTTTTAAAATTCAAACCGACAAAAATTATAATTTGCGTAATTTCTGGTGTCAGGGCGTCTTGTGAGTCCGCATGGGGGGTGTAAAACCACTCATTTCTGCCGTAAAGCAGAAATGCTTTCCGGTTTGAAGGGTGGTGCTGCCGTTGTACTGTAAAACTAAGACTTGAACTCATGTCTCTAGGTGGATGGCGCCATTAACGTTCTTGATGTTATAGGCTCAGCTTAACGCCAGATGGGTGGTGGGTGATATCGTCTAGCCATCTAAGCAATAAAAAAAATTGACAATTGTGTTAGTGAGATATAATGACTTGACTGTGCTCATTAAAAATAGTGATGATTTACAATCAGGTTGGTTGTAGATTAAGGCATTTTGTTGAACAAAAAAAGCAAGCTTTACAAGCGAATTTCATTTTGTTCAGATACCAGCGTTCAGAGAAACTCTAAAAGCAAGTTCGGTCGATTGGAATTTTACCAGCGTGGAAAACAATAATACAAGCCAAGCCCTAAAAAGAGGAATAGAGCAACAACCTCGAGGGAAGATGCTGGGTGGAAGCGGCTCCCTGAATCACATGGTCTATGCCAGGGGTTTTCCTTCAGACTACCACGAATGGGCCTCAATCGCCGGAGAAACTTGGAACTGGACCAACGTGCTCAAATATTTCATGAAAACCGAGCACATGACGGCCACGAACATTATTAACAATCCAGAATTAATGGTATACCACGGTCGAGGAGGTGCTATAGAAGTCTCTGGAACGAATGAAGTTAT